>NC_080165.1:106890677-107224566 GCF_950295315.1 Erinaceus europaeus | reverse complement strand
GAGGATGAATTAGAGAAAACTAAGAAATGAGAGATCTCAAAAAAGAGATTAGGAGATACTGAAAACAACAACAGAGACATATGACTTCAAAAGAAGTAATATATGCATTACTGGCTTACCAGAGGAAGAAAGAGAGGGAGGGGAAGAAATAATTCTACAGGACATAAAAGCTGCGAACTTCCCTACTCTAGAAAACATAAAAGACATAAAGGTTTAAGAAGTTCAGAGGGTCCCAAACTGAATTAACCCAGACTTAAAGACACCAAGACACATCATATATAGAATGAAAAAGAATAAGGATAAAGAAAGGATTCTAAAGCCTCCAAGAGAAAAACAGTCACCTACAGAGGAAAACCCGTAAGATTAACATCAGATTTCTCCACACAAACACTAAAGGCCACACTACTATAGTAGTTTGTACCCTGATAGACTGTCATTCAGACTAGATGGAGGCTTAAAAACCTTCTCTGACAAGTAACAGTTGAAGGAATCAACGAACATCAAGCCTGCCCTACAAGAACTTCTGAAAAGTATCCTATAAACAACCACATCATCATGAACATACCATGTATCAGAACACTCCAAAGGTTTTAAAAATGGCACTAAAATACCTTTAATCTATAATATCAATAAATGACAATGGCCTGAATTCATTTATTAAAATGCACAAAGTAGGAAGTTGGATCAGAAATCACAACCCAACTATATGTTGTCTGCAGGAATCCCACCTAGTTCTACAAGACAAACACAAACTTAAGTGAATGGATGGAAAACAATCATACAAGCCAATAGACCACAAAAAAAGGGCAGGAACAGCTATTCTCATATCTGATGCAATAGACCTAAAAATAAATAAAATAAAATTTTAAAAATATAAGGATAGAATCACTTAATGCTCATAGGATCAGTTAATCAAGAGGACTTAACGAATATTAACATCTATGTGCCCAATGAGAGGCAATCTAAATACATGAAACATCTTCTGAAAGAACTACAGCAATATATTAACAGGAACACAGTAACAGTAAGGGATTTCAACACCCCACTCTCTCAACTTGACAGATCACCTAGGCAGAAAATGAATAAAGAAATGAGAAAACTAAATGAAGATTAAAAAAAAAATAAACCTAGAACTATTGGACATTTTCATTCATTCACTCCCAAGACACTAGAATACACATTCTATTCAAGTCCACATGGGTCACTCTCAAGGATAGACAATATGTTAGGCCACAAAGACAGTGTCAGCAAATTAAAGAGCATTGAAATCATCCCAAGCATCTTCTCAGACCACAGTGGAATTAAATTAATCCTTAACAATAAACAAAAATTAGTAACAGTCCCAAAATAATAAAACTCAACAGTACCCTACTTAACAACTACTAGGTCAAAGGGGAAAGTAAGGAAGAAATAAAAATGTTTTGAGAATTCGATGAAAATGAAGATGCAAGGTATTGAAATATTAGGGACATAGCTAAGGCAGTACTGAGAGGAACGTTCATTAGCATACAAGTACACATTAGGAAATGAGAAAAAGCTCAAATAAACAACCTGATTGCACACCTTAAAGACATAGAAAAGAAGAACAAAGGAACTCTAAAGCAACCAGAAGGACTGAAATAACTAAAGCTAGGGCAAAAATATATAACAGTGAAAATAAGAAAACGATACAAAAGATCAATGAAGCTAAATGTTGGTTCTTCAAAAGGGTAAACAAAATCGGCAAACCATTAGCCAGACACACAAAACAAAAAAGAAAGAAGATTCAAATAAATAGCATTGTAAATGAAAGAGGAGATATCACAACAGACACCACAGAAATCCAAAATATCATATTAGGCTTCTATGAACTATATGCGACCAAGCTAGAGAACCTGGAAGAAATGGGTGAGTTGCTAGATACCTACAAACCTGCAAAATTAAATTAAGAGGATCTATAAAGTATGAACAGGCCAATCACAGCCAAAGAAATTGAAACAGTTATCAAAAACCTTCCCAAGAATAAAAGTCCTAGACTGGTTGGTTTTACAAATGAATTCTACAAAATCTTCAAGGAACAGTTAATACCTCTACTTTTATAAACTCTTCCAAAAGATTGAAGACACAGGAATACTACCTTACAGCTTTTATGAAGCCAACATCACTCTGATACCAAAAACAGGCAGGGATACAACAAAAAAAGAAAACTACAGAGAGATATCTCTGATAAACATAGATGAAAAAATCTGAACAAAATTCTAACTAACCAGACAAAACAGTATGTTAAAAAGATTGTTCATCTTTGTATGTTAACTCTCTTTTCAGCCATCAGGTTCCAGAGGTTAGCATGATGCCAACCAGACTTCCCTAGGCAGAAGACCCCACCAATGTGTCCTGGAGCTCTGCTTCCCCAGAGCCTCACCCTACTAGGGAAAGAGAGAGGCCGGCTGGGAATATGGATTGACCAGTCAACGCCCATGTTCAGCACGGAAGCAATTACAGAAGCCAGACCTCCCACCTTCTGCAACCCACAATGACCTTGGGTCCATACTCCCAGAGGGATAAAGAATAGGAAAGCTATCAGGAGGGGATGGGATACAGAGATTTGGTGGTGGGAATTGTGTGGAGTTGTATCCCTCTTATCCTATGATTTTGTTAATCTCTACTTTTTTAAATAAATTTAAAAAAAAGATTGTTCACCATGACCAACTGGGATTAATCCCTGAGATTCAAGGTTGGTTGAATATATGTAAATCAATCAACATAATGCACTACCTTAATAAAAGCAAAACAAAACAAAAAAAATGATTATCTCAATAGATGCAGAAAACGACTTTGACAAAATCCACCATATCTTTATGATCAAAACATTGCAGAAAATGAACACCATTACTATTCAATGTAGTGAAGGAAGTTCTTGCCATAGCAATCAAGCAGGAGCAAGGAATTAAAGGGATACAGACTGGCAGTCAAATTCTCACTCTTTGCAGAGGACATGACAGTAGACATAGAAAAACTAAAGAATCCAGCAGGAAACTTTTGGAAATTATAAGGTAATAAAGTAAGGTGTTGGGCTACAAAACTGACATACAAAAGTCAGTGGTATTCCTTTATGCAGACACTAAGGTAGCAAAGAAGAAATCCAGAAATAAATTACTTTACTATTGCAAAAAACAATAAAATATATAGGAATAAACCTAACAAAAGAAGTGGAAAACTTGTAACTGAAAATTATGAGTCATTCTTCAAGGACATAGGAAAAGACACAAATAAAGACAACAATGAGATACCTCCTTATCCCTGTGAGAATGTCATACATCAAAACAACCGCAGCAACAAATGATGGAGAGGTGGGGACAAATAAACCCTCCTGCACTGCTATTAGGAATGTAAACTAGTTAAACCTCTGTAGAGAGCAATCTGGAGAACCCTCACAAGGCTAGACATGGACCTTCCATATCTAGTAATTCCATGACCCAGTAATTCTTCTTTGAGGGATATACCATAAAGACTCTATTAACACCCGACCAAAAAGATTTGTGTACATATATGTTCACAGCAGCACAATTCATAACAGCCAAAATTTGAAAGCAAACCAGGTGACCAATAACAGATGAATGACTGAGAAAGTTGTGCTATATACACACACCATGAAATACTACTTAGCTATTAAGAGTAATGAACCACCTTCTTCGATCCATCTTGGATGGAGCTAGAAGAAACTATGCTAAGTAAGATAAGTAAGAAAAACAAAGATGAGTATGGGATGATCCCACTCATAAACAGAAATGAGAAAGAGGAACAAAAGGGAAACACAAAGCAGAATTTGACTGAGTTTAGAGTATTGCACTAAAGTAAAAATACTCTGGGTGGAGAGTGAGGGTAGATTTTCAGCTTCACTATAGAGGGGGACGGTCACAGACCTTTGGTACTGGGAATGGTATTAATATACACTCCTATTAATCTATAGTCTTATAAATCACTATTTAAACAATATGAGAGGGAGAAAACAGATTGAATGTCTCAGACTTTTTGATGCACAGACCAGAATTCTGAATATATATTCCTTCAATCCAAGCAATTTTTCAAATTGGTAATCTGATTGAATTTTAACAGTGGGCTTAAATTGTTAATACATTTCTAGTAATGATTTTTCTCTGAAATATTAAATCACCTATAATCTTAGACCAGAGAGACCATAAGCAACTAATTGCATTAGTATATTAGTTACTGCTATATGAAAATAGCATTAAATGACATAAATCATAGTGAGGTCTTGTATGATATAGAAAATCCTAACAATGGGATTTTCAAAATCTACCAAATTTCCAAATACCTTGGTTATAATAACTGTCTATTGCTTTCTTAATCCTTATGACAGCAGGAATTCTCCTCATTCTCTATAAAACCCATATTCCTCCCAGTCCTGGAACCTCACTGGCAGTGCTCATTTTTCAGCAGGCTTTCCTTGACTCATAGCAATTGATACTACATCTGCTAATCTCAACCTATCAACGCAACCAGTATCACCTCAATATGTTTCAATTCGGGCTGTGTCCACAGAGGACAGGTCTGCGACGTCGACCCTTCAGCTCCAGTCCTCTGGTGAGACCTTTCCTAGTCCACAGGACCCCTTAATTCCATTTCAGGTAGTGCACTTCCTAACACAGTAACAGCATCTAGATATGGCCCAGGGCCCAAGAGACAGTGCAAGGAATTACACATTATAATCTTGTCACAAACTATTAATAACAAATAAGAAATTATCAACAAAGAAAGTAAAGAGTATAACTAGAAAGTAAAAAGTATAACTAGGTAACAAATACAGACTGTTACTGGGTACTAGGAAGCTGTCTAAATCAGTCTCAATAGTACCTCCTTCTTCTAAGATTGCTGATTGAAAAGAAAATGTTTCTCAAAGAAGCAAGATGATCCTACATTTACGTAACTCCTTCAGGGTAATTAGATATTTACATGTAGACACAAACTACACTCAATACTGACCCTACTTATCCTAAATCAGCCTGTATGATGGGGGGTGGGGATTGGGATGGGAGGTGGGTTGGTGGGGGTGGGGAGTATCATGATAGAAGATCTTGCAAATTCAATGTCTTTTGTTTTGAATAAAAGAGTCACAGTGCTATAAGATATGAAGACAGGGGGCTGGCTGGTGGTGCCCTGGTTGAACACACGTTACCAGGTTCAAATCCCTCATCCTCACCTGTAGGAGAAAGATTTCATAAGTGTTGAAACAGTCTGTGGGTTTCTCTCATTCTTTCTTCCTCTCTACCTCTCCTTTCTTTTTCAATTTCTTTTTGTACTATCAACTAAAAGAAAGCAAGAGGGCAAAAATTACCAGCAGGAAAGGTGAATATACCATGCAAGCACTGAACCAACCCCAGTAATAATGATTGTATCAAAAGAAGCAAGAGGAGGAGGAGGAGGGAGGAGAAGAGAGAGAGGAAAGCAACAGGGGAAGAAAGAAAGTTGAGGGTGGAGAAGGAAGCTGATTATCCAAAGAAATGCAAGGACAACAATGAGATACCACTTTATAACTGTGAGGATGTCATACCTTAGAAAAGTCAATAAAAAACAAATGTTGGCGAGGTTACAGTGAAAAGAAACAAGTCTGTGTTGCTGGTGAGAGTGTAAACTGTTCCAACCCTTATGGAAAACAGTCTTTTGCATCATCTTGGATGGAACTAGAAGACATCATGTTAAGTGAGCTAAGCCAAAAAGAAAAGGACAAACAAATGATCTCACTTATAGGCTAAAGCTTTATTTCCCAGCCACAAGACTGGGATACAATAGAAATTTAATAAATGTCTCTTGATAAATTTGTCAAGCAAGTTAATGGGTGGATGGAATAAATTATTATAAACACATTCATACTTGCCATACTCATGGAGAAATTGCATCATTCTACTTAGTCCTTGTTTTATTCTAGGGTGGTCAAATATAATTTAAAAGTTTTCCTTATAATACTATGCATGCATCTTAACATACATATTATGCCCAATATGCTAAAAATAACTGATTTTTTTTTTTTTTACTTATTTGCTTACTTTTTCTTCCAGGGTCCAGGCATGTACAATTCCCCACACCCAAGGAGATCTTTTCTTTTCTTTTTCTCTTTTTATTTTATTATTTTAAAAAATATTTTCCTTCCTTCTTTAAATCTTTTTTATTTATTCATTTATTATTGTATAGAGACAGAGAAGAACTGAGAGGGGAGATAAAGAGGGAAAGAGACAGAGAGATACCTACAGCCCTGCTTCATAAAGCTTTCCCACTACAAGTGTGGACGAGGGGCTTGAACCTGGGTCCTTGCACATTGTAATGTGTGTGATTAACCAGGTGTACCACTGCCTGGCCTCTGTTTTTGTTTCTTTATTTATTTAATTTATTTTACCAGAGTAATGCTCAACTCTGGCTTATGGGACTGCTGAAGACTGAACCTGGGACCTTTGGTGCCTCAGGCATGAAAATCTTTTTGCACAACTATTGTGCTATCTCCCTGGTGCTAAAGTTCTAACTTTTCACTCAGATAAGCCAATGAATTGTACAGGAATTTCCCCTAAAGTTGCAGTATTCCCAAGTGTTACTGCAGCTTGAACCTGGGTTTTGCACATGGAAAAGCACATGGGTTGTATACATAGAAAAGGTATGATATGATCTGGGGCCAATATTCAGCTTAGGAGCTTATGTGACCTCTGCATCCCTGTAGATCTGAGCTCACATTCTGTGGTCATGAGTAGGAATGTTCCAAACTGCCCCAATTTCAGGACACATCTTCCTCAGGTAGAGCATAGAGTATGTTGTCCAGCCTCCATTAAGAGGATGGAACATTCTCTACTGTTGTTGATCCACCTTGAGGGTAAGGTACTATGGGGACCCACAAAAGGGTCTATTGTGTTGTTCCTGATAGAGATGACCGGTAACAATGGAGAGAGGGACTTATTTGATGTCTAGGCCCATCATATCTGTCTGGGAAATGCAGGATTCCCCAAGTAGGACCCCAGCTGATGGAGTGGCCTGATAATGACTAAGGAGTCATCCTTACAGTATGCCAGCCTCTTGCCCTTATTCAGCTTTTGCAGTCCTTGATTTGATAAGGTTAGCTTTGGAGTGAGTGAGGGAAGTATAATAGGAAGTAGGTAAGGAGGTTATCTAAGTCCAAGTAGACACTATTTCATTAGGAACTTTATGGTGTCTTTTTGAATCTTTCTACTTGCTTGCTGCATATACTGGCTCACTGCAAACTATTGTTCACTTTTGCTTAGACACAGCTATATACAAATAATGTCAAATAATGGTGATGTTGTATATGATACAGCTAATCCTAAGAAAGGGATTTTCAAAATTAACCCAATTGACAAATAATTTGATTACAGCAATAACTATCTATTGCCTTCTTAAACCCTAAGACAGCAGGAACCTCCTGCTTCCTCTATAGAGCCTATATTCTCCCCAGTCCTGGAACCTCTAGGGTGGGACTCACTTTCCTGCATGCTTCTCTCAATCCATACCAAATGATACTGCATCCGAAGATCCCAACCTAATCAACGCAACGAGTACCACCTCAACATGTTTCACTTCAGACTGTGTCCAGAGACGTCAGTCGTGGAATGTCAACCCTTCAGCCTCATTACTCGGGTGAGACCTTTCCTTTCATAGGATTCTCTAATTCCATTTCAGGTGGTTCACTTACTAACAAATTCCCAAAACCTAGATATAGACCAGGTCCTATGATATAGGGCATATATTCACATGTAACCACAAATTAGGGCAAAATATAATAGATGGAGTTTACAGTCAACATTATTTATACACCTTTCCCATATTTGGGAGTTACTCTCTTCCCTGATCCAGCTTTCTGGTCCTTTGACCAGCCATGACATCATCTCCCCAGACAATAACTTGGATCCACCTGTATATCAGATGTCAGGATCAGGAAAAATAAAAAAGCTAGTATAGTCATGGGTCCTTTGGAATATAGCTAAAATAGGCCTACTATCTACAAGACGGAGACCCACCCCCTCACCCCCACCATCATCTGAACTATTCTAGCCTTTAGGTTCACGACTAGTCAACAATTTGTTTGCCTTTATACATTAACTCTCTTTTCAGCCACCAGGCTCTAGATGCTAACATGATGCCAATTGGACTTCCCTGGGCAGACAACCCCACCAATGTGTCCTGGAGCCCCACTTCCCCAGAGCCCTGCTTCACTAGGGAAAGAGAGAGACAGACTGGGAGTATGGATCAACCTGTCAACGCCCATGTTCAGCAGGGAAGCAATTACAGAAGCCAGAACTTCCACCTTCTGCACCCCATAATGACCCTGGGTCCATACTCTCAGAGGGATAAAGAATAGAAAAGCTATCAGGGGAGGGGATGGGATATGGAGTTCTGGTGGTGGGAATTATGTGGAGTTGTAACCCTATTATCCTATGATACAAATTTCACTCCTTTGCATTGTACGACAGTATGCCCTAATACTCATCCTAACAAAGCAACTTAAAATCTTTTATCTGTTATTTTTCCTAAATGTAAAAGCCTAATAGTACTTCTCCTATCAGTTTCTACTAAGGTGCTGCATTCCTGCCTTATGTTTCTGTGGAGTGAATATGACATGATATGCCTGCATGTAACCACATACTTTATCTGTTTATGGGCACAGGAATATCCTAGAGTACAGGAAAGTAACGTGTGTGTGTCTATGTGTGTGTGTGTGTGTGTGTGTGTTTGTTTATGGATTGTTCTCCATGGACCACATACTTTATCTGTTTATGGGCACAAGAATATCCTTGAGGACAGGAAAGTAACTGGTGTGTGTGTGTGTGTGTGTGTGTGTGTGTGTGTGTGTGTGTGTGTGTGTGTGTGTATTGTTCTCCATGGAAATCTCCCTCCAGATGGGAACAGAGCCAAGGAGAGCCCAAGGACTTCCCTGATCCTGAGCCAAGGATGCAGCTAGTGTGCTTACCATAACCAGCTGGATTCTCAAAGTCAAAGAGTTGGAAGCTGGGAGGAAGAGAGAAGCTAGGTTGTTTTGAAATGTTTTATTTGTGAGAAAATAACCTAGGAGCCTAATATTTAGAAAATATTTCATATTTTGCAAAGACTTCTAAGATTAACTTAGATACCTCTAAGAATAACAAATGAACCTAAAATAAGCTGATATTTATATAAATCTGATCCAGCAAGGAAAGCTCAATTTCTTCTCTCACCCATGTAGTTTAATGCTTCCAAACCAGGTAATGATATTTAGATGTATCTATCGCTATCCTATTGAAAACATATTCACAAGTCACTCCTAATCTTCAAACTGCAAAGTCATTGGCTCTTTCTTTTATTATAACATTGGTTACTTTGTGACACTTTACTCTCTCGAGCATATCTCCTTAAATAATCCCAGATCTCTGGGAGTCAGGAGGTAGTGCAGCACGTTAAGTGTAAGCACCCTAAGGATCCTGGTTCCAGCCTCTGCCTCTGGCTCCCCACCAGCAGGGGAATGACTTCACAAGCAGTGAAGCAGGTCTGCAGGTGTCTTTCTCTCCCCCTCTCTGTCTTCCCCTCCTCTCTCCATTTCTCTCTATCTTATCCAACAATAATTATAACAATAAAAAACAACAAGGGCAACAAAAGGGAATAAATAAATAAATATTTAAAATAATAATAACAATAAAGGAAAATACTTAAAATAAAAAACAGATCTCTTAGCTCAGAACCTGATACATAATAGATAGTAAGAACTCATCTCTTTTTAAGCCCTCTCAGTTTATTTGATACTTGTTTCTCTTGGTCTTCCAGCACAATGCTGACAGCTAAATCTTTGGAATCCTCCTGTCTGATCTTCAAGGTTCAACTGGGGAGTCTTTTCCCTAACAAGTTCCTCTACAATTTTAGTGTCAAGATTAATCCTCTGCTCCTTTTTGTTCTCATAAACCTTTGTTGCATTCATTCCAGGTATCACACTGATTGTGATCTGCTTTGGATTTTAGATGAGTAAATATTTTATAAGCCCAACTAAATTTTCAATAACTTTGGAAAAGAACCATTCTCAATTTTCATACCTTTAGCAACCACTATATATTATAACTAGATAGAAGTCTTTTTAAGGTTTATTCATGTAGGGGAGAAAAAGTAGGGGGCGGGGAGGAAGAAACAAAAGCATCACTCTGGCACGTGATATCAAGAATCATACTTATGAGTCAACTGTGCCACCTCCCAGGTCACACCAGACATAAAATTTATGGCACTTGCTTATCCTCAAGTCCTTCCCCACACATATCCACTCCCCTAAAATGACCTAAGGCTTCGTTCTCTTCTGAATCTGCAACAAGCTTTATACAACTTTGGAGCTGCGACTTTAGTTTTCTAGGCAATGGAAAGGCCTAAGTGCAGACTTACTCATCACTGTATTCCTCCAGCCATCAGAACACAAAATTATATATTCTATGCTTCTATAATATTCTATAAATATTCATTGAATTTAAAGCTTTTATAAATAGCCAAAAAAGCTCAGGTTCCATGTAAGAAGGATGAAAGCTGAAGCCAACTTAGTGTTGGCATCTGTGATGATTGGTGTTCTCAAAATTTCCAGTTAAAGTTGATGACAAAATCAAGTTCTGCTACAGTCAATGAATAATTTATTTGTGCACAAAACATTCTGTTAATGGAAATCTTTTTATTGCTCAAGATCTAAAATATATTCACTGCCCAATAGTTATTAAATGTTTGCTTTAATCATTAGTGTACAAGGTAATGACAAATGGTAATTACTGGATCATTATATGTGCTCTTAAACTGATTTAATCAAGAGTATCTCTTCTGAAGTACAAAAACTCCTCAGTAGATGGAAATGGGGGGTGGATTATACTGGGACAAGCCAAGTTACTACTACCATCAATTTTAAGAACCTCCAGATTCTGTTGTTACAAATATCGACAACTGCAAGAACAACTTGGCTTTTGGTTTTAGTGCTTAAGTAAAATCTCCCTGCTATCCTGCACTAGAATGCCATAGATCAATACATCACAGAAAAGAAGTGCATGTTTTGCACATCCTTAGGCTTTCTAGCCTGACAAAATATGTTCCTTTGCTGTGTTATTTCAGCAAGTTGTGAGATAACAATGCTTATACTCCTCAAAAGGAAAAGATAGCTATTTTTCCATTGTGTTTTTATTTTAGAAGACTGAGAGGCACACTTCTGACTGCTGGAAGTACTCTGACAAGTACACATGTACCTGAGAAGGTGATTTATGGAGGATTTTGGCAGGGGTAAGGTTGAGGAAACTTAAGCTATAGAGAAATTTTTAAGGATCAGGAAGAAAAGCAAAAGGAGGAAGAAAACTCAAGTCATCCACTGAATTCCTATATATACATTCTAACTATAAACCCTTATGGGAAAAGAAAAGTCAGGTACTATTAATAGATGCCTTATCTACTTTTATCTCAAACTCAGCTGGGACATAATCAAATTTTTCATCCTATTACCCAAACCAGCTTCTTGTTTTATTTCCCTTTTTCTATTAAAAGCAATATTCAAATTCCAGGCTTACTGCCTAGTGTCATTATTGACAGCTTCCTCCTGCTCCCCTGTTCCAGAGTGTGTATGCGTGAATGTGCAAACACACATGTGAATGTACAAACACCTCCTTCGTGAAATTAGGCAGTCCTATCTGAGCTTCCTGAATACTTTCCCTTATGTTATCTGTGCCTTCAAATTATTGCTACCACTCAATACAAGTATCTCTCATCTCTAACCACACAAAACAGAAAGAAGAGGGTACTCTGAGAGCTTGTTTGGAGGTGCTAGCAGGGGAATGCAGCTACTCTTATACCCTCAACCAAAGACCAGTCCATTCAGGGAAGGTCATCCTCTTCTACAAGCACACAGTTTGAGGAGGGACACACATAGAATAGTGACAGAAGAAGAGGAAACCCACCTAGCCAGCCAGATCAGCCAAATCAATCCTGGCAATCAATTGGGTAACAGATGTCCAAGACATACTGACCTCACATCTCACCTTTGCACCCCACAAAGAATTTTAGTCCATACTCCCAAAGGGATAAAGAATAGGAAACCTTCCAATAGAAGAAATGGGATACAGATCTCTGGTGGTGGGAATTGTATGGAATTGTACCCCTCTTGTCTTACAATCTTGTTAATCATTATTAAATCACTAATAAAATTAAAAGGGGAAGAAGGAGGTAGTGGAGTAGGAGAGGAAGAAGAAGGAGAAGGAGAAGGAGAAGGAGAAGGAGAAGGAGAAGGAGAAGGAGAAGGAGAAGGAGAAGGAGAAGGAGAAGGAGAAGGAGACGAATGTGGTACTCTGAGTCCAACTTTCCAAAGGACTGGTCTGAATACAGTGCCAGGTACATGGACAGTTACCAAAGGCAGTGATTTGTGGAAATATCAGTAGAATCTTAAAAAAAATAATTTGAACTGAAAGTAGTTACAAGGGAGCCAAGATGCATAACCTAAGAATCAAGGAAGTAAGGAGGAGTCTGGAGAAAGTTAAATAAATTCCTGAACCCTGGGAGTTGGGTGATAGTGCAGGAGGTTAAGCGTACATGGCGCAAAGCGCAAGGACCAGCTTAAGGATCCCGGTTCGAGCCCCTGGCTCCCCACCTGCAGGGGAGTCGCTTCACAAAGTACATACAAATGGTTACTTGAAAATCTGTATTGCCAGGAGTCGGGATATAGTGCAGCAGGTTAAGTGCATGTGGCGCAAAGCACAAGGACAGGCATAAGGATCCCAGTTCGAGCCCTGACTCTCTACCTGCAGAGGAGTCCCTTCACAGGAGGTGAAGCAGATCTGCAGGTGTCTATTTTTCTCTCCCTCTCTCTGTCTTCCTCTCCTCTTCCCTTTTCTCTCTTTCCTATCCAACAATTATGGCAAAAAGAATAACTACTACAATAAAACAACAAGGGCAACAAAAGGGAATAAATAAATAAATATATATATTTTTTTAATCCCTGAACCTGAAACTCCAGTGTTCTCTAAAGTTCACTAAGCAATGTCTTACATCTGTGATTTAAGTGTAGGGGGAGACATAAAGGGCCTAACATAAGGTGACAGCTCTTGTATGAATTAATGTAAATGCCTCCTAAGTGACTTCTGTACTTTTAGGGACTCTCACACCCACTCAGCCCTCCGTTCCCTCTACCCTAATGCCATCCAACACAGTCTGCCCAATTAATCTTCCTAAAGTACAGCTCAAATTGCATCACTCTTTTGCTCAAAAAATTTCAGGAGCTTCCCACTACCACAGATCAAATTCAATATATTGTCAGAAATGTCATGAAAGATTTTTTCATAGAAAAATACATCATGGGAGTCGGGCTGTTAAGTGCAGGTGGCACAAAGCACAAGGACCGACATAAGGATCCCGGTTCAAACCCCGGCTCCCCACCTGCAGGGGAGTCGCTTCACAGGCGGTGAAACAGGTCTGCAGGTGTCTGTCTTTCTCTCCTCCTCTCTGTCTTCCCCTCCTCTCTCCATTTCTCTCTGTCCTATCCAACAACGACAACAACAATAATAACTACAACAATAAAACAACAAGGGCAACAAAAGGGAATAAATAAATAAAATAAATATTAAAAAAAAGTCTTAAAAAAAAAGAAAAATACATCATGACTTTTCCAACAACTCAATATATTTTTACTCATATTATATCTATTCCACTATCTCCCAGGAAGCCTTCAGAGTCAAGAAGACACAGTTTATTAAATCTTTTCAAAGATCAACTGTTTTTTTTCTTATGGTCAAGGCAGGGACAATAAAACATTCTTGCCAAGGGAATGTAGAAATTTTGACTTTGTTTTGATTTGAAGAGGAGGAGGGATTGTTGTTATTTTACTTTAAGAATTTTCTACATTCAAAGTGATCACTAAAAAGACCACTTAAATTTGTTCTTATGAAGCATAGACTGATAATTAGTAAATATTAGACTCCTTAATTATCTCACTAATGTGATTAAAACTAAATCTATAACCCAAATATAAATTTTCTGTTTCTAAGAAGAATACTTAAATGAAATTAGAACCAAGTATTCTTTATTAAGTTCAACAAATAGTTATTAAATAACTAATTTTTTTTTCAGTTACCATTTTCAAAGTGAATGAGAATACCACAAAATATATTCTTTCTCTCAGGTTACAGTGTGATATATGAATTTCAGGAAAACTTCACATAAATGACTTTAATATAAATAAGGAACACAGAAGTACATATGAAAAGCTGCATGAAATAAGTGTAAAGTATTGAGGATATTCAGAGAAAATATAAAACATGAAGATATCTAATAAAGTGATTTTGATCCATATCTAACTTGTAGTGAGAGCAGTAACTGTGAAGAGAATCAGAATTCCAAAGGTCATTCTCAATCTATAGGATGTTACTTGGAGCCTATGAGATTCAGAGGGTGGGGGTAGAGGAGTGGTGACTAGGTGAATTTAATAATATCATCAAAGAAGATAAAACATACTATATCCAAGGTTTCCTAAAATTATGAGATTGTCTTAAAAATTCTCCCAAGCTGATATACCCTCTATTTTGCATAATTCATACTAAGTAGAACATATTCAACACTTCAATAAAGTTTTTATACTTAAACGCTGACAGCCAACTGAACAAATAACCTGGCAAAGAGAAAAAAATGGCACACATGCTGTCTGAAGTTGGGAGAATAAAAGCTGAATTCTTATTCTAAAAGTCACTAGTGTTGTGTTTTGGGCAAATAACTCAGCTTAACCTGTAAGCCTCTGGGCCTCCATTTCCTCATACAAAAATTAAAATGTGAGTGATATCTGTAAAAAGGTGTTGCCTTAAGTAAAATAATGCAATATATAAGCTCAAGAATCACACAAGTAGTAACTCATGTCATTGTGGAAACAAAGTACAATATATAAGATTACTTATGTTCCATTGTGTAGATCTTATGTGGAGAGTAAGAGAATAAAGGTCCCCTTCCCCCCCCCACACACACACACATACACACAATTCTCCTGACCACAAACTACAGTAAGGAAAGAGTAAGGAGATTAGACTGCAGGGATACTATGAAATGATAGGTGCAAGCAGCAGCCAGTTTCTCAGATGACTAGAGTGTTCCTGGAACAAACTATTCTTTGCTCCTAATGTCAGCTTAATTGTTGACTGAATGATGTGATGCTACTGAATGCATAAATAAAGGTATAGCTGAGTAGAATGCTGGGCATAAAAGTGTCAAATTGTGTTTTTTTTTTTTATTTTTTATTTAAGAAAGGATTAATTAACAAAAACATAAGGTAGGAGGGGTACAACTCCACACAATTCCCACCACCCAATCTCCATAACCCACCCCCTCCCATGATAGCTTTCCAATTCTCTAGCCCTCTGGGAGCATGGACCCAGGGTCGTTGAGGGTTGCAGAAGGTAGAAGGTCTGGCTTCTGTAATCGCTTCCCTGCTGAACATGGGCGTTGACTGGTCGGTCCATACTCCCAGTCTAAAAGTGTCAAACTGTATAGCAGAGGGTAAGAACATAATTTAGAAAAATGAAATTATGTCACCCTTAAAACTAACAGAAATGTGCTCCACTCACATAATGGCAAAACAAATAGTAAGTTTACTTGTTAAGTAAAGCATAGCCATTTTGTCAGGTTTGGTGATTTGTAATCATAAATATTACTATACTTTTTAATATCTTAAGACACAAAACATGCAACCAGAAGAACTATTTGTATTTGAAAAACTATAAAAAACAAACTTAAACAAAAGGAAAACACTTTGAAGGTCATATATATACACTGTATTTCCTAACTTTAACTCTGTGTAACATTTGATAGCCAGAAGTTATATCAAATCCATAAAGAGGAGATAACAAATGCTATTTGCAATTTTAACAGATATTTTTTAAGTTTGTATTAGTGATTTAAGAGTGCTTTACAGCATTTTAAGATTTCAAGGGTGTATCTTCCCCCATAAGTTCAAGAGACAATTTGGCTACCATTTGGAACAACATACATGAGTGGAGGTGACTATGCTACGTGAAATAACTGAAACAGTGAAGAAAACTACTGGATGGTCTTGCTCCTATGTAAAATAAACATAACTAAAGCAAATAGACTTTCAACTTTAACAAATATCAATAAGAACTAATAAAAGTGTGTCCAAATGGAACGTTCTACTCATTTATTTTTTATATTGGTATAAGTTAAAAATACATCATGTATATAAGCATATCAGAGAACAGGAGCAGATAGATGAATGAACAAGTCTAAAAAAAAAAATCACAGGGAGTTGGGCAGTAGCACAGCGGGTTAAGTGCAGGTGGTGCGAAGCGCAAGGACCAGCATAAGGATCCAGGTTTAGGCCCGGTTTCCACCTGCAGGGGAGTCACTTCACAAGCGGTGAAGCAGGTCTGCAGGTGTCTATCTTTTTCTTGCCCTTTATCTCCCCTCCTCTCTCGATTTCTCTCTGTCCTATCCAACAACAACGACAGCAACAACAACAACAACAATAATAACCACAACAATGATAAAACAACAAGGGCAACAAAAGGGGGGAAAATGGTCTCCAGGAGCAGTGGATTCGAGGTGCAGGCACCGAGCCCCAGCAATAACCTCGGGAGGCACACACAAAAAAAATCACAAATTATAGAAATTTGTACCTAAAAAAAAAGAATTCCCTAATAAAATATAATTTTAGTAACCTCTGACTCCAAAAATTACTAATCTTAATAATTATATAATTTTTACCAGATTATTTATTGCTCTAAAACCTGATTTCTTCATTTGGGATTCTAAATCCTTATTTTAAGATTAAACAGCTATATGGGATAAATAAGAGCTGATTCAAAATATAAACAGCTATATGGGATAAATAAGAGCTGATTCAAAATAAGTCCAATGAATGTTAATGATTTTGATAATTCTTTCTACCATTCCAGAGCTCTGAGAGGAAAAATGCCAATTATACATTTCTTAAATATTAAATTTAGTGCAATGAGAGAATATGTGCATACAGTTAAAGGGTGATAGCTAAGATACTACATTCAATTTGATAATGTCAAGACAGATCTGGGGCCGGGTGGTAGCGCACCTGGTTGAGCGCACATATTACAATGCTTAAGGACCCAGGTTCGAGCCTCCGGTCCCCACATGCAGGGGGAAAGCTTTGTGAGTGGTGAAGCAGTGCTGCAGGTGTCTCTCTGTCTCTCTCTATCACCCCCCATCCCTCTTGATTTCTATGTGTCTCTATCCAATAAATAAAGATAATAAAAAATAATAAATAAAAAAAGACAGATCATGACAATTTGGAGAAAAAGGCAGTATAATAAGCATATTATTGCAAGGACTAAAAAATGTATTCATTATTTTTTAAAAGACAAAAGGAAGATAATTTTAATCGTGAGGAGTTGGTTTCTTTCTTATATTGTAGCTTCTATTTACTACCAATTTGTGATCAAAGAAATGTTATTAATTAAGGGAAAAATGTCCTCACTTGGGCTAATGGACAAGGTTAGAGGTACAGATACAATCATGGACAGGATGCTCATGCATATCCTCCAAGCATCATTAAAAAAAAAAAAAAAAGTAATTTTATATATGAAGTGTTTCTCTACCTAAATACGTATATGAGTTTCAGTGAGAAAATGTTCCTGGGTGTGTTGAGTCTTAGACAACAGAGCTATGAAACTATACTCCTGAAATTTTATAGGGTTATAAACTATTAGTTAAATTAATAAAATTGATTTAAAATGAGAAAACATTTTCTATCTCTGAATTGTATCCACAAAGACAAGCTAAAGAATCAGTCAATGGACATATACTCAGTGGAACATTATTTAGCAATGAAAAATATGATCTTTTTTTCCTTTGGGCTAAAGTGGATGGAATTAGAGAAGATTGTGCTTGATGAAGCAAGTAAGGAGGTAAAGGACAACTACAGAATGTTTTCACTCATATGTGAAATATGCAGAATTAAAATACAAATGTGCAAAAAAATTGTCATCCTATATCTAAGACTGTGGGAGAACTATAATGGTTATCTTTAGTAGGGGTAGGATATGGGGCATAGACCTTTGGTGACAGGAGTGGTGAGGACAAAGAAAAAAGGCTGTACTGTAAACCATAAACCCTTCAATAAAAAATAAAGGATCCCTTCCAAATCAGAACCAAGAAGAACTACAAAATCTAAACGCACCAATCACAGACAAAGAAACTGAAAACGTTATTAAGAATCTCCCCAACAACAAAAGTCCTGGACCAGATGGCTTCACAAACGAATTCTACAAAACTTTCAGGAAACAGTTAATACCCATACTTCTTAAGCTATTCTATAAGATTGAAGAACAGGAATACTCCCTTCCACCTTCTATGAAGCCAACATAACCCTGATACCAAAAGCTGACAGGGACAGAACAAAAAAGGAAAACTACAGACCAATATCTCTGATGAACATAGATGCCAAAATATTTAACAAGATCTTGGCCAACCGGATACAGCAACATATCAAAAAGATTGTTCATCACGACCAAGTGGGATTCATCCCAGGAATAAAAGGCTGGTTCAACATCCGTAAGTCAATCAATGTCATTCACCACATCAATAAAAGCAAAGCCAAAAACCACATGATTATCTCAATAGATGCAGAGAAAGCCATCGACAAGATCCAACACCCGTTCATGCTCAAAACTCTACAAAAAATGGGAATAGATGGGAAATTCCTCAAGATAGTGGAGTCTATATATAGCAAACCTACAGCCAACATCATACTCAATGGACAGAAGCTGAAAGCATTCCCCCTCAGATCGGGGACAAGACACGGCTGTCCACTGTCACCGTTACTCTTCAAAATAGTATTGGAAGTTCTTGCCATAGCAATCAGGCAAGAGAAAGAAATCAAAAGAATACAGATTGGAAGGGAAGAAGTCAAGCTCTCACTATTTGCAGATGATATGATAGCATACATAGAAAGACCTAAAGAATCCAGCAGAAAATTACTGGAAGTTATTAGGCAATATAGCAAGGTATCAGGCTACAAAATCAATGTACAAAAATCAGTGGCATTTCTTTATGCAAACACTAAATCCGAAGAAGGAGACATTCAGAAATCACTCCCATTTACTGTTTCTGCAAAATCAATCAAATACCTAGGAATAAAGTTGACCAAAGAAGTGAAAGACTTGTATGCTGAAAACTATGAGTCGCTACTCAAGGAAATAGAAACTGATACCAAGAAATGGAAAGATATCCCATGCTCATGGATTGGAAGAATAAAGATCATCAAAACGAATATTCTCCCCAGAGCCATATACAAATTTAATGCAATACCCATCAAAGTTCCACCAAGCTTCTTTAAGAGAATAGAACAAGCACTACAATCATTTATCTGGAACCTGAAAGCACCTAGAATTGCCAAAACCATCTTGAGGAAAAGAAACAGAAATGGAGGCATCACACTCCCAGACCTTAAACTATATTATAAAGCCATCATCATCAAAACAGCATGGTACTGGAACAAAAATAGGCACACAGACCAGTGGAACAGAATTGAAAGCCAAGAAATAAATCCCCACACATATGGATATCTAATCTTTGATAAGGGGGCCCAAAGGATTCAATGGAAAAAGGAGGCTCTCTTCAATAAATGGTGCTGGGCAAACTGGGTTGTAACATACAGAAGAATGAAATTGAACCACTTTATCTCACCAGAAACAAAAATCAACTCCAAATGGATCAAAGACCTAGATGTCAGACCAGAAACAATCAAATACTTAGAGGAAAACATTGGTAAAACACTTTCCCACCTACACCTCAAGGACATCTTTGATGAATCAAACCCAATTGCAAGGAAGACTAAAGCAGAAACAAAGCAATGGGACTACATCAAATTGAAAAGCTTCTGCACCATCCAAAGAAACTATTAAACAAACAGAGAGACCTCTCACAGAATGGGAGAAGATCTTCACATGCCAGACATCAGACAAGAGACTAATCACCAAAATATATAAAGAGCTCAGCAAACTTAGCACCAAAAAAGCAAATGACCCCATCCAAAAATGGGCAGAGGATATGAACAAAACATTCACTACAGAGGAGATCCAAAAGGCTAACAAACATATGAAAAACTGCTCCAGGTGGCTGATTGTCAGAGAAATGCAAATTAAGACAACATTGAGATACCATCTCACTCCTGTAAGAATGGCATACATCAAAAAGGACAGCAGCAACAAATGCTGGAGAGGATGTGGGGACAGAGGAACCCTTTGACATTGCTGCTGGGAATGTAAATTGGTACAGCATCTGTGGAGAGCAGTCTGGAAAACTCTCAGAAGGCTAGACATGGACCTTCCATATGATCCAGTAATGCCTCTCCTGGGGTTATACCCCAAGGACTCCATAACACCCAACCAAAAAGAGGTGTGTACTCCTATGTTCATAGCAGCACAATTCATAATAGCTAAAACCTGGAAGCAGCCCAGGTGCCCAACAACAGATGAGTGGCTGAGAAAGCTGTGGTATATATACACAATGGAATACAATGCAGCTATCAAGAACAATGAACTCACCTTCTCTGACCCATCTTGGACGGAGCTAGAAGGAATTATGTTAAGTGAGCTAAGTCAGAAAGATAAAGATGAGTATGGGATGATCTAAGTTGACTAAGAAGATCTGAAAGGGAAACTAAAAGCAGGACCTGACCAAATTGTAAGTAGGGCACCAAAGTAAAAACCCTGTGGTGAGGGGTAGACATGCAGCTTCCTGGGCCAGTGGGGGGTGGGAGTGGGTGGGAGGGATTGCTCACAGTCTTTTGGTGGTGAGAATGGTGTTTATGTACACTCCTAGTAAAATGTAGTCATATAAATCATTAGTTAATTAATATGAGAGGGGGAAAATCAATTGTATGTCTCAAAGTTTTTCAAAACACAAACTGAATCTTTTTAATATATAGGCTGTGTATTTGATATGCGGACTAACTCAAAGGCCTAGACCAAGTAGATCAGAAGCATCCAATAGCACAGCTATATACAAGATACTGGGTACTGTACAGCAAACCATAACAAAAGGGCTTTTCAATGTTAACCCAATTACCAAATAATGTGATGATAACAAAAACTATCGATTATCTTTTTGAACCCTAAGACAGCAGGAACCCCACATCTCCACTATAGAGCCCCTACTTCCCCCAGTCCTGGAACCCTTGGATAGGGCCCACTCTCCCATATGCCTCTCCCAATCCATATCAAATAATATTGCATCCGCCGATCACAACCTAACCAATGCAAGGATTGCCACCTCAACATGCTTCACCTCAGACTGTGTCCAGAGACTTCACGTGTGGAATGACAACCCTTCAGCTTCATTACTCGGGTGAGACCTTTCCTTTCATAGTATACTCTAATTTCATCTCAGGTGGTTCACTTTCTAAACAAAGTCCCAAAACCTAGATATACACCAGTTTCTGTGAGAGAGAGCATATGTTCACACGTATCCGTAAACTACTGCAAAATATATACCTGAAAGCAGAAGTACACTAGAGTTTGCAGTGAGTACCTCCCTAACACTTCCTCTCCACTATTCTAAGCTTTGGGTCCATGATTGCTCAACAATTTGTTTGGCTTCGTATGTTAACTCTCTTTTCAGTCACCAGGTTCCAGATGCCATCAGGATGCTGGCCAGACTTCCCTGGATTGAAGACCCCACCAATGTGTCCTGGAGCTCAGCTTCCCCAGAGACACACCCTACTAGGGAAAGAGAGAGGCAGACTGGGAGTATGGACCAACCTGTGAACACCCATGTTCAGCGGGGAAGCAATTACAGAAGCCAGACCTTCTACCTTCTGCAACCCACAATGACCCTGGGTCCATTCTCCCAGAGGGATAGAGAATGGGAAAGCTATCAGGGGAGGGGGGTGGGATATGTAGATTGGGTGGTGGGAATTGTGTGGAGTTGTACCCCTCCTACCCTATGGTTTGTTAATTAATCTTTTCTTAAATAAAATTAAAAAAATAAAATAAAGGATCAGTCATATGTTTATCACAAGATTATTATTTTTAAATAATATTTACAACTACCACTACTAATTACCACCATCATGATTTTCCTGAGCGTCTAAGATCCCACAACCTGTCAAAAGCTCAGTCCTCAAGCAACTTTATAATTATGTAGAGCTTGAATTTGTTTTTAAAGTTTCTATTTTTTTAAATTAAATAGTGACTCATCAGCAGAGTACACACATCACCATACACAAGGACCTGGGTTTGAGTTCCCAGTCAACAACTATAGCAAGGAAGTTTCAAGAGTGGTGGGTGGAGTTAAGCTGCAGTCATCTCTCCTTCTCTTACTAGTTCTCCCTATATCTCTCTGTCACACTATCAAAATAAAGAGGAGGAAGAGAAGGAAGATGAGGAGAGAGAGAAAGGAAAGGAGATAAGAAGGAATAAAGAAAGAGGAGGGGAGGAGGGAAAGAGAAAGTGAAGAAGGAAGGAGAAAGAAAAGCCTCCAGGAGCACTGGACTAGTGCAGGCACCAAGCCCCAGCAATAACCCTGGTGGCAGAAAAATAATGATAAAGTTGTTTTAAAACAGTAGCCCCCAGTGAGCTGACTTAACTAAAGATGCGCATACCTCTTGCTATGGTCAACAAGATCAGCAGCATTCATGCATGCTCTGTCTAATCTCAGAAAGTATTTACAGAACAGTCTCCTAGACATAAGTTAGGCCACACAGATTGAAATCTAACTGTAAATTTAACCCTGTGGAAATACTTGAAGATAATTATAAATGTTAACCTTATGAGTAGATGGAAAATTAAATGTGGCAAAGACATTTAAGTTACTGGCTGAGAGTATTCATTTTCATCTTTGAAAATCTATTATAGCTATTGAATAAATTAAGATTTTGCTCTCAAAACTTTTAAATATTTATCTGACTAATGGGTTTTTATTTTTTATATCCCTTTAATTATCAAAATAATTTTTCCAAATGGCACCATATGCACAACAATGGAAATTATTGGTCACAAATGAATCTTGGGTCATGAACCTTATGGACAAAAAAGAAGATTCCTGGGGTTCCCACATTTGATAAACTCAAAAGCTGCACTAATAAATTTTTAAGGAAATTCTTTAGACATAGTCAAGGTAGCTGTTGGCATTGCATATTTATGCAACAGCATCACTGAAAAACCACCTCCCTTCATCATGCTTTAGGATACAGATAGGTAGGAGAGAGAAGAGAGCATAATGGTTATGCAAAAGATACTAGCATTTTGGTTTTGAAGTCTACTTCCCAAATGATTAAACATTGTTTCCTTTCAATTCATTATCATTCATCAGGTTTTAAAATAGCTCCAGTTTATTAGATGGAACACTTAGTAACAAATTGTACTATTTAGAACCACAAATTAAAATTTTGAATCTCAGAAACCCAAATCTTGAAGACTAGACTAGACATAAATTTTATTTTCCAAGTTTTCTGTTACTCTTTAAAGGGTTAAAGCATGAGTTTGTCTGTAATTGGAAAAAAAAATACCAAATCAGTATCAGTTAAAGAACTGATGCCAAAAATCTGTTTAACAGAGCTGGCTTTACTATACTGACATTTTAACAGTAGCCAAAGTCCTGTTCCTACTAAATTCTGTCTTGGCAGCACCAATAATCTGTTAAAAACCTAAACTCCTCCTGATTAAGACTGCTCTACTTCAAGAACTTTCCAAAGCAACAGGGAAGCTAAATTAAACAAGTCCTCCCTTAAAATTTATATTCTTGAGTAGTGCAGATGAAGAGATGGGGGAGGTCTCCGTTTTGTAGATAGCTAGTAGGCATATTATTAGTTATATTCCAAAGGGCCTGTGATTATACTACTTTTTTTTCCCCTGAGCCTGAAATCTGATATGCAGGTGGATCCAAGTTATTGTCTGGGGAGATGATGTCATGGCTGGAAAAAAGACCAGAAAGCTGGATCAGGGAAGAGAGTAGCTCCCAAATATAAGAAAGGTGTATAAATATTGTTGACTGTAAACCACATCAATTTCATCTCATCTGGGGCCCACATATTCAGCTTAGGAGCCTATGTGACCCCTGCATTCCTGTAGATCTGAGCTCAGATTCTGTGGTCATGAGTAGGAACATTCCAAGCTGCCCCAATTTCAGGACACATCTTCCTCAGGTGGAGCATAGAGTATGTTGTCCAGCCACCCTTCAGAGGATAGAACATTCTCTGTTGTTGTTGATCCACATTGAGGGCAAGGTCCTATGGGGGCCCACAAAGGGGTCTATTGCGTTGCTCCTGATAGAGATGACCGGTAACAATGGAGAGAGGGACTTACTTGAGGTCTAGGCCCATCATGTCTGTTTGGGAATCTCAGGACTCCCCAAGTAGGGCCCCAGCTGATGGGGTGACCTGATAGTGACTAGCAAGTCATCGTTACAGTATGCCAGCCTCTTGCCCTTATTCAGCTTTTGTAGTCCTGGCTTTGATAAGGATAGCTTTGAGAGTAAGTGAGGGAAGTATAATAGGAAATAGGTGAGGAGGTTCATGATTAGTCAACAATTTGTTTGGCTTTATATGTTAAGTCTCTTTTTAGCCACCAGGTTCCAGATGCTAACATGATGCCAACCAGACTTCCCTGGACAGACAACCCCACCAATGTGTCCTAGAGCTCCAATTCCCTAGACTTCCACCCCATTAGGGAAAGAGAAAGGCATGCTAGGAGTATGGATCGACCTGTCAACACCCATGTTTAGTAGGGAAACAAATAGAGAAGTCAGACCTTCCATCTTCTGCATCCCACAATGACCTTGGGTCCATACTCCCAGAGAGTTGAGGAGTAGGAAAGCTATTGATGGAGGGGATGGGATACGGAATTCTGGTGGTGGTAATTCTGTGTTATATCCCTCTTATCTTATGGTTTTGTCAGTGTTTTCTTTTTATAAAAAAATTAAAATAATAAAAAAAATTTAAAAGGATTATATTCTTGTTACAGAGGTTAATCTTCCTTTTCATTTTTTACTTATTTGTTTGCTCTAGAGATAGAGAGAAATTGAGAAGGAAGGGAGAGATTAAGACCGAGAGAGAAAAAAGAGGCACTTGGAACTCTGCTTCACCACTTCTGAAGCTTCCTCCCTGCAGGCGGGGCCAGGGGCTAGACCCAAGTTTTTGTGCACTATAATGTATGTGCTCAACCAGGTGTGTCACCACCTGGTTCTAAGCTTTCTTTAAAATAGTTTTAGTTTACTCATATTTTTCATTGTACCTTAAATTCGAATTCCATAGAACACAGTACAATTACTGATAGCAGTAAAAGTAAAGTATCTTCACATCACATCAAAATTACAACAAGCAAATAATCATAAAGTAGTAAGCAAAAAGGCCTGGTTTCAAACTACAAATGACAGCATTTTATCATCTCTCCATGTTTCTAATCTGGCTTATAAATATAAAAGACTTAATGAACATGTTCACCAAGATAAAGCCACAGGCACCTTTCACAGATTTTTTTAGTCCCCATTATCATTACTGTTAAGTTTTCATATACAGTTTAATATTTCACTTGAAGATCGCCCCAATAACATTGGAACCAACCCATATGGAAAACACGTCTGCTTACCAAGAGATTGATGTTAAAGGATTGACAAGAGTGTTCCAAGCAAATCAAGTTACTTAATTTTTCAAGTAGGTCTGATTACCATCGTCTTCTGAAAAATTTGAAGAGTTTACCTAATAAAGAAAGAAAAACACATAACAAAGAAGATCATTTAAAGCAAAAATCACATGATATTTATATTACAGAAATCAAATCAAGATGATAATGATTGTAAATTATTAAATTACTGAAACTTTTGATATAAAACAACAAAAGCATCTGGCAACTTAAACTTTACAACTTGTGATAAAATGAACCTTTAAGCATAAAGAAAACATAATAACACAACAAAATGTGAGAGCACAAGTTTATTTCCTGTGCTGATTGGCACACAGAAATGATGATATTAGCTATATATATAATGTTAGCTATGTATATAATATATATAATGTTAGCTAGGATATTTAAAACTAGAGATTAGGGCGCAAAGCACAAGAACCGGCATAAGGATCCCGGTTCGAGCCCCGGCTCCCCACCTACAGGGGAGTCGCTTCACAGGCGGTGAAGCAGGTCTGCAGGTGTCTATCTTTCTCTCCTCCTCTGTCTTCCCCTCCTCTCTCCATTTCTCTCTGCCCTATCCAACAATGACAACAACAATAATAACTACAACAATAAAACAACAAGGACAACAAAGGGAATAAATAAATAAAATAAATATTTAAAAAAATTAAAATTAAAATTAAAAAAATAGAGATTAGGAAAAGATGTAACTGATAACTTTGCAATTCCAGTCACTGATTCTTATTAATTTACTAATGCAGAGAAAATGCATTTTCTCATAGCTGCTTGGCCCTTACTACATGTAATCCTATTGAGGATTATAAATTAATAACAGAATAGAGCATTTGTAAAGATTCAATGGCATGAATTTCCAAACAACTCTTGGAAAGTTACACCTTGTTTCCCACAGAAAGCACTTACTCTACCCGAGACCCATAAACAGCTTAATTACAGTTTATAAACAACACCAGCTAATTCCTTTTACCATCTTTTCTGAAACCTAAAGATAACATTACTTTCTCAGCTCCAAAAGAAAGTTTGATAAAAAATAAGTCATATCTAAACTGGCATGAAAAGATTATTGAGCACAAGAATGAGGCAAGGAAGAAACTGGTCAGCTTCCAGCTACTCTTCAATTCGGTCTCTCAAGAACAGATTTAATGTTTTAAAGTCCCAGAACATCAAACACAACTATATTCAAGTAAATGTTAAAATTTTATTCCACAGTCATAAATACCTAATTCTATGCAATTTGGACTTAGACACATACACTTCCACAATCCCACTATGCATATTAGTACAATTAAATGCTAGCTAACACTATTTTAAAGATAAAATAGATTTGCTCTCCACTGTTAGAAAGCAGATATTGCAAAAAGAAAAGAAAAAGAAACATTGCCAACACAAGACAAATAGCATTAATTACATATACTAAATAGAAATTCACAATAGTCATGAGAAATATGTTTTTAATTCCAAAAACAACCTATAGCTAGATTCTAGCCTTAATGTTAATCGAAAAATTGTTATCTAGGAAAGTTTGTTTTAGATATGGTCTCAAAAAGATGTTTTCACACAAAGAGATAAGCATTCTTAATTATTATTGCCATACATGCCAAGAGAAATATCAAATACTTTGGTTATTTTAAATTACAGGGGATCAACATATATACGTACCTAAACAATGAACTGCAAAGAAGCAAATAAAGTACAACATGCAGCTTTCACATCTGAGTATACAGAGCTATGAAAATATTTCAGGGGACCAGGCAGTGGCACACCTGGTTAAGTGCAAACATTACAGTGTGCAAGGACCCAGGTTCAAGCCCATGGTCCCCACATAGGGGGGAAGCTTCATGAGTTGTGAAGCAGTGCTGCAGGTGTCTCTCTGTCTCTATCTCCTGCTCCCCTCTCAGTTTCTCTCTGTCTCTATCCAATGATAAATAAATTTTTAAAAAATTTAAAATATAAAATATTTTTGTACTTTTACAGACTTTTAAAAAATTACTATTTACTTATTCCTTTTTGTTGCCCTTGTTTTATTGTTGTAGTTATTGTTGTTTTTGATGCCATCGTTGTTGAATAGGAGAGAAATGGAGAGGGAGGGAAGACAAAGAGGGGGAGAGAAAGATAGACACCTGCAGACTTGCTTCACTGCTTATGAAGCCACGCCTAGATCCTTACCCGGTCCTTGTGCTTTGTGCCACATGTGCTTAACCTGCTGCGCTACTGCCCAACTCCCATTTTTACAAGTTTTTATGAAAGCATTATAAAGCTTTTTACAAGCACTACATTATTAAAACATTACAAACGCATCTCAAACAATGTTTAGTAGCTAGCTTCAAAATATTATCTCTGAAATTCTTCCCAGGATGACTTGTGTGCTAGTACACTGCTTAAAACTTCTTCAAAAACAATTAGTAAAAATATAGTAGCCCCCTATGAGGATGACTTAGTTAAATGACTACTTCTAATTAGCACAGAAGATACAGACCTGTAGCCTGTGTTACAAACAAGTCTCATGCACACAAACCACAATACTGCATTCTTTCATTCTTTTGAAATGTTCATTTCCTTAGAAATGAGTAATACTTGAGATATAACAATAGGCCCCCTACAATTAGTAGTCCCACAATAATACTACAACCTGATGAAAGCAGTTAAAGTTAATTTTTCTTAATTTTTAATTGTCTACATTACCATTCTAGATGAAAAAAAAAACTCAATGGTCCTTTGGCTTCATCAGAAAAAAAAATAACTTTTGGCATTAGTACCTAGACAGTCAGATACCTGGTCTAAACAATGGAGTAATTTATCAATAACTAATAATGTTTGTTCATGCTTATCAAGAATTGGTTTGCTTCAATTAGTTGTGTATAATAAATAAGATATACCCACATAGCTAGACTGAAGTAACTTTCTCTAGTTGGATGGTTTATGTCATGTAGTATAAAGGAACCCCATTTCCTGAGGTGAGCAGAACACTCCTTGAGAGCACTGTATCTGTATCTGTGCATGCCACTGCATCATGGAACATCATAAACTAGCTATTTTAAGGGAGTACTCCATGATAGTAACTGGTATACTGGGTTAAGCTTGTGAATTACATTTATAAGCCTTAAACTAATCCTCACCAGCCTCCTATATACCCTCTTATTATTGAGGACGATGGTCACAGCCACTAAACATTAAATCCATGCATCTGAAGGCAAGTTTCCTGATCATCTACTAACTTCCCCTTTATGCTGCTGAGTCTCTATGATTCCTTAATTCATTAATGGGCCAGAGAGATAACTCACCAGGAAGGGTGCCTGCTGTGCCATGCACACGACTCAGATGTGAGCCTCACTGTACTGGGGGAAATTTCAGTGCTATGCTATCTTTCCTATCCTCTCTCTGCAAAAATCACTCTGGATAGTAAAACCCCAGGGATGAGGGGAAAAAATCATTAATACTTAGTTTATTGAACACCAACAATGTTAAAGATGATCTTCATTTTAGGATAGGAAAGATATGAATATTAAAAAGTGATAAAAGACAACAAGCACTACAGAATATGCCACCCTTCTTATCTTGGTCTCAACCAACTCTGTTTTTCTCAAACCTGGTGAAAATCCAGACAACAAGAATAAGAAATTGAGCATACCTTCAGACTGTTAAGACTATACACAACCGAGATATCTTTTGTCAGAGCTTCAAAATCACATTTGGAAATCAGTAAACTAATGGCTAGAATAACACAATTCTTACTTTGTCATCTATTAATATATATATATACATATATATATATATATTAGCATTAAAGGTGTAACCACTACCTTAACATAATTGTTCCTTTTATTTTTTTTTTTCAGATTTAAGGCTGGGGAAATAGTGCCATCAGAACAACAGAACTGCCTGCCTCAGGTCCTAAAGGTTCTATGTGACAGAGCTGAGCAGTGATTAGATTTCTCTCATGAAAATAAATTAATATTTATGAAACAATAATTTAATCTAGCATTATTTGTCCCGTGTGGACATATTTTCACATAGATATTTCCATAATGCATATATAATTTTGCATTCTAAGGTTTTCTTTAACAATTCATAAATGCATTCTGTATTTCCATACATTCACTTTTTAATAGTTACATAATGGTCCACAAATATAGCATCGTTTTTTCCTAATCACTCCTATATATGCCAACATTTCAGATGTTCTCTGAACATTTTTAACACTACTACTATGCTTTTCTTAAAATATTGGAAATAGAATTAGTAGATCACAGTTATGACTATTTAATGGACTTCATTGATATTGACATCTACTGATGTCAATATCAAGTTATGACTATTTAATGGACTTTATCTATTGATATTGACATCTATTGATGTCAAATTGTTTCCCCTCACCCCACTGGGGTTATTGCCAAAACTCAGTCGATGTACACTTCTGCCATTTCCAGCAGCCTTTTACTGTTTACTTGTTTTTAGGGAGAGAATAAGGGACAGAGAGGGAGTGGCCTTGCGCTAGCACTCATAAAGCTTCCTTGATGCATGTGGGGACCTGGGTCTTGAACCAGTAAAATGTGCATTCTGCTGGGTAAACCAGCACCAGGTCCCTGTCAAGATACTGAATTAACTAAATTACACTAGTAATATTGAATATTCTACTGTTATAAACCTTCCTCAGCACCACATGTAATTAAAACTTGGTTGTCATTAATTCATTATAAAATTTTATTGCCAGAAGCTTTTTGATAAAACTGTCATCATCGTTCTTTTCCCATTTACATATAATTTTTGTTGCTTTCCATCTTTAATTTAAATATATATATCCATGTAATTTAAGTACACACAGGTCCCATTTTTTTCTCATGAATTTAAAAAAATCATCATCTCCTTTGCTTCAGATTGGATGAAGCCTCAAGAAATCATGTTAAGTGAGATAAGCCAAAAAGAGGAGAATGAATAATGATTGACCTCACTCATAGGCAGCATAGGCAAAACTTAAAGTACAGAAAGGGAAAATACAAAGCAAATCTTGGACTGTATTACAGAAGGGAGCTTTGTGGATCTTGCACATGATACTGGATGGGGTGCCAGTTAGGAGTGAGAGTGTTTTGCAGACACTATCACAGAGAGATCAGAAATTGTACCTATGTATAAACAACTGTAATGTAAACCATTTACTTTCCATAAAATTATTTTTTAAGATCTTCAATATGTGAGGGTGTGTTAAGTTTTAACTTAATTTTAGCTATTTAACCACTTTATATATCTGACATATATCTGGATCCAGTGTGAGGTACACATTCAAATGTTCGTTTGTTTGTTTGTTTGTTTTTTGCCTCCAGGGTAAGTGTGCCATGAATCCACTACTTCTAGAGGCCATTCTTCCCACTTTGTTGCCCTTGCTGTTGTAAAAGACAGAGAAATCAGGAGAGGAGGGGAAGACAGAGAGGGGAAGAGAAAGGTAGACACCTGCAGACCTGCTTCACTGCCTGTGAAGTGAACCCTCTGCAAGTGGGGAGACCCCATCTGGGATCCTTATGCCAGTCCTTGCACTTCACGCCATGTGTGCTTAGCCCACTGGGCTACCGCCCACTCCCCAAAATGTTTTGTGAGAAATTCAAATTTATTACAGTACTATTTATTAAGCTTGCTATATTGGTAGTCAGGCGGTAGCGCAGTGGGTTAAGCACAGGTGGCGCGAAGCACAAGAAAGAGACACCTGCAGCATTCATTTGCCACTTGTGAAGGAATGGAGACTTGAACCTGCGTCTCTGAACACTGTAACACACATGTGCTTAACTGAGTGCACCATTACCTGGCCCCTGCTTAGAAATGATTTATCACTTAAGTCCAGCAAATAAATCATGCTGATTCCTCACAAAGTCTCCTGAATAATATTCATTACATGCAGGCAAGCATCAATTAAATAGGAGACAGGTGTTAAGTACTATCTCAAATAAAATAGCTTAATTACCTCAACAAAAATGAATTTAAATGTAAAACAACACAGTCATAACAAAATAACATTCCATGAAAATATCTTAATTTCTCAGTATATTTACTACACAAGGTCCTCAAATAATTTAAAACTTGTTTGGATACTTAAGAGAACCTAGTACTCTCTTCATTTCCTTCCAACTAGATCAGTGTCTCTTAGTTCTGCTTTGAAAGAGCTTGTTGAGAGTCAGGCGGGTTAAGGTTCCAGCCCCCGGTTCCTCACCTGCAGGGGGGTCCCTTCACAGGCAGTGAAGCAGGTCTGCAGGTGTCTATCTTTCTCTCCCCCTCTCTGTCTTCCCCTCCTCTCTCCATTTCTCTCTGTCCTATCCTAAGAACAACATCAATAACAACAATTACAACAATAAAAAAAAAAACAAGGGCAACAAACGGGAATAAATAAATTAATATTTTTTAAAAGATTTTAAAAAAAAGAAAGAGCTTGTTATTCAAAGGTAGAGGAAAACCAACAGACAAATGTAAGTCACTTCAAATTATAATGGAATATTTTTTAACTAAATTTGACTGTGAATAGTACAAATATTGTTCATATGTTTTGTTATATGTATTGTTCAAGTCCACCTGTTGTCTTACTTTATTTAAGAAATCTAGGTACTCTCAAGGAATCACTTCATGACATGAATTCTATATACTCGGACTCAAGAGAAAAGGAAAATAGAAGAAATATGAAGAAGAAAAATAGAAATGTCTATGTGAAGGTAGGCAAATAAGGACAGGAACTGTTTTCCATACTTTGAAAGTCACACTATGTGTCAAACAGAGTGAAAGCACTGTCCTAAAAAAGAAACACATAAAAAATGTGGCAACTATTTAACCTAAGCCTTGTTTCCTGAAAAACTGCAAGATGTGCACAATTTTTCTTTCCCAGAGTTCAAAATAGCAAGTTGAGTGGGTGTAAGCACTTCAAGTGTAAAAAAGAAAAAAGTCAGGAAAAGGAGATCATACTTTTTACTCCTCAGTATAAGAATTTTAAGGCTTAGGAGATTCTGAATAGGTGAAATTGTTCACTTTGATGGTGTGTTTCTGAGGGGCCTAGTGATGGCACATCAGTTAAGTATGCATGCTACCATGCACAAGGACCCAAGTTTAATCTCTTGGTCCCTACCTGCAAAGGGAAAGCATCATAAGCAGTGAAGCAGTGCTATAGGTACCTTTCTTTCTCACCTATTTCCCTCCCCCTCTCAATTTCCTCTCTGTTCTATCAAATTAAATAAATAAATAAATTTTAAATTTTTTATTATTTATTTATTCCCTTTTGTTGCCCTTGTTATTTTATTGTTGTAGTTATTATTGTTGTCGTTGTTGGATAGGACAGAGAGAAATGGAGAAAGGAGAGGAAGACAGACGGGGGAGAGAAAGATAGACATCTACAGACCTGCTTTACCACCTGTGAAGCGACTCCCCTGCAGGTAGGGAGCTGGGGGCTCGAACCGGGATCCTTAGCCAGTCCTAATAAATAAATATTTTTACAAGAGTAATTCATTGATACCTAGCATTGGATTACTTTTTAGAGCAAATAATAAAATACATAATAACATAAGCTCCAAATTAAAATATTAAAATATTTTTTTAATCAGGGTCCAGGCAATAGCATAACTGGTAAAAAGTACAAGTTACCATTGCCAAGGACCTAGGTTCGAGTTCCCAGACCCCACCTGCAGGAAGGAAAATTCAGGAGTGAAGTAGGCTGCAGGTGCCTCTCTTTCCTTCATTCTCCCACTACTCCCCCTATTTATGTCTCTATAATAATTTTTTAAAACTCATTTAAAAATTGAATACTCAATGCTAAAATGTGTGATTATTTTAACAGTAATAAGTGATGAGAATGGAAAAAGTTCAGTAAAGACCACAATAGAGACAAGTGGTTTCACTGAGTAGGTCTGATTTGACTAAGGCCAGGTTGAGAAGACGTAAAGAGAGAAACAGCAGGGAACCAACCAGTGAAGACCTATTCAGAAGGTAGTACCTACAAGAAGAGAAAACTATAGTGTCTGTCTGGGATAGTAAAGATCATCTCTGCATTTTTTTTTTGCCAAAATTTATGTTTAACCAGATCTAAGGGAACTCCTGACTTTATTTGTAGGTTTGAGAAATATGTTATTCCACATCAGTAAAAACATGGGTAATTTTGTCTTGGTCTTATGCAAACTTTCTCTCTTGGCAGCAGCAACAGTATTGTGCTGTGACACGGAGGAGAGAGAGAGAGAGGAGATCCGGAACAGAGAGGGAACACAATTCTTTATTGGCGCAGGCACCTCAGAGTTGGGTAAAAGTGCAGTGGTTCAGGCCACATGGAGCTAGCCAAAACGGCCGCCTCATGCAGCAACCTCCCCTGCGTCTAATCACTGAAGTGAAAAGCGGGCAAGAGAGTGAGGGGCGGAAGAAGAAGGGCTTTATAGAGCAAAAACCGGGAGTGAGGAGCCGGAACAGGATTGGTTGGGAAAGGTACTCTGAGAATGTCCCAACTCTCCTGGGAACTAGCAATAGCCTGAGGGGACAACATGGCAGAACAGGCACTCCGAGAATGTCCCAACTCTCGCGGGAACTATCTATAGCTTGAGGGGACAACATGGCAGATGTGACTGCATCTGCACAATTTCCCAGCACAGTATCATTAATAACATTTAAGATTTAAGCCTGATAGCACAAAATTACCATTTTGTATATGATTTTATACAATGTATGCCTTTGATTAACATATCTTGTTAATCATGAATAATTTAACAGCATTACAATGTAACTCTGTAATATAATAAAATTCAAAATCTGTTATTTAGCTTGAATTTTACGTTTTTCATTAAAAAAAACACTTTTTTCTGTTATAATATACTTTAGAATGGCACATACCCACACAACACCCTCAGCTCCAGCATTATTCTACCATTTCCTCCCACACTGGCTGACAACGGGAAGAAAACACATCCAGAAACAGAATGAAATTATTAATGAATTATACCTTAGGTAGTTTTTCTTTTTAACTCTTAGTGAATTTTCCCTGTCAGTCTACAATGTGTTGAATATTATATAGTAGATTCAACAGAAATGGATCAACATAAAGAGGATAAAGAGGATTGCAATGGTCAACATAAACATGAAAACTGAATCTCTAAACTTCTTTTTGGCTCAAGAAAGTTATATAAAGATGAAGGTACTTTTACCTGAAGGAGGGAAGAGAAGCATTTGAAAGAGAAAGTACAATTTTGCTTTCCTTGGTCAGACCAGCAGTGTCCCAGGTTCCCTTCCTATCTTTAGAACATCTAGTTTTTGCTTTATTGTAAGCGACCAGAAATGATGTGGAATATTCACAATTATTATATGTCAAATTAATGTTAAATGCCACTACTATGGCTTAACCACAGCTACTGATCCAAGTTCCTATCATACAAAACTTCCATATATTTTCAGAAATATGGAATTTAGGCAATGGGTTATGGCAAAACTCTTCAATTTCATTTATTTAGTTCTATTTTTATATTTAGAAGAGACCAAAATATTTCTCAGCTGTCATGTATGGTGCAGGAGATTTAAACAAGGATCTCATACATTTAAATTCTGTGTTCTCCTACTGAGTTGCCTCCCTGGGGAGGGAAAAAAAAAAAAAAAGCAAGCATTTTAAAATATGTAGACTTGAACATATATAACAATGCCACAAGAAATGTACTAATATGCAGCAATATTATTACTGAGTGCATCTCTTCCCCAAATCTCATACACACACATACAAAGCCTCACAAATAGCAAGAAAAAGATATTACTGTACTATGAAAATGCTTAATTGTCACCCATGAATGGCTGCAAAGCACAGACTACAATGCAAAGGAGCATGCCCTAAAAAAACAGTTAAGTCTGTCTTCTACAAATTCTTCCCCTTTCTATTCTGAACCCTTTCAGGTGCCCTCCCTTAACTAGGTCGTGGGATTCTGTAGGCTGAACTTCCTCTACAGCAAAAGAAGTTAATCCTTTTCAGACCAGGTTGCCAAAAATGTAGTTTACTCTCCTTAGGAAAGAATTTACCTTTTAAAAAATAATTTATTTTATAAAAATAAACAAACAACAACAAAAAACCTAGGGCCCACAATAAAATTAATATAAAGAAATAAATAATAACTGGTGAAGTGTTATTCGGGGAACAGGCTTTAATAAAAGAGAAGCAAAGAAGTCTCTCTCTGTGATATATGTTATAACAGTTTCTACTACAATGTAGTGCAAAGTTCTGTGTCGTCTAAACTAGGGCAAGATATGGTCTGGTTGCATGCAGTTCTCTGTGGCAATTTCTATTTGATCTGAATTGACTTTTCTGAAGATGGTTCTTCAGTGAAAAAATCTCTCCCCAAATCTCTAGCCTCTCATCCTCCCTATCTCCCTGTTTTCCTCCTGCTCTGTTCTGAGTCTAGTTTTGTTGTTGTTGTTGTTGTTGTTTGTTTGTTTTGTTTTGTTTTTGTTTTTAATTATTTTTTACAGAGGAGGGGGGAGGGAAAGAGAGAGAGAGAGAGAGACTGAGACCCCAGAGCACCACATTCTGATACACAGGGAATGCACTAGGGGATCCAGCTGGGAACCTCAGGAATGTAGGGCAGTTAAGCTATTTCCCTGGTCACCTAAATCTAGCTTTTTGATTAGTCAGAAAATACATTAATTACATTTTTTTCTTCCCCAGCATCTATTATTAAAATCTTCTACGTGTATGTGTCACCTGCTTTGCAAATTACCCATAGATATTATCAAGAGTAATAAAAGTTAAAATTGTAATAGCCTTGGAGCCAGGCGGTGGCAAAGAGAGTTAAGCGCATATGGCACAAAGCAAAGCACAAGGACCCTTGTAAAGATCCCAGTTCGAGCCCCCGGTTCCCCACCTGCAGGGGGTTCGCTTCACAGGTGTCGCAGGTCTACAGATGTCTTTCTCTTCCCCTCTCTGTCTTTACCTCCTTTCTCGATTTTTTTCTGTCCTAGCCAACAATGACAGCAATAATAAAAATGACGAAGATAAACAACAAGGGCACAAATAAATAAATAAATAAATAAAGTTTCTTTTTAAAAAAATGTAATAACTTATATTTCTAACTACAAGCTTGCAACCACAGTGGAAAGAAGTCGAGTTAAAAAAGATTTCCAGAGCCAGAACTTATGTCCTCATTAACCGGTTGCCAGGGCTAGATCAAATGAAGGTCAATGCAGTGTCCCCAGAGGAAGCTGTTCAACTCGCCCAGTCTGTTCCCTTGAGCCCTGCCAAGGAGGCTCTTCAGATTGAGAGCCAACCTGGCAGAGCTGGTGTCTTCCCCTGGCACAGAAGCCCTCCCCCGGATGACAGGCACCAGAAGTCAGCAAAACCAAGCTAAGCAGCTGGGGGTAGCCACTTGTGGCTGACTGTTAAAAACCTCTAGGGGCTGTTGAAAATGTATACTGTAAGACATACATTCTTCCTGGCATTCTGGGTGAGTAAAGCCCAGGTCAGTGCAACAATAGCCTGGAAGGAGGACAGCCTGCTTCTCACATCAAAGTCAGAGGCCCTGAGAGGCTGGCTCATGGCCAAAGACACAAAAAGCAGCAGGGGAGTGTGTTGCCTTAGGACAATAGCAAACTGGGATGTGGTAGAGTCTGTAAATTCCAAGCACTGGGGAGGTCTACTCAGAGATTTTACCCTCTCCTGTCAGGGATGTGATTTGATTTTCTTTGATAAAAAAAAAAAAGGAGAAGAAAGGGGAGAGTGAGAGAGAAAAGAATATACATTCCTCAACCTTCTGCCTGCAAAATAAGGCACCAGTTAAATAAGGCAAGTTAATGCACTCTGGTCCTTTTCAGCCAGCAGTCATTGTCTAAAACAATACAACTAAGTGAGATGTGACATTCTCCAGTACATCTTAATACAGTACTAAGTCTAAGAGGTAATTAAGATCATTTAAATGCAAACATCATTGTTCCATTGGTAATATCCTCCCAGATATTTCCCATCAATTCTATTTAATTAGAGTGCCACAGCACATTAACTGTAACCTGACAGTTTTATTTATTTGACAGGACACAGCATATAGTTTCAATTTGGGTAAGAAACGAGGTGAGGCACCAATCTCCCTCACAGAGATGACTCAGCTCTGCACCAAGGAGGTTCTACCCAAAAAGGTTTACCCTCTTGCTCAACAGAAAAGCAGTGAATTGGGAAATCATCCTCTACCCTTCTCACCTAATTTTATCATTTTCGACAGAAAACAAAGGGAGAAAAAGAAAAAGACCTGTAGAAAAAGTAAAAGAAAAATCAACCAATGTCAAGAAGGATGCTATAAATTTCCTGAAGTCCTCTCAGGGAAGCAAACATTAAAGGGAAACATGGTACTGTGGCATAAAATTAGAAATAAGGCTTTTTCCAGGCTGACAGAATAGGAACAGTTCAGAGCTAGTCCATTGAAAACCCCCAGGTTTATTTATTTATTCTCTTTTGTTGCCCTTTTTTTATTGTTGTAATTATTATTGTTGTTATTGATATCATTGTTGTTAGGACAGAAAGAAATGGAGAGAGGAGGGGAAGAAAGAAAGGGAGAGAGAAAGATAAACACCTGCAGACCTGCTTCACCGCCTGTGAAGCAACTCTCCTGCAGGTGGGGAGCCAGGGGCTCGAACTGGGATCCTTACATCAGTCCGTGCACTTTGCACCACATGCACTTAACCCGCTGCACTGTCACCCAACTCCCAAAAAACCCAAAGGTTTAAGATGTTTATAAGTGCAAAAACTAGTAGTCAGCCTCTATAGTCATTCAAAAGAATAAAAAGAAAAGGCTTCCACACGTGGCAACTGACTAGGAGGCAAATGAGTAAGACAGAAATCTGCCCCTGACACCAGGATGGCTAGCACACTCTCTTTCCCCTGCTTTCCCCACCAAATCCAGTTTCAACAGCAGTTATTGCATTCTTGATTAGCAAGCAGGCAGTTGGCTCTGTCTTTGCTGACATGTCTCCCTCTGTCTCAGTCCTGAGGCAGATGGTTCCTATTTACTGTCCTCCCTTTTCATCTTTTGGTGACTATTTCTTAACTTGATTATTCCAACAAACTTCCTATACCCTTTGGTTGTGCTGCTTTATTCTCTCCTGGATGCTCTGTGCATCACCAGCGAGAAACAGCATAAACATGAATTCACGTGGCACCCTCAGGTCACTTAAGTGACTGGGTGTCATCATGAGATCCTATACTGCATAAATACGCACTAGAACAGAGAAGACCTTGTGAGTTTTCCTTTCAGAGGAAATGAATATGAGTTGAGGTCATTCAACTCTAATCCACCCTGTACATCAGGGTTATCCTGCTAGCAGCACATGCTCCATTTAGGCAGCATTTTGTCATAACCCAGCATGTCATCCATAGTGGCATGCTGGGGGTGGAATAGCTTCCAACTGCTTGCTAATCCAGTGTGGGGAAGGCCAAGGTACAGAGTTTTTATTTGATTGCTTAAAATGTGGAGCTATTTTCGACTTCTGAATCATCATTCCAGCTCTTTCACTAGCCCTAAAAGTATACTACAACCGATGTGAGCTCAGATCTGCAGGGATGCAAAGGTTACACAAGCTCCTGTGCTAAATATGAGCCCCAGATAAAATCGATGGTGTTTACAGTTAACAATACTTATATTCTTTCTCCATATTTGGGAGCTACTCTCTTCCCTGATCCAACTTTCTAGCCCTTTTTCCAACTATGACACCATCTCCCCAGACATTATACTGGGTCCACCTGCATATTACATGTCAGGCTCAAGCAAAAACTAGTAAAGTCATGGGCCTCTTGGAATATACCTAAAATAGACAAACTAGCTTTTTCTAGAAAATGGAGACCCACCCCCCCACCCCGGCCACAAATCTTCATCTGCAGTATTCTTGCCTTTAGGTTCATGACGAGTCAGCAATTTATTCTGCTTTATATCTTAACACTTTTTTTTTTCAGCCACCAGGTTCCAGATGCTACCATGATGTAAACGTGACTTCCCTGGGCAGATGACCACACCATGTGTCTTGGAGCCCTGCCTCCCCAGAGCCCTGACCCACTAGGGAAATAGACAGGCTGGGAGTATGGATCAACCTGCCAAAGACCATGTTCAGTAGGGAAGCAATTACAGAAGCCAGACCTTCCACCTTCTGCACCCCATAATGACCCTGGGTCAATATTCCCCAAGAATAAAGAATAGGGAAGCTATCAAGGGAGGAGATTGGGTATGGAGTTCTGGGGGTGGGTATTGTGTGGAAATGTACCCCTCTTATCCTACAGTCTTGTCAATGTTTCCATTTTATAAATAATTTTTAATTTAAAACAAGAAAGTATATTGCATATTCAGTTTTCACTTATTTGAACATAATCAAACACATAAGGTATATTTGGAGTTTTTTAAAAAACAATTAAATACAGGGCAGGAGTAGATAGCATAGTGGTTATACAAAGAGACTGTAATGCCTGAGGCTCCAAAGTCCCAAATTCAATCCCCACACCACCATAAGCCAGAACCGAGCCTCGGTGTTTCTCTGTGTCTTTCTCTCTCTGCATCTCTCTCAAAAATAAATAAAATTCTTTAAAAAAAATAAAATACAAGCAAAAACTTTACCAGTATCTATCTGCAACTGGTCAGGGGTCTAAATATTCTTCATTTGTCTCAAACTTTATAAAAACTCTGGACAGTTGACATTGAGCAGGACTTCAGTGCCTAGGGACACATATCACTTTGTTTTGCTCAACCTTTCAGAGGATTGAAAATAAATATTAAATAATGGATATTTAAAAACTGCTAACTGATATAGGAAAACCTTTAGTTTTTTTTGTCATAACTCCACTGGGATTTATGGGTATATAAAAACAGGATGTTTTTCTTGTTGTTTCTCATAAAAGACTGAAAAACCAGTTTAATACAACAAAAAATATAAATCCTATTTGAAGTCTGCTAGTAATTTTTTAAAGCAAGTAGAATTTTTATTAATGTATTTTGAATTTCTGATCAATGTGGAATGACCTCTAGAAACATGTTTCTGGTTTCTCTGGAAGCCAAAAGGGAAACAGTTTCATAAGATATTTTCTGCAATGACCCAGCATCACAATACCATAAATTTAATCTTACAGTCAGGACAGTCAAGATGAGTCGTCACAACTAAGAGTTCTTATTTTGAAAATTAACATGGATTAACTGAAGGTAACTAGATACCTGTTCTAGTTAGCTAGAAGTTAATCTAACTTGGGACAACATAAGGATTGGAATAATAAACTTTTTCTTTTTTTTAATTTCTTTATTGGGAATTAATGTTTTACATTAGATAGTAAATACAGTAGTTTGTACATGCAGAACATTTCTCAGTTATCCATATAACAATACAACCCCCATAAGTCCCTGTGTCATCCTTCTTGGACCTGTATTTTCCCACACACACACACCCACTCCAGAGTCTTTTTACTTTGGTACAATATGCCAATTCCAGTTGAGGTTCTACTTGTGTTTTCTCTTCTGATCTTGTTTTTCAGCATCTGCCTATGAGTGAGATCATCCCATATTCATCCTTCTGTTTCTGGCATATTTCACTTAACATGAATTTTTCAAGTCCATCCAAGATCGGGTGAAAACAGTGAAGTCACCATTTTTTATAGCTGAGTAATATTCCATGTGTATATATACCAAAACTTGCTTATCCACTCATCTTTTGCTGGACCCCTGGGTTGCTTCCAGATTTTGGCTATTACAAATTGTGCTGTTAAGAACATATGTGTACACAGATCTTTTTGGATGGGTGTGTTGGTATCCTTAGGGTATATCCCCAGGAGAGGAATTGCAGGATCATAGGATATGCCCATTTCTAGCCTTCGGAGAGTTCTCCAGACTGTTCTACACAGAGGTTGGACCAATTGACATTCCCACCAGCAGTTCAGGAGGGTTCCTTTGACCCAACAACCTCTCCAACATTGGCTGCTATTACCTTTTCTGATGTATGACATTCTCAAAGGAATGAAGTGATATCTCATTGGTGTCTTTATTTGCATTTCTCTGACAATCAAAGACTTGGAGCATTTTTTCATGTGTTTCTTGGCCTTTTGGATCTCTTCTGTGGTGAATATTCTGTCCATGTCCCCTCCCCATTTTTGGACGGGGTTATTTGTTTTCTTGTTCTTGAGTTTGGCAAGCTTTTTATTTATTCTGATTATTAGCCTCTTGTCTAATGTATGGCAAGTAAAGATCTTCTCCCATTCTGTGAGGGATCCCTTGGTTTGGGTAGTGGTTTATTTGCCTGTACAGAAGCTTTTTAATTTGATGTAGTCCCATAGGTTTATGCTTGCCTTAGTCTTCTTTGTAATTGGATTTGTTTCATTGAAGATGTCTTTAAATTTTATGTGGAAAAGAGTTCTGCCAATATTTTCCTCTAAGTATCTGATAGTTTCTGGTCTAACATTCAAGTCTTGATCCACTTGGAATTTACTTTTGTGCTTGGTGAAATATAGTGGTTCAGTTTCATTCTTCTGCATGTTTCAACCCACTTTTTCCAACACTATTTGTTGAAGAGACTCTGCTTTCCCCATTTAATATTCTGGGCACATTTGTCAAAGATTAGATGTCCATAGGTGTGGGGGCTTACTTCTGGGCTCTCAATTCTTTTTCACAGGTGAGTGTGTTTATTCATGTTCCAGTAACAAACAGTTTTGATGACAATGCCCCTATAATACAATTTGAGATCTGGGAGTGTGATGCCTCCGGTTCTGTTCTTTCTTCTCAAGATTGTTTTAGCAATTCTAGGTCTTTTCTGGTTCCAGATAAACATTTGTAGCATTTGTTCTATTCTCCTAAAAAATGTGCTTGGGATCTTGATGGGGATAGCATTAAATTTGTATATGGCTCTAGGGAGTATATTCATTTTGATGATGTTAATTCTTCCAATCCATGAACATGGAATATATTTCCACTTCTTTGTGTCTTTTTCTATTTCCTTGAGTAGTGACTCATAATTTTCAGTATACAAGTCTTCACTTCTTTGGTTAGATTTATTCCTAGATATTTTACTGTTTCTGTTGCTGTAGTAAAAGGAATTGATTTCTGGATTTCAACTTCTTCTAAATTAATTTTTAAATGGAGAAATGCCACTTACTTTTGAATATTAATTTTGTAGCCTGAAACCTTACTGTATTGTCTGATGATTTCCAAAAGCTATTTCCAGGATTCTCTAGCTTTTTCTATGTATACTATCATGTCATCTGCAAACAGAGAGTTTGACTTCTTCTCTTCCAATTTGTAATTCCTTTAATTCCATGCTCCTGTCTGATTGCTATGGCAAGAACTTCCAAAACTTGTTAAATAGTAATAGTGATAGTGGGCAGCCCTGTGTAGTACCTGATCTGAGGGGAAATGCTTTCAGTTTTTCACCATTGAGTATGATGTTGGCTGTAGGTTTGCTATATATAGACTTGACTATCTTCAGGAATTTTCCATCTATTCCCATTTTTTTGTAGTGTTTTGACCATAAAGATTGTTGGATTTTGTCAAAGCCTTTCTCTACATCTGTTGATATGACCATGTGGTTTTTGGTCCTGATTTTGTTGATGTGGTAGATCACGTTGATTGATTTACGTATATTAAACCAACCTTGCATGCCTGGGATAAAGCCTACTTGGTCATGATGAACAGTCTTTTTAATATATTGCTGTATCCCATTGGCTAGAATTTTGTTGAATATTTTAGTATCTATGTTCATCAGAGATATTGGTCTATAGTTTTCTTTTTTGGTTGTGTCCCTGTTTGCTTTTGGTATCAAAGTGATGTTGGCTTCATAGAAGCTGGAGGGGAGTATTCCAGTGTCTTCAATCTTCTGGAAGACTTTTAAAAGTAGAGATATTAGTTCTTCTTTGAAGGTTTTATAGAATTAATTTGTAAAACCATCTAGTGAAGGGCTTTCTTATTTTGGGGAAGATCTTTTATTTCAATTTCATTAGCTGTAATGGGCCTTTCCATGTTATCTAGTTCCTCTTTATTTAATTTTGGAAGTTCGTAGGTATCTAGGTAATCATCCATTTCTTCCAGGTTCTCTAGCTTGGTGGAATATAGTTGTTCATAGAAGACTCACATGATAAGTTGAATTTCTGCTGTGTCAGTGGTGATATCTCCTCTTTCATTTATGATCCGATTTATTTGGGTCTTCTCCCTTTTTTCTTTTGTGAGACTGGCTAAAACTTTGTCAATTTTGTTCACTCTTTCAAAGAACCAACATTTACTTTCATTGATCTTTTGTAAGGTTTTCTTATTTTCAATGTTATTTATTTCCGCCCTAATTTTAGTGATTTCTGTCCTTCTGGTTGCTTTAGGATTCCTTTGTTCTTCTTCTACGTTTTTAAGATGTGCAATCAGGCTGTTTATTTGTGCTTTTTCTTGTTTCCTAATGTGTGTTTGTATGGCTATGAACTTCCCTTTCAGTACTGCCTTAGCTGTGTCCCAAATATTTTGATAGCTTGTGTCTTCATTTTCATTGAACTTTTCAAACATTTTGATTTCTTGCTTTATTTCCTCTTTGACCTGGTAGTTGTTAAGTAGTATACTGTTGAGTTTCCACATGTTGGGACTATTACTAATCTTTTGTTGACTGTTAAGTGTTAGTTTTATTCCACTGTGGTCTGAGAAGATGCTTGGGATGATTTCAATGCTTTTGTATTTGCTGATGCTGTCTTTGTGGCCTAACATATGTTCTGTCCTTGAGAATGACCCATGTGGACTTGAGTAGAATGTGTATTCCAGTTTCTTAGGATGAATGACTGAAAATATCCAATAGTTCTAGTTTATCTATCTCCTCATTTAGCTCCCTTATGTCTTTATTGATTTTCTGCCTAGATGTTCTGTCAAGTTGAGAGAGTGGGGGGGGGGGGGTTGTTGAAGTCCCCTACTATGATTGTAGGGGACTTCAGTTGCTGGTTAATATACTGCTACAGCTCTTTCAGTAGATGTTTGATATATTTAGATGGCTTCTAATTGGGTACATAGATGTTAATAATTGTTAAGTCCTCTTGATTGATCCACTGAACATTAAGTAGTGTCCATCCCTATCTTTTTTTATTTTATTTATTTTAAAATCTATCATGTCAGATATGAGAATAGCTGTTCCTGCTCTTTTTTGTTGGCCATTGGCTTGTATGATAGTTTTCCATCCTTTCACTTTGAGTCTGTGTTTGTCTTGTTGAGTTAGGTAGGTCTCCTGTAGTCAGCATATTGTTGGGTTGTGTTTTCTGATCCATCTTCCTACTCTGTGCCTTTTAATAGGTGTATTCAGGCCACTGATATTTATTGATATCAAAGATTGAAGATATTTTAACACCATTCTTGTAGAGTTTGAGAATGTTCTGATATATGGCCTATTTATGGTGGTCTCTACTGTTTCTAGGAGACCTTTCAGAACTTCTTTCAGGGCAGCCTTGGTGATAGTTGATTCCTTCAACTGTTGCTTCTCTGAGAAGGTTTTTATACCTCCATCTAGTCTGAATGACAGTCTAACAAAATACAGTACTCTTGGTTGAAAACTTTTCATATTGAGTGCTCAGTATTAATTTTGCCATTCTCTTCTGACCTTTAGTGTTTCTGTGGAGAAATTTGCTACTAATCTTATGGTATTTCCTCAATAGGTGACTATTTTTTTCTTGCAGTGTTCAGGATCCTTTCTTTATCCTTATTCCTTTTCATTCTCAATATGATGTGTCTAGGTGTCTTTCAGTCTGGGTTAATCCTTTTTGGGAGCCTCTGAGCTTCTTGAACCTTTATGTCTTTTATGTTGTCTAGACTACGGAAGTTCTCATCTATATGTACTATACACTGCTTTCTTCCCCCTCCCTCTCTTTCTTCCTCTGCCAAACCAATGATACATATATTACTTCTTTTGAAGTCATCCCATATGTCTCTGTTGTTGTTTTTAGTATCTCTTCATCTCTTTTCTGAGATTACTTATTTTTTAGTTTACTCTACTTCGTCTTTGATCTTGCTAATTCTGTTTTCTGCCTCACGTATTCTATTCTCTTTCCCCTTTGTTGTTTTCTGTATCTCAACTATTTTGTTACCCTGTTCTTATACTGTATATCTTGTTCAGCTAGTTGTGCACTTAGCTCAGCTATTTCAGCTTTCAACTCTCTAATTACGACCAGATAAGCAGTGTTTTCTTTCAGAATCTCATTTGCTGTTTCCCCATTTCTTATGATATTACTTTCCAACTCTTTCCTCATTCCTGTAACTAATAACTCAATTAGTGTTTGGATCTTGTCTTTAAAACCCTTTGGGGGAATTTTATCTGAACTTTTGTTTTGGTTCTTTTCTTCAATGTTTCGCCTTGGTTTAACCATTGTATATGGTGTGTTATGAGGTCCCTCTCTCAGTACCATTCAATCCACTAATCACACTTGCCTGGATTGACTTGTGTCTGACTGGGGTGAGGAGAGAGACACAACTGCTGATACTCTATCGATGGCCAGCAGGTGATCTCTAGGCTTCTCTTGTTTGTATGATCTGAAACAGGTAAGATGGGTGGGAGAGTGGGGTTGCTTTGGCCTGTCTTGTGGTCACAATGCTTTGTTTTATGTTGTGTCCTTGTCTTAAATCCAGATGGCTAAATATCCTGGGTCAAAAACTGAGAGGTTTTAAGCTCCTTTCTCTTTTCTTCCAGGACTAGGAACAACCTTCATGGCTTGCTCCTCTTAAATTGAATTCACCTAAATGTTACAGCTCTGCTCCATGCCACCCAGAGCTCTGATTTGACTACTGTTCTTCAATCTGTGCCCCTTTTTGCCCCAACTGCACACAAGTGAGCACCCACCTGAGGCTCCAGGTCTTTCAGCTGCAGATTACAACTAAAGTTGGGTCTCTTGTTGCAATGATTTGTTGTTTTCTCAAGCCACAGATTTATGTATTCTTATTTTATTCACTTTGAGAGAAGCTTAACAGACTTGGTATATCAAGCAAAAGTTATATACAAAAAAAAAGTTATATACAACAGTATGTCAAAGGAAACTCTAGGACATTGCCAGATGCCTATAGTTTTCTATATTAAATAAGTAAGTCACAGCTGGTTCACCTTATCTTTCTTCTAAGCCTGAGACTTATGGTGGGAAAGTGGAATCATCCCCCTCCTAATGGAAGGAGGAATCTATGTTTTCTATTGAGACTCCCCTTGTGGTTTTATAGAATATATTTGTAACAAGTGCAACCTGGACTACTAACTTCTGCACTTCCAGTCTCCAAAAGTGGTTATTACTACAGTAGTTCATGTTCAGAAATTGATTTTTAAGCTTATTACTTGACATTTGGACTATGTTCCTCTAGAACTAATGTCACAAAAGGTAACCTGAATCCCCCCAAAAAAGCCCTCCAAAATTTATATAACCTGATTAAAAATTAGCCTGAGCAAATGTAATAAGAGTATTATAAAACAGACTCATCTTACATTGCATAGCTTCTTTCAGGGCTAGAGAGAAAGTTCACTGGATAGAATGTCTACACTGTCATATACTTAACATAAGTCTAAGTGCCAGCACCACAAAGGAGGTTCTATGGCAATGGACAAAGCAAATGAGCAAGGTCCCATTTCCACTAAGAGGGAAGAAGGGGGGAAAGGGAGGGAGGAAGGGGGTGGGGAAGGAAGGGTAGGAGGGAAGTAGAGAGGAGTCATTACAGAGAGAATTTGAGTTACGGATAAAGAACTGTTCCTCACATTCCCTATAACAGTTATAAAATCAGAAGTAGTTATAATTCTAAAAAAAAAAGTAAATAATAAACTAGAAAGATGTATTTTACAGGGGTAAATGAAGAGCTAAGGTAGTCAGCAAATGGCCTCCCAATGACTCTTGGCTTTTGTAAAAGGCAGAAGTGATGTCCAGTCACCAGTATCAACAGAGGTAGAAGAATAGTGAAAAAGAGAAAAGAACACAGAAAACAAGTGGACCTGAGGCTCAGTCAAAAAAAAGGGAATATCCTAAAGCTGAGAACAAGAGGAAGAGAAAGAGAATTCCTGTCATAAGGCAGCAGAGGAAATCCCCTGGCTTGGGTTACCCTTTACTCTGTAACTGACTAGGAATATTCATTATTTTGTAAGTTAGCTCTCCACATTCTAATATTCTTATTCTGATTTGTTGTATAAAGTTTCTTCTATAAACGCTGTTATGAAAATCTGCTTCATGGTATGGGGAGACAGCATAATGGTTCTGCAAAAGCTTTTCAAGTCTGAGGCCATGAGGTCCCACATTCAATCCCCAACATCACCAAAAGCCAGAACTTAGCAGTGTTCTGATCTCTTTCTCTCTCTCAGTATCTTTCACTCTGTATCTACTCTGTCATTAAAATAAAATAAATAAAATATTTAAAAAAAAAAAGAAAATCAGCTTCATGGTAGAGTACATGCCTTACATGCATGAGAGCCTGTAACTGATCTTTGGAACTATAACATATAAAATTACTAAGAAATATGCTAGTGTATATTTGTGTCTCTCTCTGGAAGCACACTTTCTCTGTCTCTATCACAATAAAATAAAATTAGGGGCCAGAGAGGTGGCTCAGAGGTATAGTTATGGATTTATATATGTGGTGTTATCGGTTTAATCCTGGGCATAAAAGAGTGGTACTCTGGTTGGTCTCTCTCTAATTAAGTAACTTAGATATAAATACAGACATATTTATAGGTTCTTAAAAATTTCAATCTGCTGCAGGTTAGTAGCCATGAAATTCTCCTCAGATTTATACTAGCAAACAGAGGTTCACCAGGATTCTTTTACCCCATAGAAAACACAAGGCAATATCTGGACTTATTTCTCATTGTCATGGGCAGGGGTGGGAAGACACTATTGCTACCTATCACAAACAAGCATGGTTGCTAGCAAAGGTCCTAAATGCACAGAACAGTCCCCCACAACAATGAATTATTCATCCTAAACTGTCAACAATGCTAAATTTGATAGACCCTCTAACTTTTTAACTGTGCAGCAGGTTGACTTTTTTTTTCTGCTATCTGATTCTGTACTGCTGATATGTCTAACTAAAGTGATCATAATAAAATCCTGAAGACTACTATATGATTCAAAATCCACTGTGGAAATGATGCATAAGATTATGGTACAAGCAACATTGTTCTTCAGAATTATACAGTAATATATTTGTTTTTAACCTAAACAAGTAACATCAAGAGAGACAAACATTAGGAAGGTGACAGAATGAACTTGGTTTATCACCTGGATCCAACCATAGTTTTTGGAGTATGGTACTGTGTCAGGTCCTATGAGAATCCAGACTCTTTCTCCAATGCCACATATTACTCCTTAAGCATTCCCATAAATAATAACTATATTCCTCACCCTGCTTCTATATAATTACAACACAGGGGCTTCACTAGTAACAGAAATGCTTTCAGCTCACTGGCATTAAAATCATAATGGTGGGAGAGGCAGGTGGTGGTGCACATGGTTGAGCACACACAGTCACCATAAGCAAAGATTTGTGTTCAAGCCCCCATTCCTCACATGTAGGGGAGACACTTCATGAACAGTGAAGCTTGTCTGCAGGTGTCTTATCTTTCTCCCTCATTAACTCCCCCTCTGCTCTCAATTTATCTCTGTCCTATTAACTAAAAAGAGATAGAGAGAAAAATGGCTTCAGAAGCTGTAGACTCATGGTGCCAACACCAAGCCCCAGTGATAATCCTGGTAGCAAAGATAAGTAAATAAATAAACAAATATCCTACTTCCTTCCAGAAAAAAAGTCCTACTGAGTTATAAGGGGGAGAGAGAAGATTAAAACAGGGCTACTAATCATAGCAGAAATATAATAGTTCCATCATATAGGAATGTAATCTTTCTGGCTCTCCATTTCTACAGCTGAAAAGAGAAGAGCTTGACTTAGTCAATTCCAATCCTCCTTTTGTTTCTTATGGCCATGACAGTTTCATCTCAGGCGATAATGAGAAATGACAATGAAAATTGGTTTTATAATAGAATGCATGCCTTGCATGTATGAGACCCTGGGTTTGTTTGATCCCTGGGTAAACTGAGCAGTGTACTGAGTCTTTCTCTCTCTCCCTTTCTCTCTCTCTCTCTCTGTCTCTCTCTCTCTCTCATCACTCTTTCTGTGTTTCTATCTCAAATAAAATGAAACTAAGGACCAGAGAAGTGGCTGGTTCAGAGGTAAGGTGCAATATTTACATAGGTGAATGCAAAACCTTCCATAGCAAACCAATCCAACCAGGCAGTAAGTAGCTCTAAAGCAGGAATCTGTGAATAAAGGCAAAAACAAACAAACAAAAAAATCCCCAAGTTCAATGTAGGTAAGTCACCTTTTAAGTGCAGGCTGTGTTAGAAATGATGGATGCACTCCATCAACTGGGGCCCTAGTCAGGGAGTCCTGGGATTCCCACTCAGATATGATGGGCCTAGACTAATTTTTTTATTATGATGATTTTAATTTTTATTTATAAAAAGGAAACACTGAAAAAATCCATAGAATAAGAGGGGTACAATTCCACACAATTCTGACCACCAGAACTCTGTAGCCCATCCTCTCCCCTGATACCTTCCCTATTGTTATCCTTCTGGGAGTATGGACCCAGGGTCATTATGGGGTGCAGAAGGTGGAAGGTATGGCTTCTGTACTTGCTTCTCCACTGAACATGGGCATTGACAGGTTGATCCATACTCCCAGCCTGTCTCACTCTTTCCCTAGTGGGGCAGGGTTCTGGGGAAGCATGGCTCCAGGACACATTGGTGGGGTCGTCTGCCCAGGAAAGTCTGGTTGGCATGGTAGCATCTGGAACTTTGTGGCTGGAAGAAGAGTTAACATATAAAGCCAAATAAATTGTTGATGAATCACAAACCTAAAGGCTGGAATAGTGAAGATGACTGGTAACAGTGGAGAGAGTGGTCTATTCAAGGTCTAGAGCCTATACTTTTAACAGATCCCTCTCACCACTGCCACTGGTTATCTCCATCAGAAGCAACATAATGGACACCTTTGTGAACCCCCATAAGACTTTGCCCTCGATGTGGATCAACAAAGTCGGGACTGTTCTATTCTCCAGAGGGAGGTTGGATAAAATACTCAACCTCTCAACTGAAGAAGATGGGTCCTAAAATTTGTGCAGCCTGGAATGTTTCTAGCCCTAACCATAGAATGCCAGCTCAGACCTACAGGGATGCAGAGGTTACATAGTTTCCTGTGCTGACTATAGGCCCCAGATCAAATTGATGGGGTTTATAGTCAACAAAATTTATATGCCTTTCCCATATTTGGAAGCCACTCTCTTCCCTGATCCAGCTTTCTAGCCCTTTTTCCAACTATGACATCATCTCCCCATACAATAACTTGGGTCCACCTGCATATTAGATGTCAGGCTCAGGAAAAAACTAGTAAAGTCATGGGCCTCTTGGAATATACCTAAAATAGACCTACTAGTTTTTCCAAAATGGAGACACCCTTGTGCCCTGCCAAATCTTCATCTGCAATATTCTTGCCTTTAGGTTCATGGCTAGTCAACAATTTGTTCTGCTTTATATCTTAACTCATTTTTCAGCCATAAGGTTCTAGATGCTACCAGGATGTCTTCCCTGGCAGAGTACCCCACCATGTGTCCTGGAGCCCTGCATCCCCAGAGCCATGCCCCACTAGGGAAAGAGAGGCAGGCTGGGAGTATGGATCAACCTGCCAATGTGCATGTCCAGTGGAGAAGCAATTACAGAGGCAGACCTTCCACCTTCTGCACCCCATAATGATTCTGGGTCCATACTCCCAGAGGAATAAAGAATAGGGAAGCTTCCAATGGAGGGGATGGGATACTTAACTCTGGTGGTGGGAATTGTGTGGAATTGTACCACTCTTATCCTGTGGTCTTGGCAATATTTTCATTTTATAAATTAAAAAATTTTCAAAAACAGAAATGATGGCTGTAAGAACTCAAGGCACAATTTCCATGCCTGTGCAGCAGGGAAAGGGTTGATAATTGCACATGGCCTCGTCAATAACAGCCTCCTGTACAGATAAGCCATCATCTCCCAATTCTCTCTTCTTTTTAGGAACAACAGAAGAAGAGTATAACAAATTTATAACTGTTGTCTTTTCAATAAAAATCTCAAGCAAAAACAAAATGTGAGAACAGGGTGTCAACAGCAATATGAATCTAAGGAATCTGTAGTTGTAAAGGACAAATAATTTACATGTTTAGGACCACTAGGTAGAGATCCACATTAAGAAACTGCTCATCAAGACTGAATAGTGTGCTGGGAACATTTTGATTCGTTGCTCCATAAGAATGAATACTGCTTTCAAAGTCTCCCTTGGATATTTTTACACCATGCCTCTGAAATATGCTTAGTATTAATACCTATAGTTGCAGGGATATACTCAGACTTTACCAGTTATGAAAAGTAAAAATTATGTTTATAGTCCTCAAAATTAAAAAAAAATGAAAATGAAAATATATGAAAAATACACCATGGTGTAGTTACAACTCTTCATCTGCACTATTTCAGCCTTTAAGTTCATGATTAGTCAACAATTTGTTTGGCTTTATATGTTAACTCTCTTTTCAGCCACCAGGTTCCAGATGCTAGCATGATGCCAACCAGACTTCCCTGGACAGATGACCCCACCAATGTGTCCTGGAGCTCCGATTCCCTAGAACCCCGCCCCACTAGGGAAAGAGAGAGGCATGCTAGGAGTATGGATCAACCTGTCAATGCCCATGGTCAGCAGGGAAGCAATTACAGAAGAAAGACCTTCCACACCTTCTGCATCCCATAATAACCTTGGGACTATACTCCCAGTGAGTTAAAGAATAGGAAACCTGAGGAGTCAGGTGGTAGTGCAGTGGGTTAAGCGCAGGTGGCGCAAAGATCGGGGATGGAGCCCCAGGATCCCCACCTGCAGGGGAGTCGCTTCACAGGTGGTGAAACAGGTCTGCAGGTGTCTATCTTTCTCTCCCCCTTTCTGTCTTCCCCTCCTCTCTCCATTTCTCTGTCCTATCTAACAATGACAACAGTAATAACTACAACTACAATAAAAACAACAAGGGCAACAAAAGGGGATATAAATATTAAAAAAATAGGAAAGCTATCAAGGAAGGGGATGGTATACGGAGTTCTGGTGGTGGGAATTGTGTGGAATTGTACCCCTCTTATCCTATTGTTTTGTCAGTGTTTCCTTTCTATAAATAAAATAAATTTAAAAAGAAGTGAAAAATAATTTTTTTAAAAAATCTACTTTTTTCTGTCATTTCAACATTGTTTTGTTGTTGTTGTTGCAGGCGCTTTTTTTTTTATTTAATAGGACACAGAGAAATTTTTTTATTTTTTATTTATAAAAAGGAAACATTAACTAAACGATAGGATAAGAGGGGTACAACTTAACACAATTCCCACCACCAGAACTATGTATCCCATCCCCTACCCTGACAACTTTGGTAGTCTTTAACCCTCTGGAAGTATGGACCCATGGTCCTTGTGGGATGCAGAAGGTTGAAGGTCTGGTTTCTGTAATTGCTTGCCCGCTGAACATGGGCATTAACAGGTCGATCCATGCTCCCAGCCTGTCTTTCTCTTTCCCTGTTAGGGAAGGGCTCTGGGGAAGCAGAGCTCCAGGACACATTAGTGGGGTTGTCTGTCCAGGAAAGTCTGGTCGGCATCATGCTAGCATCTGGAACCTGGTGGTTGAAAAGAGAGTTAACATACAAAGCCAAACAAATTGTTAACCAATCATGGACCTAAAGGCTGGAATAGTGCAGATGAAGAGTTGTTACAGTTACAGTCAATATTGTTACAGTTTCTTTGGGTTGTGTTTTCCCAGATCAAACATCAGAACTTGTATATGTATATGATATATGAGTCTCTTTGATAAGATATGTTTGTTTGCTGGGCTTGTTCTGTTGTTTTCCTTTCGGAAGACTTTTGAAAACATTTGACATATGCATTTGAGAATACTTGACAATTAATGTCTCCTTACTTTTTGTCACATGCTAGAGAGATGAAAATGGCAGGTACTCTCACTTCACTTCATTAAGAAACAGACAGCAAGGAGTTAAAAATAGGAGCCATTACTGTTCTCTAATATTTAGGATTCTCCCCAAGCCACACTCAGAGAAAGTGAAAAATATCTCCCTTGACTCAGGTTACTGTCACTGAGTCACATGTACAGTAATTTTGTGGTAAAGCAAAAAGACAGATGCAAGGAGTTGACTTCCCTCTCATTACAAACAATTCTAACATGACCAATGTGCTACAAAAATCAACTGCAGTAACAATTGCCTTTTTTGACATGGCCTGGGCAATCAGCTGGGGCACTGCTAAGCCTAGGCACATTGCCCGGATCAAGCACTGCAATCACACTTCACAATAGAGAAACCTGAGTAATTTACTTATTAAAGAGGTAAGTGTAAAGTCTGATACAGACAGGCAAGTGTACATCCTTTAATGTACATATGAAATGCTGGGTTTGGTGACCATAAAGTGCAATTAAGAAATAAAATTTAGGTTATATTGTTCAATTTTCCAAAGGCTAGTGTCTCTTTTTATTCTTAAGAAGATGATATCTACCTCTATTAGCATAAAGAAATTACCTGTAAGGTAGAGCTCTGACTTAGAGGGGCTCCCCAATTATACTAAACCCACAAAGGAAGTTGAGGGGAAACCTCAGGGACTATTCTGGATTAACTTGATCTTCTGTGCAAGGACCGAGTACAGTAAAGGGAATTACTATACTTCAATTTGATACTAATGCATTTTACACTATCTTTAAAAAAAGCACAACTTTAATCCATAGTTATAGTAACAATCTCTTCCATGACCATTTTTCCTAGGTTCTTCACAAATGCAGCAATTGTGTGGCTATGAAATTCTGAATATGAGACTTCTCTATGACCTCACTTTTACTTTTTAAGTCAATATCTAGTAGCCAACAACCAGAAAATATATGCAAAACATATAAAGGTCTACAATACTGTTGGAAAGTGGGATGTGAGTAATTGAGCCAAAAGAGAGAAAAGTATATCACCAGTCATTAAATGTTGTCTGTCAACTTAAAAAAAATCCAAATAAAAGAGAATCCAAATAGTTCTTCTACAATAAGCTATTGTATGGCTTGCAGGTCTGGGTCACTCACAAGTCCCAGGAATTGTCAAATGTTCACCAAATTCTTTTATTTTATATGTTTTCACAGGTTTTCAGGACTTGTGCAAATTGTTTTCCAAGCATCATCTGGCCATAATGACCAGTTTACTACTGATAATTATGCTTGCCTGTCTATAGGTCTGACAGCTAAAGAAATCCACAGACAGTCATCATAATGAGCAGAAATCTACTTCTGGCACAGCTGCGCTGACCACAAATGCATTAGAAAAACAACCTTCTTTGCAATAACCAATTCTGGGCATCACTGGTTAAAAGACTAGTTTCCTGTTTTTCTCAAAAACTTCAACATGTGGGTATTGCTATTTTTTACCCCCACCCACACCTTTTCTCTCTAATTGTTGAAGATTCAGTGCTGTAAACACCTAGTCATGGGCATTTTTTATATTATAGTTTCAGGTTTAATTTTAGGTTAACTTTACTTTTCCAAATTCAGTATCTTTCCCCTGCAGGCCCAGGGAATGGGAAGGGAGGTTGGAGGAGCTTTGGGGGACCTGGAGAGGAAGGGAAAACCGGGTTCTTGGAAAGGAAATCCCACCCTGGACTTAGGCAATTCTCAAAATGATTCTCAGGTGAGCCCAATATCTAGAACTCCACAGAAATTCTTGTGGCCTTAACATGACATAAAGCATCAGCACCTGCCCAAGACATCATCTAATGTATACTAAGTTTTCCCTCTTTCTCACTTTGAAATTTTAATTCCTTTCTTTCAAAATAAATGCACACAATATATATCTATCAGGTCTCTGTTCCAATGTCACCTGGTCCCAGAGCTTACACACACACACACACACACACACACACACACAGACACACACACACACACACACAGCAACAACAACAACAAAAACAAACAGAAAAAGAATTTTTTAAGGAAGTTGAAAATTAAATGTTTATTGCTCTCCTACTAAGCAAGAAATTGAGGTAATATCCTTCGCTAGTCAATGAAAGCAGAGGATCCTAGGCAAAATCAAAGCCTTCACTAGGTTAAATTTCATAGCAGGGAAAGTGTAAATATTTTTCCCCTCTTGTAAGTTTTTCTTCAAAGGATTTTCAACAAAGGGCTCATTACTTCAGACTTTCTAAATCTGTCTAAATTACAAGTGATATAAAAAATGCTAAGTCATAAGTACACACAAATGTGTGTGTGTTAATTTTATGTGATTCCCATTGTTAAGAAGAACCAAGGGGGTAAAATGTAAGCAAGTTCCAGATGTGGTGAAAATAAATTTACAGTCTTTGTCATATGTCTCAAAATTTTTAACAATTACTTACATGTAAACTTGGAGTTTTACAAGTTATTCATTACTGTCACCTTTAGCTCTGATAACAGACCTTATTCCTAACAAATTATGCAGCTTGTCTATGTAACACATAGACTTTTAAATGAGATAAATCCTCTTTTATTTCATTGTGCTTCATCTAGCTAGAAAAACAGAAGTTAATTCAACCATCATTTCCCTGAAGACTAGAACTGATTTTCAAAGAAGTCCATCTACTTCATTCATATATCAAATAACCAAAACACATCAGAACAGAGCTACATATGGTGACAAATTAAGGTACATAATAAAATTTTGAAATGTATCCACAAGGAAAATGATGGTTAAACTATCAAGTTCTCTGCCTCTATATGCTTAGATATGACAAAGTCATTGCTATAGTTTTACTAAAAAGCAATGTCTTTCCTAGTAATTGATAAATAATTAAATTTTATAGTCCCATTATTAACACTCACATGACTTATCTGTAATAAACAATTTACTTATGATTAAGCACTAGAAGGCTGAAATGTAGAAACCACAGTTCTGAAGTCTTTCAGTCAGCAATGGCTGACTGAAATCTATTCGAAGTAATTAATACACCCCATCCATACACAAACCTTATTCTAATTTTTTGTCAGATTATTGAACAGTCTGTAGTAGATAAATTGTTTATCTGCTTTCTTTCTCCCATTTCCTTCCCTCCTTCCTTCCTCCTTCCCTCCCTCTTTCTTTTTTTTTTTTGAAATAAAAAAATATTTTATTGGATTTTTTTTTATTTAACAAAGGAGACATTAACAAAACCATAGTCATGCTCAGCAGAGAATCAATCACAGAAGCCAGACCTTCCACCTTCTATACCCCATAAATATCTTTCATCCATACTCCCATAGGAATAAAGAACAGGAAAACTTCCAATGGAGGGAATGGGATGTGGAACTCTGGTGGTGAGAATTGCATGGAATTGTACCTCTCTTATACCACAATCTTGTCAATCATTATTGAAAACATTAATTAAAAAGTTATAATATATGCAACTCAAAAACTGAGGAAAATTTGTATTATTCATTATTGCTACCTCACATGTAAAAGAAAAGCGAAAAAAAAAAAGTGCTTCATAATATATTTTTTTAACTAGGAAAAAAAAAGAAACCAGAGTTCTTATATAAGAAAAAATGTATGGGAGTCGGGCGGTAGCACAGTGGGTTAAGCGCAGGTGGCGCAAAGCGCAAGGACTGGCATAAGGATCCCAGTGCCAGCCCCCTGCTCCCCACCTGCAGGGGAGTTGCTTCACAAGCGGTGAAGCAGATCTGCAGGTGTCTGTCTTTCTCTCTCCCTCTCTGTCTTCCCCTCCTCTCTCCATTTCTCTCTGTCCTATCCAACGACAACATCAATAACCACAACAATAATAACTACAACAATAAAACAGCAAGGGCAACAAAAAGGGAATAAATATTAAAAAAAAAAAAAAAAAAAAGGAAAGGAAAAATGTAATGCCATGTGCCATGTCAACTAAAGATCTAAGGTAGTAACAAAATAGTGATGAATTTTACAGGTGGTCTTAGATGAAGTAGAATAGCACCATACAAATGACAGATATATTAAAAGCAAAAGCAGATATATGCATTTTGTAGTCATGTTGATTCTAAAAATATAATCCTCAAAAGAATGGTCTTGTTTTATTGTTCTTCCTACACCATCAGTAAATGCCCTTGAAATTAGCCCTCCCTAAAAATTTTAATATCATTGTAGGTCCTAAGTTACCAATCCATGCTTTCTAATTATAAAGAGATCCAATGTGTAAAGCTTCTATTTAGAAGAGGATTTCATTTTCAAGTGAACTCCTGAGAAACAAATGGTAAGTAAGCAGATCAGATAGTGTAACAGTCTTAAAAGAGATTAGAATTTGGTCCACATGCAAAAGCAGATGGCAACTCTGGACAGCTACTGAAAGATGGGGAAATAGCTGAGAGCTATTGACTTCTATAATGCGTACAACCAATAGCAACAGTGAAGCAGCATTTTGATTTTTATACTATTACTTGATTTTTTTTCCAGAAAAATTTAGGTTTATCCTGTTAGGGTGACACTTTAGTTCAGCAATCTCTATACAATTCTGTTATCAACATTTGATATCTGAATCATTTTGCCATGCTGCATTCTTTTCTCCCACCACAAGAATTTCCATAATAAGCAAATGATAACAATTGAAACATTTATTTAACTAATGTAATTACAAAAATGGAACAAATTTACTATAGTGGATTTCCAATGTGAAAGACAAGTGTCACTTCACTTCTTTCTCAAACAATTGTTACAACTTTCAATTATTTAAATATAAGCATACTGGAGCCCAGCTGTGGTGCATCTAGAAGATTACAGGTTACAATGCACAAGAGCACTGGTACAAGTCCCCAGTCCTCACCTGCAGGGGTAAGCTTCACAAGTGGTGAAACAGTTGTCTTCCTCTCTCCCTCTCTATATCCATCTTCCCTCTTAATTTATCTTTTGTTTCTATTCAAAATAAAGAGATAAATTAGAATTAAGTAAATAAATAAAAATAACTACGTTGGGTTATACGTTTTATTACTCTATTGAAGGATTAGTGGTTTCATTACAGTTGTTGGCATATAGGTGCAGCTTCTAATCTCCCCCCATGATAGGTATCTGCAAAGCATTTTCTCCCTTAACCGAGATCTTTTTCCACCATCATGTGCCAGGACCCCAATGTCCTTCTATCACTTCTTTTTCTTTCCTTCCCCAGAAAAGTCCTATGATTTGGTGCAATATACTACATCCAGTCCAACTTTTACTTTGTTTACCCTTCGTGTCTTGTTTCTTTTTTTTTTTAAGTTTTTTTTAAATTTATTTATTTATTCCCTTTTGTTGCCCTTGTTGCTTTACTGTTGTAATGATTATTGTTGTCTGTCTTCGTTGTTGGATAGGACAGAGAGAAATGGAGAGAGGAAGGGAAGACAGAGAGGAGGAGAGAAGCAACTCCCCTGCTACTGCCCCGACTCCCCTGCTACTGCCTGACTCCCTCTGTCTTGTTTCTTAAGTCCCACCTATGAGATCACTTCCTTCTCTTTTAGGCTTATCTCACTTAACAGGATTCCTTCAAATTCCATCCAACATGGGACAAAGGAGATAACTTCAAATACATGATTTTTTACTACCATAGCAAATAAAATGTTTGAAATGGCAAAAACAGATCTGGTTATATTTTTTTATATAAATTCTTGATTCATAGTTCCCTATACAATACACATTTCATATGGAGTCTCAGATAGCAGAACTAAATGTATAAATAAACTCCAAATTAAAGTAGTTTGGTTTTTTTAAGTTTTGAATACAAGCTAAATCTTTTCCCAGCAATAACATGTTCCCAATATTGACAATTTTAATGATATTAAAAAATACATTTAAAGTATATTTTTAACCTCAACTTTTCCATATGTTGTGAATTAACCTTTTTGATAACTAATGGATACTGGCTAACTATTTAGATAACTAATGGCATAAATCAACTTTTTGAAATATTGCTTAATTAAGAATCAGAAAGCGTGTAAGATATAATATTACAAATTACTTTTAAAAACTATCCTGGTAAGTACCAAGTTGTAAATCCTATGAATTTGGTTCAGATCTCAGAAATAATGCAGAAGTAAAATTAGAAAGTCCTTCCCCATAGTCAAAGGCCACAGCAAATAACATTCAATTTATAATATATGAAAATCACATCAAAGTTGTCAATGTGTCTTGTAGTAGGTGCGCCCCTTACTTTACAAATAAAGAGAAACAATTAAGGAAGCTCCTTCAACCAAAAGCCTTCTGGATAAGGTCATTGGACTAGAGGCACAGCTGACATAATGAAAGACTATATGAAAATGACATACAGGGAGTCAGGCGGTAGAGCAGCGGGTTAAGCACACGTGGTGCAAAGTGCAAGGACCGGAATGAGGATCCCGGTTCGAGCCCCTGGCTCCCCACCTGTAGGGGAGTTGCTTAACAAGTGGTGAAGCAGGTCTGCAGGTGTCCATCTTTCTCTCTCCCTGTCTATCTTCCCCTCCTTTCTCCATTTCTCTCTGTTCTATCTAACAACGATGATATCAATAACAACAATAATAATAACTACAACAATAAAACAAGGGCCACAAAAGGGAAAATAAATAAATATAAAAAAAATTAAAAAAAAAAGAAAATGACATAACAATAGATAGAATGGTTGAGGCATACTGTGCCTCTTATTACTTCTAGAAATTTAAGACAGTCCTTTATTCTCCTTGTATCTCGGTTTTTTCACCTACAAAATAGAGATAATAGCAGTAACTGCTTCAAAAACTTTTTGGAGAATAAGCTTATATGTATAGTTTTCTGCCTGGCACACAGTAACTTCTCAGTAAATGTTAGTTATTAATTCATCATCATGAGATGCTCAGTGGGTAGAGCACATGCCTTCCATGCTTCAGAACCTGGGTTAAATCCCCCACACCACCAGAGGAATTACTAATCATACAGAATAAAAACAAAGTCAGTCTGGAAGGTGGCTCAGCAGTATGTGTCATTCATGAATGAGATTCTGAATTCATTTCCCAGCATCACATAAAGAAAATCACTAAACACAGTCAACATTATACAGTTCCTTTAGCCTAACCTCCAGTCACAGAGATATTTCCAGCAATAAACTGATCCTTAAATTCTATTTCTGAAGTGGACTTTTTCTAGAATTACATAGGAGTTAACTCCTGGGGCCAGGTGGTGGTGCATCTGTTTCAGTGCAGATATTACCATGCACAAGGAGGTTCAAGTCCCTGATCTTCATTTACAAAAAGGATGCTTCACAAGTAGTGCTGCAGGTGTCTCTCTGTCTCTCTACTTCTCTGTCTACTTCTCCCCTCTCATTTCCTCTCTGTCCTATCAAATCAAAGAAAAAAATTAATCTTAAAAAAGTTAACTCTTTAGTTATTCTTGTCTTAGCATGTGTATCAGTATTTGCATGCCTATCTTTGGGTTTCTAGAACACACATATTTACTCTAGGAGGTTTTCTGTATAAGGTTCCTAAAACTTACAAAACTAATAAATATTTATTTTTTAAGATTTATTTATCTATTATAACAGAGAGTATGAGGGAGGAGGTATAGAAAAAGAAGACCTGACACAGCTCAGCTTTAGCATGTGGTGGTGTCAAATAATAAAACTGTGCAGTGACCTCTGGGATCTCAAGCAAGTTGTGCTTTAACAGGCTGAGCTATCTCTCCAACCCTGAAATTCCTAATGTACACATACCATCAATGAAATATCAAAACTAATATATATTTCAGTGTTAATGTCAACAAGAATTATTGAGAAGACTAATATGAAAAGTTGGATGTGGTCTGGGAAGTGGTGCAGTGGGTAAAGCACTGGACTCTCAAGCATGAGGTCCTGAGTTCAATTCCCAGCAGCACATGTACCAGAGTGATGTCTGGTTCTTTCTCTCTCTCCTCCTATCTTTCTCATGAATAAATAAAATCTTTAAAAAAAAAAAAAAAGGAAGAAAGAAAGAAAGAAAGGAAAGTTGGACAAAGGGTCTTTTTTATCTTTAAAGTAAATCATTTCCTTATTTGATTTGACCTTATCAGGATTTCACTTGATTTCAACAGGGTTAAAATACCAAGAGACTCAGTTCAATATAGCTAATTGTCCTTTTCTAACCACTAAAAATTTATCACTTTTCCTTGTGTTGTCTATAAAAAGGGGGGGGGGAGGAAGGAAGGGAAGGAGAGAGAGAAAAAAAGAGAAGAAGGGATGCTGAGTTGCAGTTTTCTATGGGGATTTTCTTTTTTTTTTTCTTTTTTTTTTTTATTTAAGAAAGGATAAATTAACAAAACCATAGGGGAGGAGGGGTACAACTCCACACAATTCCCACCACTCAATCTCCATATCCCACCCCCTCCCCTGATAGCCCTCCCATTCTCTATGCCTCTGGGAGCATGGACCCAGGGTCATTGTGGGTTGCAGAAGGTGGAAGGTCTGGCTTCTGTAATTGCTTCCCCACTGAACATGGGCGTTGACTGGTCGGTCCATACTCTTTTATGGGGATTTTCAACTCTCTTCTCTGTCCCCATGGTAAGAGCTAGTATAGGACATCTTAGGCAAGAATATATTAACTCCATTGTTTCCAATGGGTCCTGGTAAGTATAGTATTCCTCTAATAAGCAACTGCATTGTGTCTTTGTGTAAATATTTATTTTAATCAAAATAGAATTAATTAGAAAGTACCATTGCTTACATCAGAAAGCAAACATTTTAGCTCTTTGCTAAATTATTTTCTTTTTAAAGAACTTTGTATGTTATCAAGCATCAATAAAAACTGTATGTTATCAGGCATCAAGTTTTATTAGCAATTTTACAGAAAGGCTACAGAAGAAACTAACAAACACCACACAATAATATTTCTTATGTATATATCTATATACTTAAGCAGTTTTCATTAACTCTCAATGGCATTCATCATTATGGCATACAAACTATTGCGCACTTAGTCAAAGATAAAATATCTGGTTTGAACTGACTTCTACAAGCCAGTTGTTATCACCACAGATAGATTGCAACAGATATGCTTTTGATACACAACACCAGAATATACGACCTCTGATTCTTCCTCACTGCTTTGGTCAACAACAGCTGTGGCTGATACATTACTCTACTTGTTTAAGAACATGGCACAAATATAGAAATTAGATGGCATAAAGTTGTAAATAATGGACATGGCTTTTGTAAGTTTTCCTGAGCTTGCCAGGGAAAAAATGTGATGAATGAGTTTGTATGTATCATGATTTTCTTAGAAAACATGTAGGCATATACATGTTTAAGTAATTAATCCACTTGTAGTAAAGGAGCATGATGCCAGACTGGGAAAGCAACCTAGGAGTTTTAAGACAATAAAAATTTCAATAGGCCCTCATGTGGAAGTCCTTAAAAAAAAATCTGTGCCAAAATAGGTCATGATTTTAAAATAAATTTTCAACAGTCTCAGAGCTACACATCTAAATAACCAAATTTCAAATTTTATATAGTATCACTTTATATCTAACCTGGCAAAGATTAGCAACAAAAAGGAAACATATGTCTATAATCTTAAAACTAGAAATACCTCACATTGCAAGACTGCTCTGTCAGTAGTTTCCATTTCCAAGAGTTACACAATGCTTAAGCAATAGTTATCCTACTGAGCTATACTTCACTTAACCTCACAGTGTGGTTGATGATTGATGAAGGGTCAAAAGGGTAGCAGACTTTGGGTGCACAACTTTTCCGTTTTTTATCAAAGATGGCAAGAGGCTATGTACTATGATAAGGAAACAAATATTTCCTTTTCCCATACAGTAAATTCCTTCCTCTGGTTGGCTAAAACTTCAAATCATAATTCACAAGAACAAAAACATGTCCCATCATTGGGAAAAGACATTTTTTAAAGTAGCCACTTAATTCCTGGGTCAAATAAAAAAGCTGTATTTCCAGTGCAGCTAATATACGTGTATGTAGGTGTGTGTATATACATAATTAAACCCATCCAAATGTAGATGAGAGACATAAGAACATTTGACTAAAACAGAACAAATAAATTTGGCAACATCAAATATGTCAAAGCATAAAACTGTTTCCATTTATTGAAAATTTAAAAAATATATCAAGTTATTGATATAAACATTTTAGAATCAAGGGGCTATATATATTTTGAAAGAAACTCATTGGATAAACATTAATCAAATTATTGGAATTATGGTCATTCACATTTGTTATGGTAACTGAAAGCTAACTAGAAAATGTTTCAACATATATTGTTAAAGGAGTTTAATTTTCATATATTTATTCTGATAAGCACAGTAAATAATAAATATAGCACTTTCTCTACTTGTGTTCAGAATTATAAAATAACATAAACTTCAGTGTGGTAGAACATTTGAGTATAAGGTCCTTGGAAACATTTGTCAGTATTGAAATATATTTATTTTATTGATATAATTATGATCAACAAGTTCGTTGGATAAGAAAGGTACAATTCCCACCACCAGAGATCCTTATCCCATTCCCACCCTTGGAATCTTCCCTATTCTTTATCCCTCTGGGAGTATGGACCCAGGATCATTATGGGGTGCAGAAGGTGGAAGGTCTGGCTTCTGTAATTGTTTCTCCACTGGACATGCATGTTGGCAAGTCAATCCATATCCCCAGCCTGTTTCTATCTTTCCCTAGTGGGGCCAGGCTCTGGAGAGATATTTTTGATCATCAAGACTGAGGCTAGGGATCCAACTAGTGTCAACCAAGAAGCTGAGGATGCTCTAAATATCCTACAACACAAAACAGCAATCTACAACAAAGACTTGTCAGAGCCCAAAGGTCAGTAGCACCAAGATTCAGAAATTCTGGCCTAGATATTACTTCGAAAAATAAATAAATAAAAGGTCCTTGCTATCTCCCTCTTCTCTGAAAAAAATAAAGAGCAGAAAAAAAAGGGGAGGGTGAATGGCTATTCAAATTATAATGCACAAAAACAAAAACATTTATCTGAAATTGCAGTACTATTTAAATACAGATATCTTGGACAGAATAGATCATTTCATTAAAATAATATGTTTAAATATAAGAATAAAACCAACTCTCATTCATTAGCAGCATGAAATAAGTTTTCCCAATTTTAAATTTTGTTCTCAGTATTTTTTAAATTCTGAAGCATATACTGAACTTTCTCTGACTTCCTCACTTTAAGAGTACATTTTATTAATAATTAAATCATAAGAGTTTCACATGAGAGAAAGAAGCCAGAGCACCACTCTGCATATGACACAAGGGATCAAACCTGGAGCCTCAGCTAAGTCCAGTCCTCTCTACCAGTAGAGCTGTTTTCCCTAATTACAGATCTCTCTCTCTCTCTCTCTTCCCTTTCTTCCCTCCTTCTTTCTTCCATAGTTTCTTATTCTATTTTATTTTATTTCTGCCAAAGTTACTTCTGTGGTTTGATGCCCACATAATGAATCCACTGCTCTCAAAATGTTTCCCCTATTCCCTTCCTTCCTCCTTTTCTTTCTTTCTCTCTCAATCTCTCTCTCTCTCTCTCTCTCTCTCTCTCTCTCTCTCTCTCTCTCCTCTCCTTTTTATATAGAGACAGAGAGAAGCAGAGAAAAATAGGGGCACCTGAAGCATGCTCCTTAGCTCATGAAGCTTACACCCTGCAAGGGACAGGTGTTTACACATAGTGAAATATGCACTCCACCATAGCACCACTAACAGGCTCCAGATCACCTGATTTTTAAATTACAATCATGTGAAAGCTAGAGGAGTCGCTTCATAGGCAGTGAAGCAGGTCTGCAGGTGTCTGTCTTTCTCTCCCCCTCTCTGTCTTCCCCTCCTCTCCATTTCTCTCTGTCCTATCCAACAACAATGACAGCAACAAAAACAATAATAATAACTACAACAACGATAAAACAACCAGAGTAACAAAAGGGGAAAAAAATAGCCTCCAGGAGCAGTGGATTCATGGTGCAGGCACTGAGCCCCACCAATAACCCTGGAGGCAAAAAAAAAATTGTCAAACTTTTAACACTATTTACTTTTAGAAGAAGAAACACAAAAAATGCAGCATTTTATAATACACAGTTGAATCACAATAAAAAGACCTTGTCAAATCAAAACTGTTTTAAATTACAAAATTTTGAATTGCTAACTTCAAGTCTATAGCACAGTAACCTCCAAAAGGCCTGAGATAAAATTATTTCTTTACTATTTATCTTGAATCATCATGTGTTCAACTAATGAAAAGATGTTCATAATTTTCCTCCCTATCAAAAAAGAAAAGACAGAGTCGGGCGGTAGCACAGCGGGTTAACCAGGTAGGCAGGTTTCTATCTTTCTCTCCCCATTTCTGTCTTCCCCTCCTCTCTCCTTTTCTCTCTGTTCTATTAAAAAAATAAAATTTTAAAAAGACTGACAATTTCTCCCATAGAACACTGATCTGAAAATGGTTTCAGAAAGATGAAACACATCTTCTCTCAGAGGCCAGAACGAGTAGAGGCACTTAAAACCATCTAACAGCAGTGTCAGGACCAACCCTGCACAGATGTGGGTTAAATCTTTTAAGTATCTCGGGAGTAGTTCCCCTAGATTCATCTCCAATCCCTGGGGTCTCCAACAGCAATAAACCTCTGCTCCTTTGGGATTCATCCAAGGTTATCACAACTATAACCATTTTCTACATAGCAAAAGACCAATAGGAAGAAAGAAAATTACTACCCAAACCCAAGAGACCTGCTTCTCTATGGGGATGATGGGGGTAAGGACACTCAGAAGTAGTAAGAGGTGTAGGTCTGACTTGACTTAGAAAGGATGAGAAGCCAGAATGATAGAAAAAAATGAACAAAAATATCTATTAATAGCCAACCCATATCTGTGAGCTTTGGAGAATTACTGCAGTTTCCAATGGAGGGAATGGGGATATGGAACTCTGGTGGTGGGAAAGGTGTGGAATTATATCCCTACTGTGTTATAATTTTGTAAATCAATAGTAAATCACTAGTATAAAAGAGAGAGATTTTCTTCTCTGGTTTCACTCTGCCACTTTAGTGTAGACCAGTCAGTAAAGGTCTAGGCTATTGAGACTATATATTATTAATTGTTGACCACCATAATGCATGAGTTTGATTTTAAACAAAAGTGCCACAGTACCTCATCTGTCTCTTAGAATCCATCTTCATCCTTCTGCTCTCTTCAACTACTCTGTCTGCTACTTTCTCCTTTCAGAAGACTTATCAAATTCAACCTAATGCCATTAAATAGAACCTAACTAAATTAACAGAACAGATAGATATGGTGTGTTTCATCATTTGAACACATAACTTTCTTTACTTCCTCTTTTAATCTGCATTTTCTCTTTTAATCTAAAGTGATTTAGGTACATTATTTCACTAAAGCTTTACATCTACCTTCCCATGGAATACATCCATATTTTATAGTTTAGAAAACTGAGGCACAAAGAAATAAAAAAAACATGTCTAACTTATAGCCATCTAGAAGTCCTCTAAGAAGCATGACAATTTAATTACTGAGCCCACACTAGTAACCAACACCAAGAAAATCCTTTCAATTTAAAAATAGTTATTTACAAAACCAAATACCAGTTTTGTAAAGTGAGTCTGACAGGGTGCAGATGGCCAAACAATGCACAACTACCACACAATATTAATATAGTGAATCTTTTCCTTTCATAACATTCCCCATAGCTCCTTCTCCTAACAATACTGGTCAGTAATCAATATTTTGCCTAATATAGGATTCCATCCTCAAACCAAATGTTCTTAGGCTCAAGAAGAAATGTTTTTCTAACCAGATAGAGTCATCTCTGGTACAGAAATGAGTTACCGGTTCTCGGGGGGATTGCAGAGGGGTGGGGAGTAATGTCAAGTAGTGAACACATTAAAGTGACAACATGCTTGTTTACAGCACCTTCCAATGTACAGTGTTCCACTTACATTATGTCATTAGATTTGAATCACCTAGATATTAAAATAAGAGAGAATTTGCATGCATTGGAAACCAAATATCAGAACAACCAAGGAGAGAACAATTATCTTAAATTTCCATAGTTCTTGTTTAGCCTGAATTTCCATAGTTCTTGTTTAGACTGTGATTTCATAAAATCTTTCAAATCTACCTTATTTTAAAATACAAACCATTACCATTCTTTTCTATTTATACAAATGACTGGCAAAAAAAAAAAAAAATCACATTACCACTTGGCCAAAAATGATTCCAAAGTAATTTTGAAAAGTCTTATTAGCTTTTTAATCTTTTTTATTTTTTAATTTTTTTATTTTATTTATTTTTCGCTTTTGTTGCCCTTTTTTATTGTTGTAGTAGTTATTATTGTTGTTGTCATCATTGTTGGATAGGACAGAGAGAAATGGAGAGAGGAGGGGAAGACAGACAGGGGGAGAGAAAGATAGACACCTGCAGACCTGCTTCACCACTTGTGAAGCGACTCCCCTACAGGTGGGGAGCTGGGGGCTCGAACTGGGATCCTTACGCCGGTCCTTGCGCTTTGTGCCACATGCGCTGTTAACCTGGTGCGCCACTGCCCGACTCCCCTTATTAGCTTTTTAAGGAAGATAATAAAAGTTTTAACAAAATGAATATGTATTATTATGAGTAAAATTTTAAAAATCAACTTATGGAGCACAATTAGTAAAACAACTCAAAACCTAAACTAATGAAATATGTGCTTACAAGAAAAAGTACAATCACACCTGTTTGGATTAAGAAGCCAGTCAGCTTCTACAATATTAGTTCATATTTTTCCAATTACTACTATGCTTTCAAGATGCCTATAAATAAATTACCTTTTCCTATTTTTCCCCAGGCCTACCTTAGGACCTGTATATACCAGGGATTTATCTAAGACAAAGACTGGTTAATTTATGTTGTCTACCCCTCAATCATAAAATTCCACTATGATAGTAGGGTATCACCCATTATCATAAAATAAATGGCCCTAAAAATTGCATTATTGAAAACACACAGAAAGGTAACCTAAACTTATCTGAAATGCAAATTGGAACAAAAGTAAACAACTGGTTTAATGACACTAAAACAAAAACGTTCCTTTTGAATTTAACAGCTGTCCATCACTTAGTCCTAGAGTAATGCAGAGTCCTCTAAAACTACTAGAACCAGTCAGTTCTCTAAAACTACTGTGGTATCTTCTGAATCACTGCCAATACCCGAGAAAACTCCAGGAAGTAGTTTGATTGAGTAGCTGGACCAGCATGTAGGCATCAGCTGATGGCACTTACACATAGACACAGGTTGTAACAATGGGGACACTGTGAAACCAGCAATAATTTTCCCTTATCTTCAGTAGTTTAGGAAATCATTTCTAACCCAGTAAGTGTATAACTTGGGAACAGTCAAATGGTTAATTATTCATGGAAAGTTTAGTAGTTAATGTGTTTTAGGCCAGGTGTTGGAGGACCTGAATAACATGAGGATGTCCGATGTCTAGAACAATGAGTCTTTAGAACCACTTCTGAAAAGCAATGACCTTTCCTAAACAACAAAGAGCAAAGCTTAAGTGCAGGCAGATGCTGGCAAAAGCTAATCAAAATAGACAGTGATTTTATGAAATATTTCAAATCTACCTTATTTTACCATTCTTTTCTATTTATACAAATGACTGGCAAAAAAAAAAAAAAATCTCAGTACTGGCTGGTCAAACACTAACTGCTAATGAGTTTGGAGAGTGGCAAACTAGTGAGCTCACCTGGAGGAAAACCATAAAGCATCACAGACTCAATCCTCATTTAAATAGCCTTCACATCTTTACCTAAAAACAAAAAGAAAAAGTCCAGGTCATCCTACCAAACCAAAAATCAGACATTGTGCTTACCTAGACATAACATGAATTAAAATTCATCATTACAAATTTTTTTATGTTTATTTTATTTATTACATATGCGAGACAGAGTTTCACATGCTGGGGAACTAGAAATTTCAGGCCTGCCCTGCAAGTCTGATGCTACCAGTTAAGCAGAGGTATTTGGTGTTTTATGGAAAATTTAAGAACTTTAGGAATATTTAGTGCATTATTAAATTTCTTAAACAGTTCACAAACTACCCATTTAGCATTTTTTTCAATGTATCATCAAATGGTTCTGAGTGTTCTTGAATGATTGTGCCCTGGATTCACTGATTCTCTATATCCTCAGTCTCCCTAGTCCTACCCTCTATAAAGCACTAACTTTCCAAGGAATATATGACAATGTCATGCCAACAGCCATGGAACATAACTTTTCTACCACCACATAGGTAATATCCCCCTAAATGAAATAATTTGGAAAAGAAAAAGAAGAAGGAGACGACAACAACGAAGAAGAAGGAGGAGGAGGAGGAGGAAGAGGAGGAGACGAAGAAGACGAACACGAAGAAGAAGAAGGGGCAGGAGGAGGAGGAGGAGAAGGAGAAAAAGAAGAAGGAGGAGGAGGAGAAGGGGAAGGAGAAGGAGAAGAAGGAGGAGGAGGAGACGAAGAAGAAGGAGGAGGAGAAGGAGGAGAAGGAGAAGAAGGAGGAGGAGAAGAAGAAGGAGAAGGAGAAGGAGGAGGAGGAGGAGGAGAAGGAGAAGGAGAAGGAGAAGAAGAAGGAGAAAAAGAAGAAGGAGGAGGAGGAGAAGGGGAAGGAGAAGGAGAAGAAGGAGGAGGAGGAAGAGGAGGAGACGAAGAAGACAAACACGAAGAAGAAGGGGTAGGAGAGGAGGAAGAGGAGGAGGAGAAGAAGGAGGAGGAGGAGGGGAAGGAGGAGAAGGAGGAGGAGGAAGAGGAGGAGAGGAAGAAGACAAACACGAAGAAGAAGAAGAAAAAGGAGGAGGAGGAGGAGGGAAAGGAGGGGAAGGAGGGGAAGGAGGAGAAGGAGAGGAGAAGGAGAGGAGAAGGAGAAGGAGAAGGAGAAGGAGAAGGAGAAGGAGAAGGAGAAGAAGAAGAAGAAGAAGAAGAAGAAGAAGAAGAAGAAGAAGAAGAAGAAGAAGAAGAAGAAGAAGAAAGAAGGAAGGAGAAAAAGAAAAAGAAGAGTTTGTAATACCAATCCTATAGCATTACCCAACATAACTTCTTTACAAACACCACTCTGCTTAGTCCTCATATGATTATGCTGCATAAGAAAACAGAGTATGTCCACCTGCCTATGACTATCAGCAATTTACCAAATAGCATTATGCCAGTTCTCCCATAGAAAACCACAGCAACCTGGGAACTCCTGTACATATGAGAAAAAGGAAATGGCTATTTATCCCAAATCTAGGCCATATATTTAAAGAAATACATTTTTCTATACTTTTCCAAAAGAAACGAATGCCTTTAAAACAATGTGTGCAAAACAGCAAATTAGAGGCAGAAAATTTATCCTATCATTGCAGTTGTATAGAATAAGTTTTCACCACATATATACAATGATTGCTACCGATCACAGATCACAGTGCCTCTTAAAATATTTTGAAAATTAAATAATATAAATGCATCTGACTGACTTCTTTGAAAATAAGCATTCCACAAATATATAGCTGCTCTTAATTTTGAGCATACATTTATCAGTCACTCTAAATTAGAAGAAATTTATCAGTTGTATATGTTGAATTAAGTAAGGTCACACAATACTAAATTTCAAAGCAAGTGAAAAAACAAAGGTGTGATTCTCTTCAATGCTAGAGCTTTCTACCCTAACCCAAGGACATTTTAAGCTCAACCTCTAAAAAGAGGGGAAAGAATACATGAGGTTTTCCCTAGCTCCTTAACTTTTAAGTTGACTAATAATCCTCCTATTTGCATAAGAAATGAATAACAACATCCTTCTAAAAATATTGAGTTTTCAGGGGGTCAGCCTACAGCATAAAAAAAGAAAATTCCTTTGTACAAAACCCTAAGCTGTTAGCATTACTTCTGCTTGAGATGGGAGGACATACTGTACTTAAATTTACCCACCAGAAATGGTTCCCCTCCACTCAGTCATTTGCTATTAAAAGAGCCAAGCTGTTCTAAAGATAAGCAGGAAGAGGATATTCAAAATGTGTAGGCAGAATATTTTCATAAAGCTTCTCTAAATTCCAAATACCTGAGCAAACCAGACCAAATTAAAAACTCAACTTAAGCTTTACTATTAACCCTAACACTAACGGTAACTAGAGTTAATATAAACAATGTCCGCTCATTTGCCTTTTCAATTTATCTATGAACATATTTTTAGAAAATATTTTTATAAGTTTCTGTATAGTACTTGCAAAAAAATTATCATAAGTCCAAATTTCCGTTTTCATATGATTTTCCCCCAGTTCAAACTTAGTAAAGATGAACCTATATGTTGATTTTTTAAAATCTACTGTATTTTCATGTAAATTAAATAGTCCAACATTCTTATTGTCCTGAAATCAACATTCTTGGAAGACAACATCTCATTTCTATTGACTTATAAAGCATTACTGAGTATGTCCTATATTATTATGTCCTGGCCTTGTCTCTGCCAGGAGACACCCTCACTCTATGCCCCCTGGGCCTTGTCTCTGCCGGGGAGACACACTCACTCCATGCCCCCTGGGCCGTGTCTCTGCCGGGGAGACACCCCGGCATATACTACTGTAATAGCTGCCATGAGGATTCAAGAAGTCATAACATTAAATTATAATCTCATGGTTTATAGCTAGCCACCTAGTAAGACAAGTATACATAAAGCAATTACATTCCTCTCTGAGGGGTACCAACAAAAATAGAAGAAAATTTTTGTGGAATATTGCCAGCATGGAAGAGAAAAGGGTGGGGAGGGACAGTGGACACCTGGTTAAGCACACACAGTACTAAGTGCAAGGACCTGTGCAAGGATCCGGATTCGAACCCCAGCTCCCCACCAGCAGGGGGGTCGCTTCACAAGAGGGGAAGCAGGTCTACAGGTGTGTCTTTCTCTCTCCTCCACCTCCCTTCCCTTCTCAATTTCTCTCTGTTCTACCCAATAAAATGGAAAAATGGCCACCAGGAGCAGTAGATTTGTAGTACAGGCACTGAGTCCCAGCGATAACCTTGGAGGCAAAAAAAAAAAAAAAAAGAGGGAGAGAGAAGAAAATAAACAAAAGATGAGGACTTGAATAAACAGGCACATTTACAGGATGTTAGGGAGGTCAAGTGGACTGGATCAGAGGACAAAGAAATATGATTTAGAAAAGAAAAAAAAAGCAGCACTCTCTAGAAGCAAGTGAGATAGTATAATGGTTAGGCAAAAGACTTTCATGCTTGAGGTTCTGAAGTCCCAGCTTCAATCCCACTTCCCCATCACTACTACTGTCAAAAGCCAGAGCCGAGCAGCGCTCTGGTTAAATAAACAAAAACTCTTCAGACAAAGTTAGAGGTCAGCTGACCTACCTTTGCTTTACAGATAAGGAAATTAAGTTTAACGTGGTAAATAAGTCAACAAATAATTGAAGCTATGCACTGTACTAAGCACAGAGATCGGAAGTGAGCAAGGTTATTGACCTTAAGTAGCTCATAGAGAAGAAATACAAAAAGCACATGAACAATTATTTCAGGTTCTAGTAAGTTCTATGAAGAAGATAACGTAATGAGGCCAAGGAGATAGTTTAATCTCACAGCACAGGATCTACATGCCTAAACCCACAAAGGCCCCAGGTTTAATCCCCAGCATGGCCTTGTATCGGATGTGAGCACTGTTCTGGCTTCTCTCTACTTATAAAAAAAAAATGTAGAAGGGAGCTTGACAGGAAATGAGGAATGTGGAGGAATAAGATGAACTCACAAGAGGCAGAGTTCTTCAGACTACAGTGAATAGTTTAGATTTTATTCATAAGGTAATGAAAACTATTGGAGAGTTTTTAAGCAAGGGAATGCATTATAATTTACATGTAGTAGGGTATTTCTGGCAAGTGCAAAGTCTGTGAAATTAACAGTCTTTGCAGCATAGTAGGCCAAATGCTGGTGGTTTAAGCTGAGGCTATCACAGATTACTTAGAAGAACTCCCAGTGGTTGGAAAGGTGGTGCACTGGATAAAGCACTGGACTTTCAAGCATGAGGTCTTGAGTTCAGTCCCTGGTAGCACATGTACTAGAGTGATGTATGGTTCTTTCTCTCCTCCTATCTTTCTCATTAATTAATTAATTAGTTAATTAATTAATTAATTAATTTTAAAAAGAAGAAGACATTCTATTCAGCACTGATTCTGAAGATAAATAAATAAATAAATAAATAAATAAATGTCTGGCTGAACTTGATGTGAAGTCACAGAGAGGGAAAGGAATTAAGGATGAATATAGTTTGTGAGTCTGTCCAGTAGTAGGTATGGTAAATGGTGGTTCTACTTAGTGAAATGAAGGAGCAGGGGTGTAGCAAAGAGACAAGTAGACACTGATAGCTCTCCTTTAGCTCCGAACATTGAGACAGTTCATGTTTATACTAAAAAAAAAAAAATACTTAAATTGAGAACATAGGATAGTAGAGAAGTTGGCTCAGTAGATAGAGAACAAGACTTGTATGCATGAGGTCCGGAGTACCATCTCTACACTGTACACTGCACATCCCACAGTGATGCTCTGGTGTTTCTTTAGTTAATAAATAAATCTATTTAAAAAAAAAAACTCCTTAGACTGGAAACCTAGGGGATGATCAGTTCATAGAGATAAAAGTCTCAAAATTGTCGGCATATGGTTGATCCTTGAAACCTAGACAACCTTGATATCAGCTTGAGTTTAGATAAAGAAATAAACATAATTAGGACAGACACCAGAGAATTACAACATGTAAGAAAAGATCAGCAAAGGACACTGAGAGGAGTAAAGTCTCCCAAGTTTAATGTCATGGAAGTTTAGAGGAAATAAGGTATTTCATTAAACAATGTTGTTTTGAGTGTTATTAGATGCTGTAAGAATAACCACTGGCTTTAGCAAGATTTGGAGGATGTGAAACTTCTGATTGTTACTAGGGGTATATAAGTGTGAGGAATGTTGGGGCCAGACAATGGCACATCCTATAGAGTGCACATTACCATGTTGTAGGATAGAGGTTCAAGCTGCTGATCTCCACAGCTAAAGATCCATAAGTTTAACGAGCAGTGCTCCCCTTCTGTCTCTCTCCTTTTCTATCTGTCTCCATCTCTTTCTCTGTCTCTCAGCCACTATCAAAATAAATGGCCACCAGGAATTGTATAGTCATGCAGACAAGAAGCCCGAGAGATAACCTTGGTGCTAAATAAATAAACAAATATGTGTGAGGAGTTTGATGAACAGTGATGTTTCCAGGTAAAGTAATTTAAAGCAGCTTTCTAGATTCTACTTCCTATTTTATCCTTAATTCTAAGCTATGTCTCATCTTACAGATGGTAAAGACCCTCAAAGAACTTTTGAGCAGGAAAGATGGGCACTGAAAGTTAATCTAGTAGTAGTACACAAAATAGACTAATTCTTGTCCATCTTCTCCATCTCTAGAACTCAAAGTTATAGAAGTCTGTATTAGTAGAGGCAAGAATGGCAATGAAAGGGACAGGGAAACTCAAAAGAAAATATCATCATAGCAAATTACAATGGATAAAGTGAGTGTCATTAACACTGAGTGATTCAACAAGGTAGGAGAAAAATAATGTGATGACATTTTTTAAGAAAGGTTGAATACTCTTTAAAAATACTATTACAGTAGTGATCACATAGTATCTCTATTTTTTAAATATGGTATAAGAGGCTAAGAAAATATCCCATCAGTTGAGCACTGGATTTGCATGCCTGAGATCTATGAAGCAACAGATTCAATGTCAGGCATAGTCATATACTACAGTTGAGCAAAGTTCTGGTCTTTTTCTCTCATAAAATAAATAATAAACTTTTTTTACAGTTCATATATCTGCAAAACATCATCTTCATGACTAAAGCTAAAAAATTTATTTTTTCCACACAATTTCTTTTATTGATTCTAACATTTGAATAAAACATAAGCTAGTCTTCCTAACCATCTTTTGCCTTACTATACAGCCCAACATGTATACTAACAAGCTCATAAACTACCATTATAAGGCTAGATATGAGCAATATATAAATGTATATGGCATATATGTCTGGTTCCAATCAAAAATGTCTCCTTTATTCAATTCTCATTAATGACTCAATAATTTTAAGGAAAGGTCTAATGAGGTAAGGTCTAATGAAAGTTACAGTAAAATCAATAGTTCCAAAGAATAAATATAATAATTTTAATACTTAAAAGGTGACTTATCTAGTATTAACACTTCAGAATTGAAATTTCATATTAAAAATATCTCCATTTGACATTGTTTAGAATTTATCTATCTTGTTGCCTCCTTAATATATTTTACCACCAAAATCCAAACTGTATCTTACTCTAGCGTATGATAAATCACTACATTTTTAGTAAAATTAAAGAATGTAAAGTGGAAGAAATACAGAGTTTGACAGCTAAATCCTTCGTACTATTAATCCATACCTTTACTTGTCTTTTATTCCAATCTATGAAAGACACTATATCTCTTAACTTTATGAGCATCTATGTATTGTTTCTGACAGAGTGTACTATACAAGGAGATAATATAATAACAATGAAGATTTATAAAATACTGAGTTAAAAAAAAAAAGTAGAAATAATTCTTTCTCAGGTTTTCCCATTAGAAAGCCACATGCTTTTACTGTGGAACCCCAATTTAAAGAACTTAGAATCCTATTTTCCAAACAGAAGATGGTATTGAGGGGCGGGGGATGTTAATAAATGTACAGCTTAAACAGAGCCACAAGATAATGAAGCATATCTATCTACCTATCTCATCAATCAATATAAAAAAAAATACTTCCAGGTGGTACCTGGAAACAAATCTAGGATTTTACATATGCATTTCACTGCTGAGAAACCCAGCTGAATTTTTCTGTTGTATATTTTAATGAGAGAGAGAGAGAAAGAGGGAGAGAGAGAGCAAGAGGCAGAGAGCTATCAAATTACCATTCCACCACCCAGGAAGCTCCGCTGCCTCTGTCTTTGTTGCTATCTTGTAATGCCAGAGATTGAACCTAGTGCCTCATGCTTGGAAGGTAGGTGCTTGACCTGATAAACCACCTCCTCAGTCCTACAAAACATTATTTAACTATTCTTATGTGCATATTTCCTCCATGTTTTAAATTAGATTTTTATATTATAGAAGAGATTCCTGATATTCTAGTCTATTATATATAGTCAGATATATTTTAAATTATTTAAACTTACAATGTTCAATTGTTTCCAAAAAAATGTAAAACTTCATTTTTTCATTCTTTTATTTCAGAACAAAGAGCAATACAAGAGCACCATTTCACTATCCCTGGACCTGCCCTTATTGCCATCCATGGTGTACTCATATGGTGTCAAGGTCAACCTTCAACCATTCTAAACTGTGAGCTATCTCCCAGTCCTAATAGTTACATTTTAAGCAAATGTTCCTGGAATTAACATGTAGTTCATTTACATCCTTCTGTATACTATACTTTCCAGAATTAATCATGTTTAAATGGTTTTTAAAAACATCATAAATAAGAATAGATTTCTAAACAATTTTTCAACCTAAACTCCTCTAGATGAAAATTTAAAGCATGTTTGAAAGGCATGCTTTACTGAAGAAAGTTGAAGGAAGATGTGATGGTCTTGTTAGCAGTCAAAAAAAGTCATTTCATAATCCAATGAAAACTCAGTGACAATACCAAGTTCTACATAAGACAAGCAAGCACTAAGAATGACATCAGGGAAGTACTGTGTGTTTTCTGTACCTCCCCAGATGTCTTGGCAGGAAACAGAGTTTTCCTAATTTAAGAGAAAATCAGCCAGGAAATGATTCTCAGTACACAGCTTTAGATCACAACCTCTGAGTGGGGATAGAGCAGTGACTGCAGAGTACCTTTCTGCAGTCCTACTAGAACATCATTAATAAATGTACACCATCTCACTATCTCAATTACAGAAATCATAGGCTTAGAATGGAAGCATAGCTCTATGGCAAGATGAGACAATGGTGTAATATAAAGCAGCTTGAACTTAACTTCAGTAGTGTTATTTCTATTCTTAGCTCTGAATATGTGTATATACACAAAAAAAATAAATACATAATTTAGTAAATTATAAAGTCTTGGAAAAAAAACGGAGTTTCTCATTTTATGGTAAAGCACATCCTTTAACCTCTAGGTAATGGATAGCCAGTGAAGGTTTCAGATTTCACAGAAGCCTATTGAAAATGATAATTTAAGATGATGTAATTTGTAATATTTGGAATGAGCAAATATTAAATTAGGCATATCATCTATGAGATTATAGAAGACCAATTGTGAGGTAGCAGAGCCTTTTTAAGGTGTTAGTCCTTGAAATATACAGTAGGAGGAAAATGGATGTTGAACATAAAGGGTATTTACAAATGAATTTTACATGAGATGCCATTAGAATCAATTCAACAAAACTTTTTAGCTCTCTATCAGCATTCCAAATTACACACACACACACACACACACACACACACACACACACACACACACACCGGCCTTCCTAGATGTTCCCTTCTCCTTATCTCAAATTCAAAATGTAAAACTCTTTTCTTGATATATTCTTCACATTCTTATAGCCCCTCAAGGCAGCTTTTTACCCTCATATTGGCCTCTAGTCCCTTAATCCGGGTCTGAATTCAAATGGCAACTGTGAATCACATAGTCAGGTATTTTAGTAACATCTTCACTAGTCTCCTGGAGTCTCTTCTTCATAGTCTCCCATCTCATAGTGGCTTCAATATCCTCTCAAAACCTGGCTCACCACACACAGGTTTCATTTTTCTGTTGGTCTGGGTTTCACTGCAACACTATTTTAAAAAAAAATTCAATAATGCCACTTGGGCAGAGATCACTGACTTCCAATAAATTCTTTGAAGACAAGAATGATGGTTGGTTTAGTGGTGTAGGCACAGAAACTAGCAGTGTTTGCTCTATAGAGCATTCTCAATACATCAAATGAGGGAAACTGATATTTACCTACTATTACACTTTTCTTGATTTCCACTTAGCCATCTACCTACTCCTCTTTACTAGATTCTATTTTCCTTTCTGTTCCACCAAATAAAGAATATTTCCCAAGGCTGGAGAGATAGTGTAATGATTATGCAAAAAGGCTCTCAGTGCTTGAGGCTCCAGAGTCCCAGGTTCAATGATCTGTACCACCAAATACCAGAGCTGAAGAGTGCTCTGGAGTGACTCTCTCTCTTCCTCCCCCTATATCTTTCACATTAAAATAAATAAATGTTTTTAAAAGAATATTTCTCAGGACTCTAAACTCAGTTCTCTTATATTTCCTTTTATTTATTTATTTATTTATTACCTCTAGAGTTATCACTGGGGCTAGCTAGGTGCCTACACTACAAATCCACTGCTCCTGGAGGCCATTTTTCCCATTTTTGTTGCCCTTGTTGTTGTCATTGTTGTCATTGCTGCTGTTGCTGTTGGATAGGACAGAGAGAAATCAAGAGAGGAGGGGAAGACAGAGAGGTGGAAAGAAAGATAGACAGACATCTGCAGACCTGCTTTCCTGCTTGTGAAGTGACACCACTGCAGGTGGGGAGCCGGGGGCTCGAACCAGGATCCTTATGTGGGTCCTTGTGTTTCCTGCCATGTGCGCTTAACCCTCTGCACTACCACCCAGCTCCCTGTATCTCCTTTTTTATCTTATGTCCAATAGCAAGTCAATTCCCACCAACAAACACAGAAAAATATGAAAATATTTCAGAAAATGATTTTCACTAGGACCTAAATTCAACATTCTTAATAAAATTCCCACAACTTGAACCCTGCTTCAGGAGGTTTGCCTCATTAAAAAAAAAAAATACTCCCACCCCCCCCCCAAAAAAAAAATACTTCTAAAAGAAAACACAAAAGTCAGAGAAGATCAAATGAGGTCCTTCAGAGGACAACGAGCCTCAAGTAGGACTGACTGGTAAGTCATTGCCACCCCATAGTTATCAAATTGCCCTACACGGGGAACAAAGAAGCCTCTTTACTCAAAGTTCATTAGTGGCCTATAAAAGACAGGTTCTCTGAGGTCTGAGAGTTTTTTGCATCTTTAAAGGCAGTTAGTGCCCTTCCTTTAGGTCAACCTTCCACTATAAAGAGAAGATTTACTTCAGCACTTCATTATAAATAGGGTAGGGAAAAGACCCACTCTGCTGAGGCCCTAATCATAACCTGTACCTTTAGCTTACAGTTAACCTAAAGTTAACTTTGGGTAAAGTTGGATTCCAGCTTGATTTCTCTCTCCTAAGGGTGCCAGGGCACCACTCAGAGGCACAGTCACAATCACAGTTTCCTCAGCAGAGAAAAGAACAGTTATATAAAGTCAAAGTTGTCTGCACCATAAAGAACTTGTCTTTCTTTTTACTTAAATGTTTTATTTATTTATTTTAATGAAAGAGATGCAGAGACAACGATACAGAAAAACAAAGAGAACAAAGAACTGCTCAGCTCTGGTTTATGGTGATGCTAGGGATTGAACCTTGGACCTCAGAGCCTCAGGCATCAAAGTCTATTGTATAACCATTATGCTGTCTCCGCAGTCCAGGACATGGCTTTCCTTTTTTCTGCTAATGGGACCCTTGTTTGAGCCACTCAAACTCAAATTTCATTTATCCTTACTGTTGTATCCTTACTGGAGCTCAGTCTGGCTTGAGCAAGGAACACAGCATTTCCTCCCCATGTCAGACTCAAGTTTCTTAAGAAGTCGGCTTTTATATCATGACTTATAGTTCAAAGGCACAGCTATTTTTATGGTTAGAACTATTTATTTCTGCTCTTTATTAAATTAAGTATTCCCTCAGGAGGAAGATAAATTCTTTACGAGACTATGCTATGTGTGGCCTTATGAATAACCCACCACTCATATAAAACTAATTTAAATAGCAGAAGGAAACTATTTTCAGTATAGCCTTACCTATTTCACACAGGAATCTGGCTGCAGTTTTATAGAAAATGAAGCACTTGTGAGTAGTTACTTAAATATCTGTAAATATCCATGTCAAGAATACTTAAAGTTTCAATAAAATACTTAAGTTTGAAAAAGGTGAAATTCTTAAATAAAATTATTCTGCAAGTGAATTCCAAGAAGAATGTAAATAGTTACCACAACTTTTTGAGACAAATCAAGAATTCCTCTACACATAAAGGCTATTTCTAATCATCCCTTTGTTTTAAGGCAATCCAACATTGCCTCATTATAGTTAGGATCTTCTTAATAAAAATTGTTGGAACTGAGCCCCATCATTCATATTTAATAAGGATAACCTCTGTGGTCCCTCCCTTTGTGATATTTAACCCCACTCAGAGTTCTCTTTCTCTTATAGAAGATCTTCTCCCAGATTAAACGAAAAGAGTGGAATAAACTACTACAGTGATTTGTATCTGTCACAGGACTCCTGTATTCTGCTCTTTAAAAGTCCTCCCTTCTGGGGCCTGGCGGTAGTGCAGCAGGTTAAGCACACAAGGACCAGCGTAAGGATTCCAGTTCAAACCCCTGGCTCCCCACCTGCAGAGGGGGTGGCTTCACAAGCAGTGATGCAGGTCTGCAGATATCTTTCTCTCCCCCAACCCCCCCAACCCCCCATCTCCCCCTCCTCTCTAGATTTCTCTCTGTTCTATTTAGCAATAACAACAAGGGCCAAAAAATGGGGGAAAATGGCCTCCAGGAGCAGTGAATTCATAGTGCAGGCACCAATCCTAGCGATAACTCTAGAGGAAAAAAAAATGCCCTTCCTTCTGTCACCACTCTCTACCCTACTGACTCAAAGGATCACATCTTTCCATAGAAATCTAAGTACCACACATACTCAGTCACTGTGTGAATCTGTATCAGTCACTAAGGGAGCTGCCAATCTCTGTCACAGGAAGACTGAGATAATATATTCAAAGGTATAAACACTGCCATAACTAATTGGGCAGAATTTTGTTACCATTATCAGGGCTGCATGAGGACTCAGTCCAAAGTCACTGAATCTCTCCTGACATCATATATAGGAGGCCAGGCCTTCTCAGTTCCTAGGCTCAAGTGATAAGCTGCAATAAGAAGGGCTTATCCATCAACCACTAACAATACAAAGCATCATTTAGTGTAGAAAGTCCATGACTTCATAGTGTCTCATATAACTCATCTGTATAAAATGACAGTGAAATGTAAAGCTTCTTAAAACTTGAATGATCACTAAAAAGTATGCATAAAACTGAGAAATGTTTCAGGGCTGTTAACATACTAATCACACATAAAAGAAGTAGAGGCATTATTTACCAAATGAAATATTTGCACATTCTCCCAGAATCTGCTTTCTAAGTAGGTCATTCAATTGTCCTGTCACTTCACTATCAACTAAGTTTTATCAGATTTGTAGTCAATTGTAAAGGTTTCCTTTATTCCATATGTAATACTGGAATAACATGTCCACATGAGAGTAAAAATATCATATCACTTCAAATGTTATAAGTAAGTTCATAGAGTTTCCACCATCTTCCTAAACTCTGCAACATAACAGGAGACTTGGTGAAAGAATCACAAATGAGCCAGGAAATCCCATCAGTCAAACTAATGAAAGTCAACATTCTTTGATGTGAAAGGTAATATAGTGATAAGAAACTGGTCTAACAATCATGAGGTTCCAAGTATGATCCCCTGGCACTGAATGTGCCAGAATTATACTCTGGTTCTCCTCATTCCCATCCTCTTCCTCCTCCCAAACCCTCTCCTTCCTCCTCCTCTTTCCTTCTCCCTCCCTCTCATATAAATCTTTTTTCAAAGAGAAAAGTCAATATGCCAGTCATTCATACATTCAGTCCGATCATACATATGCAATAAAAGTATTTCCATAGAAACCAAATAAACAGTGGAATCTACTTATAATGAAATGTCTACTTTAACAAAAAGAGCTTGAAGTCAAGATTTTACTTAACCTAAGATTACACATCATCATACACTGATATCATTACATACACCTTTGGAATTTCACAGTTATGAAGACTACATACAGCTTTGCACATGGAGAGTGAAAATTAAAAAAAAAAGGCTTGGAAAAAGTATTTGCATATGTAGTTATAAAAATACCAAAGCAGATTCCATGCTAAGCTCTGCCAAAAAGAGAATAATTACTGTTGCCCATCAGCATGCAGCCTTTGAAATTATATCTCTCTTCAAGCAGACACTGTCATCAGATTATCAAAATGAGGTTATCCTGCTGAAACTCAAATAGTTCTTACAGAGTATAAGCACAATACAATCAACAGACAAGCAGCTATTTCCCTCCCACACAAACTATAATCTTTTGTGAAATATATTTTTAATGAAGAATACATAGCCCTCCTACATGTTTGCTTCTGCTCTCATAGTCCTCCACATAAAGGCATATATTTTAAAAAGGAGAAGAATTTTATAGCTTCTAATAGTGTTCCCTACAAAGCAATATAAAAAAGAATGTTAGTATCTAAACTAACCCTCAAAAATATTTTTTAACCTATAACATTACTCTTATAAAAACAAAGTCATTTACCAAAGGCTACAGAAGTGAGATATAATAATGAAATAATTAGACAAGGGCTATGACCAGTATTTTTTTTAATTTTTCAAATTATCTTTATTTGTTTATTGGGTAGAAATAGGCAGAAATCAAGGAGGAGGGGGGATATAGAGAGGGGAAGACAGACACACAGACAGACAGATACCTGCAACACTACTTCACCATTCACAAGGCTTTCCCCCAGTAGTTAGAGAGTGGGACTTGAGGCCATGTCCTTCCACACTGTATCATGTGCACTCAATCAGGTGTGCCACCACTTGGCCCCTATCACCAATATTTTGATGATTTCTTTATAATTAGATGCAATGTGGAGGTTTGATTCAATCAATTACAAATAACTCAAAACTCATGGAGACCAGAATGTTAATGGTTCACAAATTTCATATTATAAATTATTTGCCATGGGTCATACTGCTTAGCAAAGAAATAAATCCGGGGAAGAAAAGTTTTTATGAAATTTCCTGTGCCACTCACTTTTATTTTTCATCTGAATTTCAAATGTCGAAAACTGAAACAATATGATTTAGATAAATCTTGGATAAATTTTCACCACTGAAACAGCTAAGTTGAAATAAGGCAACAAAAATAATTATTGAAAGTGGCTAAATTGCTGGATGTACAAACATGATCCTCAGCACATATGCCAGAGTGATGCTCTGATATTCTTTCCTCTCTCTCACTAATAAATACATACACTTTTTAAAAATGACAATTATGCATTCCCATGTTCATGAAACTAAAATATATGGGGATTAAAATATTTTTTCCACCTGACATTCTTTTTATACTCAACACAGTACATATTAGACAGTCAGATGCTCTGAAATGTATGTCAGAGTTTGTTTCCCAGGTGGCAAACCACTATAAAATTATTGTGACTAGAAACCTTAGTGATCTGCTAAACTAAAGGGACGTGCTTTTGTCCGTGGAGGGTAGGGCAGGTAATTCAAAACAATAAATATTACACTTCCATAAGAGATCAGAAAACCAATTTTGCCTAAATGCTTAAACAGTATAATTGCGTTACTCTAAAAAAAGATGATTTAATTTTGTCTGTCATCTTTAAAAACAAAATCTCTGTAAAGATAGCCTGCAAATACAGGAAAGCCTAAACCCATATAAGAACACATGCATCTTGTCCCACCTGTACAGAGCATACTCTGTAAGTGAACAGTAATTTCAAAACTACTTTTGCAAGCAAAATAATGCAGGATATGCTTGTACAAGGAAAAGGAATAAAGGTAAAGAGGATGAAAAGAGGGAGATGGAAAAAGAAACAGAAAAAGATTAGGTAATGAGCATGTTTATCTAAAAGCAAATGTAGCTGCTAAAATTATGGTGACTAGCACTACACAATTTAGAAGCCTTATTCACACACGTGTAATAAAGTAGCAAGAGAAAAGAAACAAGAAATAATTCTAAATTCAATTAACACACACACACACACACACACACACACACACACACACACACACATCAGTGCAGTGCTGCTAACCAAGTACGTCCATGTGAGGTACAAGTTAACTTCCAGAATCACTTCTAGATAGACCCAGATTAAGGACAACACTAACTTCCTGTGAATCACTATGAATGTAGTACACATTTCAACTCCAAGTCCCCATCTCTATACAGGATCCAAAGTCCATTCCCTAATAGATAAAAATCTGACTGGCTGGTGTAAGGATACAGGTTCAAGTCCCCAGCTCCCCACCTGCAGGGGAGTCGCTTCACAGGTGGTGAAGCAGGTCTGCAAGTGTCTTTCTCTCCCCCTCTCTGTCTTTCCCTCCTCTCTCCACTTTACTCTGTTCTATCCAACAACAAGGACATCAATAATAACTACAACAATAAAAACAACAAGGACAACAAAAGGGAATAAATAAATATAAAAAAAATTTTTTTTTTTTAATCTGACTGGCTAGAAAGACAAACCTCAGCTAGTTAAAGAGAAATTCCCTGGCTAACCCCAGAGTCATCCGTGCCTCCATAGCAAGGTTCTGGTTGTTGGTGAGCTTTCTCAGGTTCAGGAAATATACCTTTCCCCACACACACAGCCTCAGAGGGCTAAAGAACAAGCTAAGCCAGAACTGCCACTGTTCACAAAAGGAATTCCCCCTCCCTTTCCCCTCCTTCTCCCTTTCCTTGTCCCTCCTCCCACGGTCCGCTAGTGAATAATATCACTAGGCTACCTGCCTTGATCAACACCAGGAGCCCCTGTCTTCAAGTATTCAGAGAATTTAACAGCCTGGAAATTCCTGTTGTCCATTCGCTGAGGTCACAGATAAAGCTAAACAACAGCCGTGGTTTCCATCTATCATAAGTCACTCACTGATAGAATGTATGGTAGGAGACCTGATGTAAGCAAGTCACCAGAGAAAATACCCACTGATGACGCATATCCAGGAATAAAAATAGTTGCAGGGCCCTCAAAGGGGTTATTCAACAGCCTACATTCAGACTTTCTTACAAGAGACCTGAAGTCAGTGTGCTGCAGTTAAATGTCTGGAGAGAGTTGAAGTTTAAACTTCCTCAACAGATAACCACAAGTAGTTTGTTTAAATAAGATCCTGCAATAAGATGGTGTGCAGTAAATTTTAACAGGACTTTATAAGTGTTAAATAGTACCACCAACAACTCTTACAAAATGCCACAAAATATTTTATTTTATTTTATTCATATGTTCCTCATATGCCAAATTCTCTTTTCTCGGTGGTGCTACCTAAACATCAATATACTTAATCAATCCAAAATAATAACAGTAATTGGTTTTCATATAGATATTAGAAAAATAAAACAAATTGCAGTTCTACACCTATAAACTTTGAAACATGTTTTAACAGATTTAAGCTTCATCGCAAATTTCACCAAAGAAAGTGACATTTTGCACACTGTGTTTGCAATTTTGTCCAGAAATGGTTTGATCACTTATGGAAATAATTATCACATATTATGGCATCTTACACATTGCAGGCATTAATCATCTTCTAAATAAGTGAATGAATGAATAAGTCAATTAATCAATCAATGAAATGCTATGTGCAAGTACCTTCATTGAGTCAGTGACAAGTTAAGACATTAACTAAGACAGAAATTCTGGATTTTTATGAGGAGGCAAATAACTTTTTACACATGTAATAATTTTAATAGCTTCAAGTCATCTGTTCTCTCTTGCCTCCCACTCAAAAATTACCCAACTACCCTGCAAAGGAAGGTCTTTCACATTGCTTTCATATTTGAAAATGCTGGGGGTTTGCACATTTTACATTTTTAAAATGCAAATATCTAAAAAAAAAAAAGTTCCTTTCTGAGTTTCACTAAAACAATGGCAGTAAAGACCATGGCTATGATAGAACCCAAACTTCTGCCTTCAAACTTGAATTACTTCCTTCCATACCCTATTTGTTACTCTTTACCAACCCTATCTTAGGAACGGACAGGTCTTTCATGGTTACCTGGCCACAGAGCATTTCTTTGTGATAAAATTAATCTCAGATTTTAATGATATTAACTATCATGCCCACACAATTGGCAGAAAAAGCATTAGCATTATTGTTCTGATTTTAGTCAAATATAAGGCTTTTATTCTAAAGGTCTATAGGTCTATAGCAACAGTAAAGATGACTTTTTTTTTTTACTGATAAGGTCTACATCACTTTTCCTAAGTATAATAACACTGCTATAAATACAGGTGAAAATTATTTTTAGTGCCAAGACTTCACAAAGCATTCACGTTTCTCTCCTGTGCATATGTGTCAACAGCCTGTGACCTAGTTTAAAGAACTTAAAAGGAAATATTCACTGAACTGATGTACATTAGCTGATGACTAGTCACTAAGATAACTTTGAGGAAATACACATGCACCTAAATGATCCCACTCATAAATACTGCACAGTTCCACAGTTAATTCCTGACAAAAATGTGAGCTAACAATTAAATTAAATCTCAAGTCTTTTTCATTTCATAAGATTTTTTATTCATTTTTAAATGAATAAAGAAAAAGATTGTAAGAAACAACAACAGAAAAGACAAGATGATTAGACATGTTTGCATTTGAATAAAAGAGAATGGTACTTATAAATTAACTCAGGGGGGGGCGGTAGTGCAGCAGGTTAAGCGCACATGGTGCCAAGCACAAGGACGGGCATAAGGATCCCGGTTGCAGCCCCCAGCTCCCCACCTGTAGGGGTGTCACTTCACAGGCGGTGAAGTAAGTGCAGGTGTCTATCTTTTTCTCCCCCTCTCTGTCTTCCCTTCCTCTCTCGATTTCTCTTTGTCCTATCCAACAACAATAGCAGCAATGACAATAACAACAACAATAACAACAAGGGCAACAAAAATGGGGGGGCATCCTCTAGGAGCACAGATGACAGCCTTCCATCATGATGGTCTATGCTAGTGAAGAATGAACTTAGAGACTTCAGATAATTTTGAAGCAATACCAGTCTCCAAAGGAGCCACTGTTTTAATTTCACAGACATAACTATTAGTCCAGAGATCACAGATTGAGTTTCATAATGTTATTTCCATCCATATTCCTGGTATTAATAATTCTGAACCTGTTACATTTACTACTGGCAAGACAAATGATTTTTTTTAAGAAAATAAAACTAAGGGATCCTAGTTTAGAAGTTATTTTATCTCATAGTTAAGGAAATCTGAGCTATTTTCTGTTATTATGAAGAATTTAAAAATTAAGGTGCGAGAAGTAGCATAATGGTTATATAAACAGACTTTCATGCCTGAGACTCCCAAGTCCCAGGTTCAATACACCATACCACCATAAGCCAGAGCTGAGCAGTGGCCTGATACATATCTTTAAAAATTAAGAAATGCCCCTTGAAAATAGAGAGCTTATACTAACTTCTATCATTCTGAAATATCAAACAGCTTAATCACCTGGTCATTAAATAACGACCAGAATATTTATTTAAGAATTGGAGGAAGAGCATATACTAAAGATAATATATCCAAACCAAAAGAGTTGACTTTTTTTAACATTAGAATCTCTAGAAATACGTAAATTTTTCCTTTGTCAATGATAGAATATCATGACAACAAATTTTCATGTTACTATACTGAAAAAATGGGAAATTATGTCCCTAGTTCACTATCTCTTGCTCAGACCAAAACAGATCCACTATATTTGAAGTGGAAGATTAGCTATACCTTTTAGCTTTAGTAGTATCACATGATTTTGGTTCATTTTTTAATTTTCTTTCAATATATCTTTAAATGTCTCATTATTCAGAGCAGCCACTTGAAAGCTAAGGTTACTTTTTGGACATTTTATGAACTTTTAGGCCAGTTAAGCTATTAGTTTCATCTTCATCCAGCCTTTTTGTATGCATAACATCTATGCATAACATCTATCTTATTATTATGCATAACATCTATGCATAACATCTATGCATAACATCTTGTATGCATAACATCTATCACATGTTATGCATACAAGCATTTCCTCATAACTAATCTGTGAGGAAGACAAACATTCACCAAGAACACAAGGTAAATAAATGCATGACAGTCAACCTTAACTTCTCTTTACAATTCACTCCCATATCTGATCACCAAAGCTCAGCAAATTTACTGCTACCTCTTTCTTGTCATCTTCTAACTTCACTGTCATGAGCTTAGTTCTAGACTTCAAAATCCTTCATCTAAACACAGTAACTATCCTACTTTCTCCATCTCCTCACAAACAATAAATAAAATTTATTAAAATGCCCCACCCCACAAGGGAAAGAGAGAGACAGGCTAGGAGTATGGATCGACCTGTCAACACCCATGTTCAGCAGGGAAGCAATTACAGAAGCCAGACCTTCTACCTTCTGCATCCCATAATGACCCTTGGTCCATACTCCCAGAGGGATAAAGAATAGGAAAGCTATCAGGGGAGGGGAGGGGATATGGAGTTCTGATGGTGGGAAATGTGTGGAGTTGTACCCCTCTTATCCTATGGTTTTGTCAGTGTTTCCTTTTTATAAATAAAAAATAATAAAAAATAAAAATTTATTAAAATATAAATATGACTATGGCACTCATTAGATCTAAACTTTTCAATGGTTCTTTCATCATACAAAGTCTAGTGTCAGAGATCACCCTAAATACTTACAATTAGTCATTATGCAACTGAATTCCCTGTTAGATTTAGAGTTCCTTAAGGTCAGAATCCGCATTGTGCAGATTGCTTTATGTCCAGCTCTCAGCAAAGTATGTACCTGGAAAAATTGTTAAATGAAACTGTACTGTATGCTGGAATATTATGTTGACAGTGACTCTTGATGTCATCCACTAGACAAAAAATAGTTGCTTAACATGAAAACTCAATTTAACCTATAGCCCTATGAAGTCTTTGGCAACTACATTACCTCAGTGAATCATAGATTCCCAATTTACAAAAAAAAAAAAAGTGTTATGATAAAGTAGAATAACACACATAATATTCCTGCCATACAGCTGGCTCTTATTGAGAAGGTACACAATAAATAACAGCTACTATTGTCTCTTAGGTGAAAGTGTTTAGCAGAATAATTTAATTTACAATGTATGATTATGCACACACATATCTGACATCAAAATTACCTATTTCAGCACACTTGTTTATTAAGAAATAATTGGAAGAATCTGTCGCTTCTTTTTCCACCTGAAATTAGTCTTCTTTTTTCAAAGGTTCAAGTGTCCATGTTAATACTTCTCCTTGTTGGATAAACAAGTGCCTATACTTTTTGTTCCCTATGAAAAGACACTCTTAGAATGAACTCTGTAGTAGAAAAAATGTTAAAATAGAACAATGATATTTCATCCCAAAAGTATAAGAAAATCATTTAAGAGTCTCACAAAGAGCATTCAATTTATTCATTGAATAAATGACTATATCAGTGAAAGAAAGGAATGAAGAATACAGTGGTCTATAGACTAGAATGCACAATACATAACAGGAAGATAGGTAACAGTAGTAAATGCTTTGGAATCAGAACCAAAATATTTAGAACTGTAAGGCCTTATTTTAAATTTCACATTCTATGAAGTCTTGGGAAAATCTTTTAATTTCCCACCTGTCAAATAACATGGACTTCAACTCACAAATATCCTCCAATAATCAAATGAGGTCATTAAATATTAGTGAAAAAAGTGTGAGAAAGCCATAAAAAATTTAAATTTCTACCTCCTAGTGATATATTGTCATAAAAAATAATGTTCTATAAATTTGAAGTACACTATGCATGTTTTAAATATAGAGACCGAGCTGGAGAAATAGTACAGTACACAACACACTTTCATGAGTTACACACCAAAGGCCCCAAATTCAGTCTCCAGTACCACTTAAGCCAGAGCTGAGCAGTGCTCTGGTTAGAAAAAGAAAATAAGTAAATAAATAAAATATATTTATTTATTTATTTATTTATTTATTTATTTATTTTTTACCAGAGCACTGCTCAGCTCTGGCTTATGGTGGTACACGGGATTGAACATGGGACTTTGGAACCTCAGGCACGAGAATCTCTTTACATAACCATAATGCTATCTACCCCTGCCCCTAAATAAAATAAATTTTGTAATATAAAAACAATACTGCACAGATAATTGTAGATCCATTTTCAAACTGCAATATAAACACACATTACTTGATTACATTGTCTGTAGTGTACAATTTTTAACTGACAACATTCAAACTTGTTTTTAAATATATGACCTTTCCCTTTCATTATACTATATTTGCTGTATGATAGACTATATCCTTCAGCAATATATGAACATACTAGCACTGCTCTGTGCTTAGTTTATAGTTCAAAAGCACTTTTGCATGAATCCCTAAAGTTATCTTCAGGACAACTCAAGAGAGATTGAGACTATTACATCCTCATTTTGTAGAGAAATAGAGTAGTAGAGCTAGGAGGTAAAATTATCCACTTACTAGTTCTAAGTCTACCATTTTTACTATTATATTCAAGGGAGTTTCATGGTGCTTTCATATCAAAAACAGAATTCAGATGTTTTATGTGTTTTTTTTTTCTGCCACCAGGGTTATTGCTGGTGCTTGGTGCTAGCACTAAGGAATTTACTGCTCCTGACAGCCATTTTTCCTTTTATTTCCTTTCTAATTACTATTATTAGTAACAGTAGTAATAGTAGTAGTAGTTAGAACAGAGAGAAATTGAAAGGGTAAAGGGAGACAGAGAGAGAGATACCTATAAACCTACTTCACTGCTCATAAAGCATCCTCCTACAGGTAGGGAACAGGGGCTTGAACCTAGACCCTTGAATGTGGTAGCACGTATGCTTAACCCAGTACAACACTGCCTGACCGCACAGAATTCAGTTTTTATTCATGTGTTCCTATAAGAACTTTAACAAAATGTAATACTAGACATAAATAAATAAACAAGCAGAATAAACTCTTTAAATCTCCAGATTGTCCACTGTATACATATATAATATCTGCATTTACACACACATATATAAATACATGTTTATACCACTATAAGTTGTAGTAACTATAATACATATACTTATGTATACATATACTTTTTAATATAACTAACATGTTAATAGTTTTGAAAGTAATTTTATCCAGATCCATTAGATCCTTATCATAGCTTACAAACCAAAGAAAGACCCAACACTGGCCGCCAGCTATAGACCAATTTCTCTCCTCTACGTGTGTTACAAACTCCTTGAGAGGCTGCTTCTGTCACGTATTTCTCCTCTTACAGAGAAATTCCTATCACCCGCCCAAGCTGGTTTCTGCCCAGGAAGATCTACCTGCGAACAAGTCCTGGCCCTCTCAACTTACATTGAAAATGGATTCCAGAAGAATTTAAAGACGGGTGCTGTCTTTGTTGATCTCACAGCAGCCTATGACACGGTCTGACACCATGGTCTCCTAGTCAAGATCTCAAGATGCCTGCCTCCATGGGTGGCCAACACTATATCGTTTCTTCTCCAAAACAGAAGATTCCGGGTGCATCTGGGTGACAAGTCTAGCAGATGGAGACTTGTCTCAAGTGGCCTCCCCCAGGGCTGTTCTGGCTCCTATGCTATTTAATATTTACATCAATGACCTCCCAGAAACTTCTTCAAGGAAGTTCATCTACGCCGATGACATCTGCTGTGCAACTTAGGCATCCAAGTTCGACATCCTTGAGGAAATACTCACGAAAGACACGTCTCTGATATCTGATTACTGTAAAAAATGGCGACTAATCCCTAGCACTGCAAAAACGGTATCATCTGTTTTCCATCTACACCATGCCTCGGCCTCGTGTGAGCTTAATGTGCAGCTTGATGATACGAGAATCCGGCATGAAGCCCAGCCAGTCTTATCTTGGTGTTACTCTCGATCGCACCCTGTCATTTCACAAACATCTCATAAAAACTGCAGCAAAGGTGGGCGCGAGGAATAACATCATTGCAAGACTGGCCAGCTCCTCATGGGGCGCGAGCGCTTCCACACTACGATCATCATCTCTGGCATTATGCTATTCCACTGCAGAATACTGTGCCCCAGTATGGTTCCATAGCCCCCATGTCCACTTGGTCGATTCCAAATTATACTCGTCTCCATGAGGATAATTTCTGGAACCATCCGTTCCACCCCGGTTCCATGGCTGCCAGTTCTTAGCAACATCGCCCCGCCAGATATTCGTCGGGATGCGGCATCGTCTAAGTTCATTTCCCATGTCTACACTCGACCGGACCTGCCAATATACGCGGATATCTTCACCCACCCTGTCCAACGCTTGACGTCTCATCATCCAATCTGGTCTCCTACGCCTACACTGAACTTCTCTGTTCCAGACTCTTGGAAACAGAGTTGGCAGTCAGCTGAGGTAAAGAACAAACATCTCATCACAGACGCCTGCAAGCGTCAACCCGGCTTTGACCTAACACTTTATGATTGGGCCCTCCTCAATCGCTATCGAACAGGCCATGGCCGGTGCGCGGCTATGTTCCATCGCTGGGGAGCCAGAGATGAGCCGAACTGCCCCTGCGGCTACAGACAGACTATGACCCACATAGTCAATGACTGCCACCTCTCCAGATTCAAAGGAGGTCTCGAAACTTTACATCAGACTCAACCTGACGCTGTTGACTGGCTACGGAAGAAGGGCAAACGCTAGAAGAAGAAGATAGCTTACAAAGAAAATAGACCAGAGAATACAGTTCCAGTTAACATATGAGGAAATTAGTGCTTCGAGAGATACCAATGCTTGACTTTGTCTTTGTAGCTTCATGGAGTGTGATGGATAATATATAATATAATAACTATATTATAGATATAGTTGGATAATAACTATAATATTGGGCAGTGGACAGATCAACTCTAACTAGCTGAATAACTTCAGGTAGTAGCTCAGTCTCTATGAACCTCATCTTCCTTCTAGGGAAAATAAGAAAACTGAGTTACAGATATCACCTCACTTTAAAATTTTCTTATGGAAGGGGCTCAAATACTTTACTTTAATTAATGTGAGCACTTAACCAGGTGTGCCAGTGCCTGACCCCAGTGAAATAAAGTTGATAATAGTCTAAGTCTTTATTGGTTCTTTTCTCATAAACTGTAGTGTCTCTTAAGCTATCTCACTGTTTTCTCACAATTGAAAACACTTGGCCTAGTTAAGGAGTTTATTCTATTTGTTAGTTTATTTGTATTACAGACCACTAGGTCCTGTTCAATCTTTGATCCCATATTTACAGTCAGTAAAAAAGCAAAACACAGACAAAAAAAAAAAAAGAAAGAAAGAAAGAAAAAAAAAACATTTCTCTACAAGAAAGTCTAATGAGACAGAAATGAGATACTAGGGGAATGGGTATGTCCTCCTATGACCTTCCCTCACTCTGCTGTCCAACTTCCACTTCTGGGAAAGATGGTGTTTGTTATGATGGTCTTTGTCTTTTTTTTTTTGGAAAAAAAATAGTACAAAACCCAGAGTTAATAATAATAATAAAAGGCAGATTCCTGCATCCAGATCTAAAAACAGGTTCACAAATAACTTAAAGCAATTTAAATGGCCCAATCATGAAGTTTCCACCATGAAGACAGGCGCAAGCCCAGAAGTCATAGTTGAGGGTACCAGGCTAATGGTAGGACACAGTGAAGAATTCAAAACAGACCCCCTCTGCTGGCATAGATGAAGTTCCTTCTCCATCCTTGCTGAGACAGGTGCCAGAGAAATAAGCAACCTGACCCCCTAAAGTCTTTGGAGCCTGGCAGTAACCTGAGCTGCTCTAGGTTATTTTTGCTAAGGCTTAGTAGTTCTTAAAGGGACTGTGTTCTAAGTGTATCTAACCAGATAGCAAATGTAAATCAGTGAAAAGACAAATGGAATATACCAATCTTTATTAAAAAGCACTTTACTGAAAATCTAAAATAGATTAATGACAATATCTGGGAAAAAATTTTTAATACTATTTCAGAGAAAATTATCATAATATCCTGGAACTGCTTATTTAAGAAATAGGAGTGGTAAGTAATACAGAACACCAGTGATGTAAAACATAAAAAGAAAGCAGCAGACTTTCTCCAGAGCTGTGGCCTCAGTGGTACCCTACTATTTAAAGAGGGAGTGAGAAAAGGGGGCTGGAGATGCAGGCGGCTCCCAGAAACAGTTATTATCCTTATTAAATGCCCACTACAATCCATACACATAAAATAATTCTGTTGTATGAAAAAGAAAAGTGGGCCCCTGCAAAGCTTCCTAACAAAGCTTCAGAAGTCATATGGCAGGTCAGCGCAGGCCCCTTCCAATTCTGTTGAACCTAAATGCTGAAGATTCTGAAAGTAAATACTCTTCCTCTTCAAAAAACAATGCTCTGCTCTGGAAACAAATAGCCCTTTCATTCTCTGTCCCACATCCCTAAACTGTTCAGGGAGAAACAGGAATAATCCAGTCACTAGGAAAGTAGGATCTAGAGTCAGAAATACCCATGTCTGTAAACTTGCCATACACAAACTTTCTGTGTAACAATGGGGAAGATAATTATGTTCCAGGAACCTCAGTGGCAATAACAGTAATACCTACTGTGGTAAAGGGCCCACTGTCTGGGAAGTCCAAGCCTTTATTTCCATGAGAGTCTGAGAGGGTCGACCCCAAACCCCCTCCTTCCAGAGGGACAGTTGACAGGTCCCCACCTGACCTCATGACCTTATGATTGATGGGCTTTTCTAGACTGGGAACCTTCCTGCACATGCTTCCCCATTCCCTTTGAACAAAGGCCGTGAATTACCATAAGTGGCCAACTGAAACCAACTGCAAATATCCTGGTCTTGCTCAACTGCCCCCTTCCCCGCTGCTCTGAGATGCTTGTGATTTACCTTTAGATAGAAGCCTGCCTATGCATGGTGAGCTCATGACCAGACCTTATATGTAACTTCACCTGATAGGTCAAGAAAGACAACCCTGTACTGTGTGTGTGGCTTGATGAGTATCTTAACCTTTCCCTAATCGCTTGAGTATATCTGCTTCCTTGTGCCCCCAATAAATGAGTTGTTCCCTGAAACATCTCCCGAAGGTATGGTCTCTCTTCCTTCATGTGCTCACCCCCATCCCTCAGGTCTTCTCCTTGGACCTCCCAGGGGCTGACTGGGAGAACTCCATCCCCAGTGGCCAGAGGCGGAGGACTGAGAGCAGCCCACAACCTACATCATCAGACTCCTTTGGAGATTAAATAAGATAATCATATATACAGTGTATTTTGAATGGTGACTGATGCATGAAGACCTTCAGTTAAAGTATTGCATTCATATTCTGTTGAGCAAGTGTGTGATTCAGTTGCCTTGAAATCTGACAATGTATGATATGAAGAAACATATCATCTGATGTTAAGCAGGTACCCTACAAACATGATCTCCTTTATTCATATTTCTAGGCTCATGACTGTATTTCCCTTTGTAGATGATAGAAAAGAGGTTTGCAGAGGTTTGGTAACTTATCTGAAAAACATACAGTAGTAGAGCAGAAGTTTTGTTTACAGGATTGAATGCATTACCTAACACTTCTATTCAATGGAAAAATAGTGAGGAAACCAGGGAACATTATAGAAAGTAGATGGAAGAATTCTCAGGCCCAGTTCCTAAAACACAACTATGAACATGTTCCTTAAGTCAGTCACACAATTTCTCTGCCTTGTGTCACCTTCAGTTAAAATTTTCCTTTGGTCTGATCTCAGCAGCACAGTTCATCTCCAGGTAATGCCACAGACTGTTGATATACTCTACAACCTTATGAAAATTACATTATTCTAAGTATTTGCTTCTGGTCAGAAACCCACAAACCCTATATATTTCATAAATGCCAAAAAATACACATGAGGCAGGGTGGTGGTACACCTGGTTAAGTGCACATGTTACAATGCCCAAGGACCTCAGTTCAAGCCCCCAGTCCCTACCTGCAGGACGAAAGCTTTGCAAGTGGTGAAGCAGTGTTACAAGTGTCTCTCTGTCTCTCTTCCAATCACTGCCTTCCCTCTTGATTTCTGGCTATATCTATCTAAAAAATAGATAACTATAATAAAAAAATTTTAATCACATATGTATAACATCTTATAGCTCACAAAGCATCTTCACTAGGGAGTTAGACAGTGGTGCACTGATTAAGCACAAGGACCCAGGTTCAAGCACCTGCTCCCCACCTGCAGTGTGATTCGATTCACAAGTAGTGAGGCAGGTCTGCAGGTGTCTCTGTCTCATCCCCTCTCTATGTCCACATCCTCTTTCACTTTCACTCTGTCCAGGCATTTATTAAGATTTAACCTTCACTCTATATTGATTTCTTCTCTAATTATAATACAGAATAAAGATTGGGTGTCAGACCTCTTATTAAGTAATTCACATTGCTTAATATCAAAGCTGTAAAAGGCAAAAAGTCTAAATAAAAATGGACAAAATATATCAACAGACACTTTGTAAGAGTATAAACAGTAACATTTAAAAAATCATTAGATTTCACTAACCATCAGAGAAAGAAAAGTAAAATTATCAGTCCACTCTACTAAGTTGTCACCAGAATGGACAAAACAGGAAAAGTGGAATAACATAATGAGATGGTCATTAGTACCCTCATATACTTTAAAAATGTGTGGCAGCAGCCAGGTGGTGGTGCATCTGGTTGAGCACACACATTACAATGCCCAATGACCTAGGTTCAAGCCCTCAGTCCCCACCTCCAAGGAGGAAGCTTAATGAGCAGTAAAACATGTGCTGTTCCTAATGGAGATGTCCAGTAACAATGGAGAGAGAGATCTATTTGAGGTCTAGGCCCATCATATCTGTTTGGGAATCTCAGGACTCCCCAACTAGGGCCCCAGCTGATGGAGTAGTCTGATAGTGACTAAAGCGTCTTCATTAAAGTATGCTAGTTTCTTTCCCTTATTCAGCTTTTGTAGTCCTTGCTTTGATAAGGTTAGCTTTGGAGTGACTGAAAGAAGCGTAATAGGAAGTAGGTGAGGAGTGTATCTGAGTCTAAGTAGACACTATTTCATTAGGAACTTTATGGTATCTTTTTAGGTCTTTCTACTTGCTTGCTGCATAAAAATGGTAGAGAATGTTCCACCCTCCAAAGGGAGGCTGGACAACATATTCTATGCTCCACCTGAGGAAAATGGGTCCTGAAATTGGGGCAGCTTGGTATGTTCCTACTCATGACCACAGTATGTGAGCTCAGATCTACAGGGATGCAGAGGTCACACAGGCTCCTAAGCTGAATATGGGCCCCAGATCACACCAAATCAATGGGTTTTATAGTCAACAATATATATACACCTTTCCCATATTTGGGAGCTACTCTTTTCTCTGATCCAGCTTTCTGGTCCTTTTTCCAGCCATGACATCATCTCCCTTGCATATAAGATGTCAGGCTCAGGAAAAAAAGAAAAATAAATAAAACTAGTATACACATGGGCTCTTTGGAATATAACTAAAATAGGCCTACTAATTATCTACAAAACGGAGACCCCCCAACTCTTCATCTGAATTATTCCAGCCTTTAGGTTAATGATTAGTCAGCAATTTGTTTGGCTCTATATGTTAACCAGGTTCCAGATGTTAGCATGATGCAAACTGGACTTCCCTGGGCAGATGACTCCACCAATATGTCCTGGAGCCCTCCGCTTCCCCAGAGCCCCATCCCACTAGGGAAAGAGAAAGACAGGCTGGGAGTACGGATCACTCTGATACCAAAAGCAGACAGGGAAACAACCAAAAAAAGAAAAGTACAGACCAATATCTCTGATGAACATAGATGCTAAAATACTGAACAAAATTCTAGCCAACCGGATACAGCAGTATATTAAAAATATTGTTCATCATGACCAAGTGGGGTTTATCCCAGGCATGCAAGGTTGGTTTAATATACATAAATCAATCAATGTGATCCACCACATCAACAAAAGCAAGACCAAAAACCACATGGTCATATCAATAGATGCAGAGAAAGCCTTTGACAAAATACAACATCCCTTTATGATCAAAACACTACAAAAAATGGGAATAGATGGAAAATTCCTGAAAATAGTAGATTCTATATATAGCAAACCTACAGCCAACATCATACTCAATGATGAAAAACTGGAAGCATTTCCACTCAGATCAGGTACTAGACAGGGCTGCCCACTATCACCATTACTATTCAACATAGTGTTGAAGCTCTTGCCATAGCAATCAGGCAGGAGCAAGGAATTAAAGGGATACAGATTGGAAGAGAAGAAGTCAAACTCTTCTTATTTGCAGATGACATGATAGTATACATGGAAAAACCTAACGAATCCAGCAAGAAGCTTTTGGAAATCATTAGGAAATACAGTAAGGTGTCAGGCTACAAAATTAACATTCAAAAGTCAGTGGCATTCCTTTATGCAAACACTAAGCTAGAAGAAATTGAAATCCAGAAATCAATTACTTTTACTATAGCAACAAAAACAAAAAAAAAAAAAATCTAGGAGTAAACCTAACCAAAGAAGTGAAAGACTTGTATACTGAAAATTATGAGTCACTACTCAAAGAAATTGAAAAAGACACAAAGAAGTGGAAAGATATTCCATGTTCATGGGTTGGAAGAATTAACATCATCAAAATGAATATACTCCCTAGAGCCATATACAAATTTAATGCTATCCCCATCAAGATCCCAAGCACATTTTTTAGGAGAATAGAGCAAATGCTACAAATGTTTATCTGGAACCAGAAAAGACCTAGAATTGCCAAAACAATCTTGAGAAAAAAGAACAGAACCGGAGGCATCACACTCCCAGATCTCAAACTGTATTATAGGGCCATTGTCATCAAAACTGCTTGGTACTGGAACATGAATAGACACACTGACCAGTGGAATAGAATTGAGAGCCCAGAAGTGAGCCCCCACACCTATGGACATCTAATCTTTGACAAAGATGCTCAGACTATTAAATGGGGAAAGCAGAGTCTCTTCAACAAATGGTGTTGGAAACAATGGGTTGAAACATGCAGAAGAATGAAACTAAACCACTGTATTTCACCAAATACAAAAATAAATTCTAAGGGTATCAAGGACTTGGGTGTTAGACCACAAACTATCAGATACTTAGAAGAAAATATTGGCAGAACTCTTTTCCGCATACATTTTAAAGACATCTTCAATGAAACGAATCAAATTACAAAGAAAACTAAGGCAAGTATAAACCTATGGGACTACATCAAATTAAAAATCTTCTTCACAGCAAAAGAAATCATTACCCAAACAGAGAGACCCCTCACAGAATGGGAGAAGATCTTTACATGCCATACATCAGACAAGAGTTTAATAACCAACATATATAAAAAGCTTGCCAAACTCAAGAACAAGACAACAAATAACCCCATCCAAAAATGGGGGAGGACATGGACAGAATATTCACCACAGAAGAGATCCAAAAGGCCAAGAAATACATGAAAAAATGCTCCAAGTATCTGATTGTCAGAGAAATGCAAATAAAGACAACAATGAGATATCACTCCACTCCTGTGAGAATGTCATACATCAGAAAAGGTAACAGCAGCAAATGCTGGAGAAGGTGTGGGGTCAAAAGAACCCTCTTACACTGCTGGTGGGAATGTCAATTGGTCCAACCTCTGTGGAGAACAGTCTGGAGACCTCTCAGAAGGCTAGAAATGGTTACTATTTTTTCACGGACTGGAGAAATTGTTTGGCTAACTGGTAACGATTAAACTCCTTCAATACTTACTTCAGTTGCTACTGTTATTCCGGAGGTTGGTGAGTGCAATTGTCATAAAGGTATTTAGTACAGTGTTACTTGTGCTCAAAACACAACAACTGAGGAACAACAGAGCATTAAAAAAAAAAAAGAGAGAAACACATAAATTAAAAAAAAAAAATGGGTAGATTAAAAACAAATAAAACTGCTACCCCAATGAATGAAGACAAGAGCCCAGAAGAAACCACAAATCAGTCAGAAGTAACCATAGATAAGAAAAGTATGCAGGCAATAATAAACTTATTAATCACAGAAATGAAAACAACATTGGAGGAAAGAAATGGCAGTATTAGGGAAACAACAGTTGAGACCCCCAAGGAAAATACTGATTATCTTGAGACAATTAGAGAACTGAAAGCTGAAATAGCTGTAATGAAGAAAGAAGCTGAGGCAAGGGAAAGCAGACTAACAGAAGCAGAAAACAGAATTAGTCAGACAGAGGATGAGTTAGAGAAAACTAAGAAAGAGGTGAAAGAGCTTAAAAAGAGATTGAGAGACACTGAAAACAACAACAGAGACATATGGGATGATCTCAAAAGAAGTAACATTCGTATAATTGGCCTGCCAGAGGAAGAAAGAGAGGAAGGGGAAGCAAACATCCTAGAGGAAATAATACAAGAAAATTTCCCAGACCTGAATAACAGAAAGGATATCAAGGTGCAAGAGGCCCAGAGAGTACCAAACAGAATCAACCCAGACCTGAAAACACCAAGACACATCATAGTCACAATGAGAAGAAGTAAGGATAAAGAAAGGATCCTAAAGGCTGCAAGAGAGAAACAAAAAGTCACATACAGGGGAAAACCCATAAGACTTTCTGCAGATTTTTCAACTCAAACTCTAAAAGCCAGAAGGGAGTGGCAAGATATCTATCGAGCCCTGAATGAAAAAGGGTTTCAACCAAGGATTATGTATCCTGCTAGACTTTCATTCAAGCTAGATGGAGGGATCAAAACCTTCTTAGACAAACAACAGTTAAAGGAGGCAACTATCACCAAGCCGGCCCTGAAAGAGGTACTAAAAGACCTCTTATAAACAAGAACATCACTATAATACTTGTAATATATCAGAGTAAAAAAATTGTTTTTTAGAACAATGGCACTACAATACATTAAATCCATAATATCAATAAATGTCAATGGCTTAAACTCACCCATCAAAAGGCACAGGGTGGGGGGATGGATCAGAAAACATAACCCAAACATATGCTGCTTGCAAGAATCACATCTGTCACAACAAGATAAACACAGACTTAAAGTGAAAGGATGGAAAACTATCATACAGGCTAACGGTCCACAAAAAAGGGCAGGAACAGCCATTCTCATCTCAGACACGATAGATTTTAAATTGAATAAAGTAATAAAAGATAGGCAAGGACATTACATAATGATTAGAGGATCAATCAGCCAAGAAGACTTAACAATTATTAACATCTATGCACCCAACGAGGGACCATCTAAATACATTAAACACCTATTGAAAGAATTTCAAAAATACATCAATAGTAATACAATAATAGTGGGAGACTTCAATACCCCACTCTCACACTTAGACAGATCAACAAAGCAGAGAACCAATAAAGATACAAGAGAATTGAATGAAGAGATTGACAGACTAGACCTCTTGGACATTTTCAGACTCCTCCACCCCAAAAAACTGGAATACACCTTCTTTTCAAATCCACACAACACATACTCAAGGATAGACCACATGTTAGGCCACAAAGACAGCATCAATAAATTCAAGAGCATTGAAATCATCCCAAGTATCTTCTCAGACCACAGTGGAGTAAAACTAACTTTTAACAACAAACGGAAAATTATTAAAAGACATAGAATTTGGAAACTAAACAACATGCTCCTTAAGAACCACTGGGTCAGACACTCACTCAAACAGGAAATTCAAATGTTCCTGGAAACTAATGAAAATGAAGACACAACCTATCAAAATATTTGGGACACAGCTAAAGCAGTACTGAGAGGGAAACTTATAGCTATACAATCACATATTAAACACCAAGAAGAAGCCCAAATGAACGACCTTACTACACACCTCAAGGACTTAGAGGAAGAGGAACAAAGGAACCCTAAGGCAACCAGAAGGACAGAAATCACTAAAGTTAGAGCAGAAATAAACAACATCGAAAATAAAAGAAGAATACAAAAGATCAATGAAGCCAAATGTTGGTTCTTTGAAAGATTAAACAAAATTGACAAACCCCTAGCCAGACTCACCAAACAAAAAAGAGAGAAGACTCAAATTAATAGAATTGTAAACGATACAGGAGATATCACAACTGACACCACAGAAATCCAGAGAATTCTGCGAAACTTCTATAAAGAACTATATGCCACCAAGCTAGAGAATCTGGAAGAAATGGAACAATTCCTAGAAACCTATGCACTTCCAAAACTGAACCAAGAAGAACTACAAAATCTAAATGCACCAATCACAGACAAAGAAATTGAAACCGTTATTAAGAATCTCCCCAACAACAAAAGTCCTGGACCAGATGGCTTCACAAACAAATTCTACAAAACTTTCAGGAAACAGTTAATACCCATACTTCTTAAGCTATTCCATAAGATTGAAGAAACAGGAATACTCCCTTCCACCTTTTATGAAGCCAACATCACCCTGATACCAAAAGCTGATAGGGACAGAACAAAAAAGGAAAACTACAGACCAATATCTCTGATGAACATAGATGCCAAAATATTAAACAAGATCTTGGCCAACCGGATACAGCAACACATCAAAAAGATTGTTCATCATGACCAAGTGGGATTCATCCCAGGAATGCAAGGCTGGTTCAACATCCGTAAATCAATCAATGTCATTCATCACATCAATAAAAGCAAAGCCAAAAACCACATGATTATCTCAATAGATGCAGAGAAAGCCTTTGACAAAATCCAACACCCATTCATGCTCAAAACTCTACAAAAAATGGGAATAGATGGGAAATTCCTCAAGATTGTGGAGTCTATATATAGCAAACCTACAGCCAATATCATACTCAATGGAGAGAAGCTGAAAGCATTCCCCCTCAGATCAGGGACTAGACAGGGCTGCCCACTGTCACCGTTACTCTTCAACATAGTATTGGAAGTTCTTGCCATAGCAATCAGGCAAGAGAAAGAAATCAAAGGGATACAGATTGGAAGGGAAGAAGTCAAGCTCTCACTATTTGCAGATGATATGATAGTATACATAGAAAGACCTAAAGAATCCAGTAGAAAATTACTGGAAGTTGTTAGGCAATATAGCAAGGTATCAGGCTACAAAATCAATGTACAAAAATCAGTGGCATTTCTTTATGCAAACACTAAATCTGAAGAAGAAGACATCCAGAAATCACTCCCATTTACTGTTTCAGCAAAATCAATCAAATACCTAGGAATAAAGTTGACCAAAGAAGTGAAAGACTTGTATGCTGAAAACTATGAGTCGCTACTCAAGGAGATAGAAACTGATACCAAGAAATGGAAAGATATCCCATGCTCATGGATTGGAAGAATAAATATCATCAAAATGAACATTCTCCCCAGAGCCATATACAAATTTAATGCAATACCCATCAAAGTTCCACCAAGCTTCTTTAAGAGAATAGAACAAACACTACAATCATTTATCTGGAACCTGAAAACACCTAGAATTGCCAAAACCATCCTAAGGAAAAGAAACAGAAATGGAGGCATCACACTCCCAGACCTTAAACTATATTATAAAGCCATCATCATCAAAACAGCATGGTACTGGAACAAAAATAGGCACACAGACCAGTGGAACAGAATTGAAAGCCCAGAAGTAAATCCCAACACCTATGGGCATCTAATCTTTGATAAGGGGGCCCAAAGGATTAAATGGAAGAAGGAGGCTCTATTCAATAAATGGTGCTGGGAAAACTGGGTTGAAACATGCAGAAGAATGAAATTGAACCACTTTATCTCACCAGAAACAAAAATCAACTCCAAATGGATCAAAGACCTAGATGTCAGACCAGAAACAATCAAATACTTAGAGGAAAACATTGGTAAAACACTTTCCCATCTACACCTCAAGGATATCTTTGATGAATCAAACCCAATTGCAAGGAAGACCAAAGCAGAAACAAACCAATGGGAATACATCAAATTGAAAAGCTTCTGCACATCCAAAGAAACTATTAAACAAACAGAGAGACCCCTCACAGAATGGGAGAAGATCTTCACATGCCAGACATCAGACAAGAAACTAATCACCAAAATATATAAAGAGCTCAGCAAACTCAGCCGCAAAAAAGCAAATGACCCCATCCAAAAATGGGCAGAGGAAATGAACAAAACATTCACCACAGAGGAGATCCAAAAGGCTAACAAACATATGAAAAACTGCTCTAGGTCACTGATTGTCAGAGAAATGCAAATTAAGACAACACTAAGATACCACCTCACTCCTGTAAGAATGGCATACATCAAAAAGGACAGCAGCAACAAATGCTGGAGAGGATGTGGGGACAGAGGAACTCTTTTACATTGCTGGTGGGAATGTAAATTGGTACAGCCTCTGTGGAGAGCAGTCTGGAAAACTCTCAGAAGGCTAGACATGGACCTTCCATATGACCCAATAATTCCTCTCCTGGGGTTATACCCCAAGGACTCCATAACACCCAACCAAAAAGAGGTGTGTACTCCTATGTTCATAGCAGCACAATTCATAATAGCTAAAACCTGGAAGCAACCCAGGTGCCCAACAACAGATGAATGGCTGAGAAAGCTGTGGTATATATACACAATGGAATACTATGCAGCTATCAAGAACAATGAACTCACCTTCTCTGACCCAGCTTGGACAGAGCTAGAAGGAATTATGTTAAGTGGACTAAGTCAGAAAGTTAAAGATGAGTATGGGATGATCCCACTCATCAACAGAAGCTGACCTAGAAGATCTGAAAGGGAAACTAAAAGCAGGACCTGATCAAATTGTAAGTAGGGCACCAAAGTAAAAACCCAGTGGTGAGGGGTAGACATGTAGCTTCCTGGGCCAGTGGGGGGTGGGAATGGGCAGGAGGGATGGGTCACGGTCCTTTGGTGATGGGAATGGTGTTTATGTACACTCCTAGCAAAATGTAGACATATAAATCAGTAGTTAATTAATATGAGAGGGGGAAATCAATTGTATGTCTCAAAGGTTCTCAAAAGACAAACTGAATCTTTTTAATAGATAGGCTACGTGTTTGATATGCGGACTCTCTCAAAAGCCTAGACCAAGTAGATTAGAAGCTTCCAATAGCACAGCTATATACAAGTTACTGGGTACTGTACAGCAAACCATAACAAAGGGACTTTTCAAAGTTAACCCAATTAACAAATAATGTGATGATAATATTAACTATTGATTGTCTTTTTGAACCCTAAGACAGCAGGAACCTCACATCTTCACTATAGAGCCCCTACTTCCCCCAGTCCTGGCACCCTTGGATAGGGCTCACTTTCCCGTATGCTTCTCCCAATCCATACCAAATAATATTGCATCCGCCGATCACAACCTAACCAAAGCAACGATTGCCATCTCAACATGCTTCACCTCAGTGTGTATCCAGAGACTTCACGTGTGGAATGACAACCCTTCAGCTTCATTACTCGGGTGAGACCTTTCCTTTTATAGTACACTCTAATTTCATCTCAGGTAGTTCACTTTCTAACAAAGTCCCATAACCTAGACATACACCAGTTTCTGTGAGAGAGAGCGTATGTGCACACGTATCCATAAACTACTGCAAAATATATACCTGAAAGCAGGATTACACTAGAGTTTGCAGTGAGTACCTCCCTAACACTTCCTCTCCACTATTCCAATCTTGGGATCCATGATTGCTCAACAAATTGTTTGGCTTTGTATGTTAACTCTCTTTTCAATCACCAGGTTCCAGATGCCACCAGGATGCTGGCTAGGCTTCCCTGGATTGAAGACCCCACCAATGTGTCCTGGAGCTCAGCTTCCCCAGAGACACACCTTACTAGGGAAAGAGAGAGGCAGACTGGGAGTATGGACCGACCAGTCAACGCCCATGTTCAGCGGGGAAGCAATTACAGAAGCCAGACCCTCTACCTTCTGCAACCCTCAACGACCCTGGGTCCATGCTCCCAGAGGGCTAGAGAATGGGAAGGCTATCATGGGAGAGGGTGGGTTATGGGGATTGGGTGGTGGGAATTGTGTGGAGTTGTACCCCTCCTACCTTATGCTTTTGTTCACTAATCCTTTCTTAAATTAAAAATTAAAAAAAAAAAAAAAAAGAAGGCTAGAAATGGACCTACCCTATGATCCTGCAATTCCTCTCCTAGGGATATATCCTAAGGAACCCAACATATCCATCCAAAAAGATCTGTGTACACATATGTTCTTGGCAGTACAATTTGTAATAGCCAAAACCTGGAAGCAACCCAGGTGTCCAACAACAAATGAGCTGTGCCCTTCTTATCCTATGGTTTTTGTCAGTGTTTTCTTTTTATAAATAAAAATTTAATAAAATAAAATAAAATGTAATCTCAAAAAAAAAAAAAGAAATTCTCTTTTTCACCCTTTGCAAACAGGTTGCAAGATAGTAATTACTTTACTATCCACTTTACAGAACAGGAAACTAAGGAACCTAGATGTTAAATAATTTACCTAACATACGCACGTAAACTGGAAAAAGTAAAACTGAAACTAGGATCTTTCTTATCCAATAGATAATCATCTTTCCAAAGACCATACATGACCACAAATGCAACCAAAATTAAAGGTAGGTCATTTCTTTGTCCCAAGGCCTGCTCATCTTCCAGTAGTTCTCATCCTGGCCAATGTCTCTATTCACTTTCACACTCAGTGGATAACTGCCTTTTATTTCCCTCAGCATACATACTGACTCGTAACTAAGTGCTGTTTCCAAGCATGGTGAGGCTCTGCTTGGCCTGGTCCTTCCCTTGAAACCTCTTTTCCCTATATCCTGTAATCCAGCCATTGAAAATTTACTGTGCATGGAAACAACATGGTATTTTTTTTATGTCTTTGGGTCTTTAAATATCAGAATTACTGGAATTACTTTCTTCATGCTATCTACCAAGCAAACCCCAACTCATCATACAAGATGCTGCTCAAATGTTTACTCCTCTGTCAAACCATTCGAGCAGAACTGACTGGATCCCTTTTAGACCATAACTCAATTTATGAATCATCATACAACCTATTTCAGAATACATTGCAATATTTTGCAGTTTATACTTCTAGAACATCAGCACTGTGGGGACAATTATGTCTTTGTTTTTGTATACTCAAATCAGCATACAATCAGAAAGTGAAAAGTCTAATCAATTAATAAAAGTTTAAAGCTGGTAAAATGTTTCAACTGATAGAAGGAAGGCCTTACATGCCTAAACCTCTCAATTCAATCCCCATCACTACATGTTCTAGATTGGTGCTCTGGCTTCCCTCTTTTCTTCTTCCTCTTTCTCTTTCATACATCACACTCTCTCTAATATAAATGACATAAGTACAACATAAATAAAACATTTAAAGACTATGAAACCACTGCTATGTAGGTATATATAATTCTATGCATTGATCACTTCTAAGAGTAACTCCAGAGAACATTGCAAAAAAAAAAAAAAAAAAAAAAAGAAGGAAATTCTCTGTGTGAGAAAGTGATGGCTATAGCTCAAAGTCCGAGCTGAAAACTTACGTATATACTACTAAGTGTCCATGAGGGCATACAATTTTCAGCCATCTTATCAATAATTTGTTTATACCACCATCAGAGCTGTCTGTAATGCTGGACAGGAATTATACTCAGCAGCAAAAGGAAGAAAGCAAAGCTCTGTATTGAAGAAGATATTTCTTTGGTCTCTGACCTTTAAACTATGTGCAAATGATCATCCATATTCAACCTCAAATTTTAGGTAGAATAATAAAGATCTAACACTTATTAGAGGTTATTTCCAGATATAACCAAGATAGAACTTCAGAGTATTTTATTTATCCCCTGAATTAACTATGCTGCAAAACAGAGAAAGTAAACATCTTACTGGTTGTGCTACCATTTCTAAAATGCAGGGCTGGCACACAGACACACAGAAAAGTAGTGAGCCTGACTCATCAAAGTTAAGAAACTAAACAAGAATGTGGGATTGATGGGGATGAGTGTGGCTGTGAAGCATGAGGAAGAGAAGAAACATGAAGTTTCAAAATTGAGCCAGGGGCCAAGTAATTGTGGGCCAGAATAATTAATACATAATCATTCCATGACACCCTGGGCCCTAAAGTAAAAGGCAGGACACCAGATGACTGACAGAAAACATTCCTTTTCACAGAATAGAAAGCTGATTACAGGTTTCACAAGACCCTACACTCTATGAAAGCCACAATTTAAAGACTCTCACTATAAAAATACAAGAAAAAGCAAGAACTACACTGACATTCCAAGGGGAAAAAGAAAAGAGGGAAAAGAAATTTCCATGCAGCAGCATTCTTAATTGAAATGCCTTTTCTTGCTCCCTTTCTGGAAAAGAAGGGAGGTGAGCGATGGAAGCTAGATCACATAAAAGACCAAAGGGCTGCTGAAATGAACTTCTATCTGGCCTCCTTACACAAAGGCCTTATTATAATACACACATAAAAATGTGTGGGCAAGACTTGGAAAGTTGGACCCCACCCCTCTGCCCCAAACTCACTCCCAACCCCATATTTTGAATGTATTTGAGTATACAAACCCTCTGACAGACTAGGTTCTTCATGTTGCCATGGAGCTGAAACCTCTGAAGTTGAGATAGAAGGATCAGGCAGATTTTGTACTTACAAAAACAGAGGTAAGAATCACAGCATAATATTAACTCTACTTGTATTTCATATTTCCAATTGTTTGTCTTTATATTCATAAAAACATACAAAAAGCTTTTTTTTAACTTACTATTTGTGAGACTACCACAATGAAAGTTGCTGGCAAAGTGATTCTTACTTTTATAAAAACAATATGCAGAAGCTTGATATATGTCATCTGTAAGCTTCCTCTCCTGGAGCAGTGCACTCCATTCTAACAAAATCTGTGAGTTTATTACAACTTTACAGAGTTTGTGAAAAACTCAAAATAAAAATCAGTCAATACTTAGTAAATATTTTGAGGAACACATAAAGCATTCTATATAATTAGTAGCTTTGTTTTTCATTGTTTTTTTTTTTTGACATGCTAAATCTTATCCTACTCTGACGAGTACTTTTCAAATAGACTTTATCAAAATTGTATCAATAACACTTTTTGCAGCTACAGATATACTTTTACAAGTTCCTCTTGGCTTTCATTTCAAAGTTCAACTATTTCTTTATCAGTTAAAAGTTAAATAAAAGAAGTTGGAAAAGGAACATAAAGTGATTTCCTAAATTCAATTTCAATATTTATGCAACACTCTCCTTTTTAGATTTTGCATCTCCTAAGAAAATGGTGATTGTACTTGTATAAAATCAAGTGCAAAAGACTTTTAAAAATCATTTTGATTTCCTACCTGTAAATCTGCCTTTGGTCCTAGTCACACAGCCTCATAATCTTGAGTCTCAATTTCTCAGGTAAATTCACCAATCTGCTGATAAGAAGTTTTGTGTTATGATATCTCCTCCCACAGTGAACACATTAAAACTTGACAATGAAAATGACCTTATCTGCTAAACAGAGCAGAAAAACTGAATTTATTGGTTTTGAAGAATTAAAATGTAATGTGTGGAAGAAGGAGAGGTCAAAACGGTGGGTACTACACCAAGATGCATATTTAACTAGATGCTGGAACAAAAAAAGAATTCTAACTTAGTTATGAACAATGACATAATAGTGATGACTGAATGATAATCCTAGGGATAAAATAAATTATCTGAGTTCAAAAACAAATAAATAAATAATGTAGATAAACTCCCTCCTCAAAACCTCAAAACATAATTTCTCTCCCATTCAGTGGGGCTGACACCTAAAGGATAATACATGGAAAGAGAAAAGTAAAAACTTTACAATAGAAAAACCTGGAGACTGTTCACTTGGTGACTAAGGTTAGCATCACCACCAATGTCCAGCTATCTTAAGACACACCTGATAATAGCATGCAATAAGAAGGGTATCTCACCTCTGAGATCATCTTCCCCAAACCTGTAGCTCCAATCTAGAAAATCCCTGGCCAACATATTTCACAAATGCCAGCAACCAAGGAGGCATTATAATGGACAAAGTAGACTCTCAGTCATGATATTCTGAGTTTGATCCCTAGCATTGCATATGCAAAGTTATACACTGTTATCTACCTATCTCTATCTGCCCTCCTTTTAATAAATAATTTTAAAATAGTTTAATGTCTATCCCTTCTTAAATAAGTAAAGCTTATCATAGGGTGCTATGTTATTGCACATATGTATAAACATATGTGCATTTTATAGCACACTATAGTGAACAGTAGCCAAATACTATGACATGAACTTCTCAGGAAAACCAAATGATTATTTTAAGCTGTTAACCACAGAAGCACTCAAACAAACCATAAAAGATAATAATTTTCTTAGGTAGCAATTGTTTTTTTCCTTAATGTTGATATTTCCAAACATCTCAGATTAATATCTCCAAATGCTTCTGGCTTCAGTTTTTTTCTTACCAAAAATTACATATGTAGTTTCACTATGACTAGCAACAGTATGCCTGTCATTGATGATTTGGGCATTTAAATATCTATTTCAATGACACAATAATGCCCCTGATTCAAAGTTAGCTGGTTACAGTCCCTTGTAAATGCCATGCTGCTTGTGGATAGGCATTCCCCAACCTCTTGGCTGGGTGACAGCAACCACAACAACCCACAAGGCAGATGAAGAATCTATGAATAAAATGATAAATATTTGTGATGAAAGAGGATGCTGGGGGGGCAGAATATTGCAACTACAGAACTACTACTGCTACTTTGTAACATTAACAATGTTCCCTTCTTCCAAAAGTGGGAGTCGTTCATAAACAGCTCTTTCCCCTCTTCACTGTAAGTAATTTACAGAATTACTACTGTTTAATGCATCATCCAAGCACAGGGTTTAAGATTTTGGAGCCACTTAACCATAAACACTATACTATCAACAAATGCTATAATCATCCATTAAGTCAATTGAAACAATAGCATGAACATGATTCTTCAGGCCAAAGAAGACAATATTTTCAACATATCTTCCCTTGTTGATTGGATATATTATTTAAATTATTATTTAGTATATTAAACCTCTCATCTATGCCAATTAGTAACAACAATAATAATAATTTACAGACTCAGGAGCTTTCTCTCTTTTTTTTTCACTTTTAGATATGCTTTAGATCTAAACTTTTCTTTTTCTTTTTTTTTAACTTTCAAATTTTACTGAGTAATGGTTTATAGTATATAGTCTTTTTTTAAAAACACTCCCATCACCAAAGGTCTGTAATGACCTTTCTTATCAACAGTAAATTATAAAAATTGTAAAATGAAACATTGTATTAATTTCGCTTGTATAGAGTAAGGAGATGTAGTATCCACTTAATAAGTCTCAATATTCAAGGTCAGTAACTTCAGTGATACTCTATTCACATACTGACTCTGATATCTAATATTAATGAAAGGAACAAAACAAAAAGGATAAATTACCAGTAAAGTACTATCAACTATGCCTTATTAGAGCCCACAATACTCATGAACTCACCTAGTTTGTTTCTTCTTTCCTTTATTAATAGCTAATGATTCTGCCCCTCCCCGCAAAGGGGGAGAATAAAAAATGAAATTCATCTCAATCTGTCATTTTAAAGGAATTTCTAAGAATCTTTTCCATTAAAAGTAATCTAACACTGATCAGTAATTTTGCTATATAACCTAGAGTAAGAATAACAACATAGTGTTGAAAAACAAGGATGAACCAACACAACGATTGCCACCTCAACATGCTTCACTTCAGACTGTGTCCAGAGACTACACGTGTGGAATGACAACCCTTCAGCTTCATTACTTGGGTGAGAACTTTCCTTTCATAGTATACTCTAATTCCATCTCAGGTGGTTCACTTTCTAGCAAAGTCCCAAAACCTAGATATACACTAGTTTCTGTGAGAGAGAGCATATGTTCACACGTATCTATAAACTACTGCAAAATATATACCTGAAAGCAGAAGTACACTAGAGTTTGCAGTGAGTATCCCCCTAACACTACCTCTCCACTATTCCAAGCTTTGGGTCCATGATTGCTCAACAATTTGTTTGGCTTCATATGTTAACTCTCTTTTCAGTCACCAGGTTCCAGATGTCATCAGGATGCCGGCCAGGCTTCCCTGGATTGAAGACCCCACCAATGTGTCCTGGAGCTCCGCTTCCCCTGAGACCCACCCTACTAGGGAAAGAGAGAGGCAGACTGGGAGTATGGACTGACCAGTCAACGCCCATGTTCAGCGGGGAAGCAATTACAGAAGCCAGACCTTCTACCTTCTGCAACCCACAATGACCTTGGGTCCATGCTCCCAGAGGGATAGAGAATGGGAAAGCTATCAGGGGAGGGGGTGGGATATGGAGAATGGGTGGTGGGAATTGTGTGGAGTTGTACCCCTCCTACCCTATGGTTTTGTTAATTAATACTTTCTTAAATAAAAAAATGATAAAAATAAAAATAAATTTAAAAAATTTAAAAAAAAGAAAAACAAGGATGATCCTCTGCCACTCCCTTAATTTAAAGCAAAATATGAAAGCTTTTATCAATATAGAACTTATAGTCTACAAGTTCAATTCACCTGTCTGAAATTCAACTAACATATTTAACAAATATCCTCCAGTGAAGAAGTGAAATGAATTTGAAAATACAAATTCTACTGCTATTTTCCATCTGTTATATCAGTCTCCCATTTAAGATTTCTCAATTGCCTTCATTCATTTTTCCTTAAAAGTCATTTCCTGGAAAACTTAATAATTAACATGTGGAAAGCAATGCAAGAATAAGTGAAAAGGTCACAGCATCAAATATACTTTCATTTAATAATAAATTAGAAAAATTTCCGTAAATCTGTTGTTCACGTTGAGCAACAGGATATCAAACTTAAAAGGGCAAAATAAAGCTATGAAGAACTACATTAAGTGCAGAAGCAGTGATGAATTTCATGACAAACTCTATCACAACAAATTATCAATATACTTCAATCTAAACAGTAGTTCACTATGAATATGAGTTCTACCCCCTTTCTGAATAAAAATAAGGTAACTCAATAAAACTGGTATGCTGTCAAAAAAGAGATAAATTTCATATTATTGGCACTCAAAATAAAAAGAAAGTCCCACTATCAGGAGTAGTATTGTATATATTAAAATATAAATTTATACTTATTATATAAGGCAGCTGATTATTAATTTGTACTCATAATTTTATTTTATTTTATTTTATTTTTTTTGCCTACAGGATTATCACTGGGACTCGGTGCCTGTACTACGAATCCACTGATCCTAGAGGCTATTTTTTCCCTTTTGTTGACCTTGTTGTTATTAGATAGGACAGAGAGAAATCAAGAGAAGAGGGGAAGACAGAAGGGGAGGGAGAAAGAGAGACACCTGCAGACCTGCTTCACTGCTATGGAAGTGAACCCCTTCAGGTGGGGAACTGGGGGCTCAAACCGAGATCTTTGTACCGGTCCTTGCACATTGCACCACATGCACTTAACCTGCTGTGCGACCACCCAGCCACCCACTCTTTAAAATCTAATTTTGTAATCCTTATTTATAAAATGGAAACACTGACAAGACCATAGGATAGGAGGGGTACAATTCCACACAATTCCCACCAACAGATCTCCGTATCCCATCTCCTCCCCTGATAGCTTTTCTATTCTTTAACCCTCTGGGAATATGGACCCAGGGTCATTATAGGGTGCAGAAAGTGGAAGGTCTGGCTTCTGTAATTCCTTCCCCACTGAACATGAGCATTGACAAGTTGATCCATACTCCCAGCCTGTCTCTCTCTTTCCCTAGTGGGGCAGAGCTCTGGAGAAGCAGGGCTTCAGGACACATTGGTGGGGTAGCATCTGCCCAGGGAAGCATAGTTGGCATCATGGTAGCATCTGGAACCTGGTGGCTGAAGAAAGAGTTAACATATAAAGCCAAACAAATTGTTGACTAATCATAAACCTAAAGCCAAGAATATTGCAGATGAAGCAATCTGGAAAAAGCTAGTAAGTCTATTTTAGGTATATTCTAGGGCCCATTGCTTTACTAGTTTTTGCCTGAGCCTGACATCTGATATGCAGGTGGATCCAAGTTATTGTCTGGGGAGATTATGTCATGGCTGAAAAGGGCTAGAAAGCTAGATCAGACAACAGAGTAGCTCCCAAATATGGGAAAAGTGTATAAACATTGTTAACTGTAAACCCCATCGATTTTATCTAGGGCCCATATTCAGCATAGGAGCCTATGTAACCTCTGCATCTCTGTAGGTTTGAGACCACATACTGTGGTCATGGTCCAAGTTGCATCAATTTGAGGACCCACCTTCTTCAGGTAGTAGATAGAGTATGTTATCTAACCTTCCTTTGGAAGATTGAACATTCTGTACCATTGTTGATCCACATTAAGGGCAAGGTCACATAGGGGCCGTCAAAGGGGTCCATTATGTTTTTCCTGATGGAGATTACCAGTAACAATGGAGAGAGGGATCTATTCAAGGTCTAGGCCCATCATGTCTGTGTGGGAATCAAATCCTGGGAATTCTAAGCAAGAATTCGATTTCCAGAACTGTAGGAGATACACTATAGAGGAGGAGACAAATAAGAACCACGGTGGAATATTGTATCTCATCTATAAACAAGCAAAAAAGAGCTAAAAAAGGACAAAGGAAAATCAAAATCATGAGTCTCCCAGGCCCCCAACCTCCAGGCCAGAGGTGTCCTGTTTGGGGAAATAGAGGGGAGACAAAGATGTCCAACTGTGGACTTAAGCAAACCAAGCAAGATTCCAAAGCTGAACCTTTTGTCAGAACACAGTGGGGAATCATCTGGAACCACCTCACTGGATTTCAGATAAAGACAGTACCAAGGGACCGTTTAGGTGGAGTAAGGTATTAGTTCCCCTAGTTTGACTTGACTTATAGGCTGTCAGTAATTTTATATATTCTTAGTTGGTTAATGTGTTAGTTTATTGTTAGATGGTTGTTGACTTAAGGTTCTAGGAGATTTCATCTGTGGGAGCCATTTGTGTTGGTGTGAATTTTTTTCCCTCATTCTTCCTTTTTCTTTCTTCTTTCTCTCTGGTGTTATCAATCTTTCCTTATAACTTTTGTTGTGCTTGTGGTATTACTGGATGGTGATTTGGTTTTCTTTTGGAGAGCCATTTGGCTTGTTTTTACTCTTTTGTTTTGGATCATTTTTTTCATCCTTTCCAGTTTGACCAATATTTGATTTTATTGTTGTTGTTGTTGTTGTTGAATTTTCTGAGGTTTGTAATTTCATTTCTAAGGGGAGTCTGGTATGCTGTAGCTTTACCTTCTTCTAATGACCTTCTTCTTCCTCTTCCTTTTCCTTTCCCCCTTTCCCTTCCCATTCTCCTCCTCCTCCTCCTTCTTTCTTCTTCTTCCTTCATCTGTCCTGATCAAGCTTTTGCATTTCTTTTTGTTGTAGTTGTTATATTTCCTGCTGGTGGACTGTGTTCCCTTCTGTGGAAAGGGTTTGGTCTGTTTTTTTTTTTTCTTTAACTTTTACTCTTTTTTTTATTTTTATCTTATTAACTTATTTCTTTTCATTAATTTATTTCTTTTCTATCTTTCTGGTTCAATTAATCTTTGCTATGGTGATTGCTATTGTATTTGCTGAGGTTTGTTATTTCATTTGTAAAAGTACTTTGGTTTTGTGTGGCTTTACCCTCAAACAAATACCATAAACCCATAATATCAATGGCCTCAATTCACCCAATAAAAGGCACAGAGTAGGAATATGTATCAGAAAACACAACACAACCATATGATGTCTTCAGGAAATCCACCTTACTCAACAAAACAAACACAGACTCAAAGTGAAAGGATGGAAAAACTAATGGACCACAAAAAAAGGGGGCAGGAACAGCTATTCTCATCTATAACACAAGACTTTTAAATAAATAAATAAATAAATAAATAAATAGACATAAACATTACATAGTGATCAGAGGATCAATGAACAAAGAAAATTTAACAATTATTAACATATATGCATCCAATAAAGGTCCAGCTAAATACGCCAAACACTAAATGAAAGAGCTATAAAAATACATCAATAATAACAAAGTAATGATAGACTTGAACACCCCACTCTTGTGCTTAGACAGACAACCTAGCCAGATAATCAACAAAGTAAAAAGAGAATTAATTAATTGAAGACATGGATAGACTATATCTTCTGGACATTTTCAGAGTTCTACACCCCAAGAAATTGAAATACACATTCTTTTCAGGTCCACATGGCCCATCCTCATGGACAGACCACACATTAGGTCATAAAGATGAAATAAAATGAAAATGAAGATATGATCTATCAAAATATTTGGGGCGTAGCTAAAGCACTACTTAGACAGAAAATCAGAGTCATGCAAGCACACACAGGGGAACAAGAAAAAGCTCGAATAAACAAACTGACCACATGCCATAAAGACCAAGAAGAAGAGGAACAAAGGAACCCTATAACATCCAGGAGAACTGAAGTCACTAAAATTGGAACAGTAATAAATAGTGTCAAAAATAAGAGAACCATACATACAAAAAAATCGATGAACCCAAATCTTTGTTCTTTAAAAAATAAACAAAATTGAGAAATGTTTAACCAAACACACACACACTCAAACACACACACAGGAGAAGACTGAAATAATAGAATTTTTAATGACAGGGGAGATATTACAACAGACACCACAGAAATCCAAAATATCATGTGAAGTTTCTATGAACAACTATATGCCACCAAGATAGAGTACCTGGAAGAAATGGAAGAATTTCTAGAAACATATACTCTTCCAAAACTGAACCAGAAAGAACTACAGAACCTAGGGGAGCTGGGTGGTAGTGCAATGGGTCAAGTGCTCATGGCGCAAAGCACAAAGGCTGGCTTAAGGATCCCAGTTCAAGCCTCCAGCTCCCCACCTGCAGGGCACTTCACACGCAGGGAAGCTGGGCTACAGGTGTCTATCTCTCCTCCTCTCTGTCTTCCCCTCCTCTCTCAATTTCTCTCTGTCCTATCCAACAACAACAACAGCTATAACAATAATAACAATTACAACAAAGGCAACAACAAGGGCAACAAAATGGGAAAAATGGCCTAAGGAGCAGTGGATTTGTAGTGCAGACGCCAAGCCCCAGCAATAACCCTGGAGGCAAAAACAAAAACAAAAAAAAAAAAACTACAGAACCTAAATGGACCAATCACAGACAAAGAAGTCGAAACAGTTATTATAAAACTTCCCACAATAAAGTCAAGGAACAGATGGCTTCATAATTGAATTCTATGAAACTTCAGTAAATAGTTAATACCTCTACTTTTAAAATTCTTCTAAAAGATCGAAGCCACAGAAATGTTAAAAATACACATTCTATGAAACCAACATTACTCTGATACAAAAAGCAGAAACAAACACAACAAAAAAGGAAAACTGCAATATTTCTGATGAACACAAATGTCAAAATACTGAACAAAATCAGATACAGCAGTATATTAAGAAGATTGTTCATCATGACCAAGTAGGATTTATCCCAGGATAAATCATTCAATGTGATAAATCACATAAATAAAAGCAAAAACACATAATTATCTCAATAGATATCTTTGACAAAATCCAACACCCTTTCATGATCAAAACACTACAAAAAATGGGACTAGATGGAAAATTCCTTAAGATAGTGGAGTCCATATACAGCAAACCTAAAGTCAGAATCATACTCAATAAGAAGATAGTAAAAACATTCAGCCTCAGATCAGGGAATAGACAGGGCTGTACACTATCACCATTATTCTTCAACATAGTATTGGAAGTTCTTACCATTGTAATCAGGCAAAGGAATGGAATCAAAGGGATATAGATTAGAAGGGAAGGAGTCAAATTCTCACTATTTGCAGATTATCGGATATTAAGCCAGCTCCCCTGAATTCCTGGTACTATGGCCTATTTACATAATTATTGTTTTGCCTGAAAGATCCCCACCCAATTCCATACCTTTGATCTAACTTCTTTCTACCTCAAGACCCACTCTGCTTGCAGGTTAACATTAATCCCACCGGTTAAAAACCTTTGCAACAGTTGCTAAGGAAGTTTCTAACTTAGCCCGCTTTTTCCTTTTCTCCACCCCCTTTCCTAACCATTTCCTTTTCCACTTGCCACTTCCGGTTCTATCCTATAAAAGCGTTGTCTCTGATCAATAAAGACACATTGCATTCCCACTCCGCCACGAGTTCCTGGTCTCTCTCCCGCGTCGCTGAATAAGCAGCAGCCCAGGCTGGCTCTGGTCAAGTTGTCTTCAACCCAGACAGTACGCACCTGGGAAGAAGGCAACCCCATGCTAGCCCGGCAGCAGATAACATAATAGCATACACAGAAAAACTAAAGGATACAGCAGAAAGCTTCTGGAAATCATTAGGCAATATAGCAAGGTAGCAGGCTACAAAATTAACGTACAAAAATCAGTGGCATTCCTTTGTGCAAAAATTAAGTCAGAAGAGGAGGATGTCCAGATATCACTCCCATTCACTACAGCAGCAAAATCAATAAAATATCTAGGAATAAACCTAACCAAAGAAATAAAAGACTCATACACTGACAACTATGAGTTGCTATAAAAGGAAACAGAACATGTTACTAAGAAATGGAAAGATATCCCATGCTCATAGATTGAAAGAATTAATATCATCAAAATGAATATTCTACCCAGAGCCATATACAATTTTAATGTGATACCCATCAAGGTCCCACCAGTTTTCTTTAAGAGACTAGAACTAAAATTACAATCATTTTTCTCGAAGCAGAAAGCATCTAGACTCACCAAAGCAATCTTGAGAAAAAGAAACAGAAATGGCGGCATCACACTCCCAGATCTCTATATAAACTATATTATAAGCCCATTGTAATCAAAACAGCCTGGTACTGGAACAGAAATAGGCATACCGACCAGTGGAACAGAATTGAAAACCCAGAACTAAACCCCCACACCTATGGACATCTAATCTGTGATAAGGGGGCCCAAAGTATTAAATGGAGAAAGGAGGCTCTCTTCAGTAAATGATGCTGGGAAAATAGGGTTGAAACATGCAGAAAAATGAAACTGAATTGCTTTATCTCACAAAAGTCAAGTCCAAATGGATCAAGGACAAGAATGTTAGACCAGAAACTGTCAAATACTTAGAAGAAAATATTGGTGGAACACTTTTCCATCTAAATCTCAAGGGCTTCTTTGAAAATACAAACCCAATAAATAAAAGCAAAAGTACACAATAGTCTGCAGTGAGTACCCCCCAACACTTCATCTGCACTATTCCAGCCTTTAGGTCCATAATTGTTCAACAACAGATATGTGGCTAAGCAAGTTGTGGTTTATATACACATAGAATTCTACTCAGCTATTAAAAATAGTGATTTCACCATTTTCAGCCCATCTTGGATGGAACTTGAAGAAATCACGTTAAGTGAAGCAAGTCAGAAACAGAAGGATGAATATGGGATGATCTCACTCTCAAGCAGATGTTGAAAAAAAAAAGATCAGAAAAGAAAACACAAGTGGAACCTAAACTGTAGTTGGTGTATTACACCAAAGTAAAAGACTCTGAGGTGTGTGTGTGGGGGGGGGAGTACAAGTCCTGGAAAAGGATGACAGAGGATCTAGTAGGGGTTGTATTGTTATGTGGAAAACTGAGAAATGTTATTCATGTACAAACTATTGTATTTACTGTCATCTGTAAAACATTAATCTCCCAATAAAGAAATAATAATAAAAAAAGAATATAAACTACAGAGGAGGTACAAAAGGCCACAGATATATGAAAAATGGCTCCAGGTCACTGATTCTAAGATAAATGAAAATAAAGACAACAATGAGATACCACTTCACTCCTGTGAGAATGTTATCTATCAGAAACACAACAACAAATGCTGGAGAGGATCTGATGATGGAGCTAAAATTATGTTAAGTGAGATAAGTCATAAAGAGAAAGACTTGTAATGGGATGACCCAACTCATCATAAACAGAAGTTGAGAAAGAAGAACAGAAAGGAAACGGAAATGCAAAGCAGAAATTTACTGAATTTGGAGTACTGTCCCAAGTAAAAAACCTCTGTGGCTGGGGGTAGGGAAGGGTAGATTTACAGCTCCACTATCCAGGGGTTGGGGTTAGAGACACAGTTCTTTGATGGGATTGGTGTTAATATACACTCCTACTAACTTATAAACCACTACTTAGTCAATATAAGAGGGGAAAATAGGTTGATAGTCTCAAATTTTTTTGATGCATAGACCCCAGTACTGAGGCTATATTCCTTCAGTCTAAGCACTTAAGGTTTCAAATTGGTAACCTGACTGAATTTTAACAATGAGTTTAAATTGTTAATACATATCTAATAATGGCTATAATCTTAAGCCAGGGAGACCAGAAGCAACTGGTCTTGTTCTTATATAAGATACATTTATTTGTAAATAGCATTAAATGACATATATCATGGTAAAGTGTTGTATGGTGCAATAAATCCTAACCATAGGATTTTCAAAGTAAACCAAATTCCCAAGTAAACTGGTTCTATCTATTGCCTTCTTAAACTCTAAGACAGCAGAAACCTTACCCACTCTCTATAAAATCCACATTTCTCCCAGTCCTGGAACTTCTCAGGTGTGTCCTTCATGCTTCTCTTGGTCCATACCATTTAATACTATATCTGCTGATCTCAAATCAATGGAACCAGTACCACCTCAATATGTTTCACACTGGATTATATCCAGAGACAACAGGCAAGGGACATCAACCCTTCAGCTCCATTCCTCTGACACCAACTTGCAGATGCTACCACGACATCAACCTGACTTCCCTGGGCAGACAACCTCACCAGTGTCTCCCAGAATCCCACCTCTACAGAGCCCTGCCCCACTAGGGAAAAACAGAAACAGGCTGACAGTATGGATCTACCTGCCAACACCCATATCCAGCAGAGAAGCAATTACCTTCTGTACCCAATAATGATCCAGGGTCCATACTCCCAGAGGAAAAAAGAACAGGAAAGCTTCCAATGGATGGGAATGGGATGCGGAACTCTGGTGGTGGAAACTGTGTGGAACTGTACCTCTCTTATCCAACGGACTTGTTGATCATTATTAAATCAATTAAAAAAGAGAGAAAAAAGTGAATAACAGATTCTAAACAACCATTCAACTGTGTTGAAGTACAAGTACAAAGTAACCAAACAAGTTACCCTCTTTAATCACAACATAATTTTTCCTTTTCAGTTAATAAAAGTCTACTGGGGGTGGAGCCAAGATGGTGACCAAGATGGAGCTACTGGCCTGAGTCCCAACAACAACTGCTGGAAACGGTAGGATTTTCTGCCTTCAGAAGGACAATAAATTTGGGGTCCTAGCTGTGACACCAAGGGGGTGAATATAGCTCATTTTGGGTTGGAATATAGAGGAAAAAAGAAAGAAAAAACTTTTTATTATTCCCAAAGCACACCTCTACCACCCACCCATAACCAGACTCTGCTCCTAGCAGGCTGCTCCTAGCAGGCTTCTAGCAGGCTCCCCTGCTGAGCTTCTTTCTTTACCAAGATTCCTAGCCCAACAGGGGTTGCATCCTTTCCTATTCCTTTCTGAAACCCTTGGTCCTCTTTCTTTCTGTCTAAGTGGCCAACTGGACCTACAAAAGGGAAAGACTGCCCTGAGGTGTTTTGTCTTTTTCTTTTTCCCCGATTTGTTTTGTTTTGGGTTTTTTGTTTGTTTGTTTTTGTATTTTGTTTGGTTGGTTTTTGTCTATTTGCTTTACTTTCTTAATAATCAGCTGCCTCTGCTCAGGCTGCTTGAGGCAATCTGGGACAACCTTTTACCCTGCTCTATTTTATTATTAATATATATAGATTTATCCCTTCCCCCCCCCCTTTAGGTTGACCAGAATTAACTCTTGTGTATTTTCCAGTGCTAAAGGACCAGGCGGCTTACCCATTGCGAGAGGAACTTGATTCAATACTCCTACCTCCTCTACCCACTCTCCCCTTCTCCCTCCTCCTAGCTAATCAAAAAATAAAATAAAATAAAATAAAATAAAATAAAAACCTCTTTCCTTTCACTGCTCTTTTATTACAGTCCTTTTTCTTATCTTTTCTCTCTTGTTTTTCTTTGTTTTTTTATTTTTCTTGTCTTCCTTTCTTCCTTCCTCCTTCTTCGGCTTCCTGAATTCACTGATATTCATTTGTGAATTATTTTGGGGAAGAAATCTGACTCAGAGTGGACTCTCTATGTGTGTATCTCTGCTCTACTTCCCTTTCTCCTCTTGCTACCCCTAGAATATATAGTGGATAGTAGATTTGCATAATTGTCTATTCTTGTTATCCCTTTTTTTCCTTTCTCTTTCTTCTTCACTTGGACTTGGTAGCTATTTTTTCATGGACTAGAGACATTGTTTGGCTAACTGGTAGTGATTAAACTGCTTCACTCTTTGCTTCAGTTGCTATTGTAATTTCGGAGATTGGTGATTGCATTTGTCATAAAGGTATTTAGTACAGTGTTACCTGTACTCAAAAACACAACAAAACACAAAAACTGAGGAACAACAGAACATAAAAATAAGAAACACATTAATTTAAAAAAATGGATAGATCAAGAGGAAATAAAACTGCTGCTACAATGAATGAACACAAGAGACCAGAAGAAACCACAAATCAGCCAGTGACGGAATAGCCTCACGGGCAGGAGACAGAGACGACCAGAGACTCATGGCTGAGCTGAGAATGCACTTCAATCTTTATTCACGAGCGGGGATGTAGTTCAAAAAACTAATCTCTTCTAATCACAACACAATACTGTCCTGCATTTCGCTCCTCCTGTGGAAGAGTAAGGAACAAAGGAAATACATACAATAGGGGACGGGGAGAAGAAAGAAGTGCAAACCAGTGATGACTAAACCAATGTCCCAGAAGCGGGGGGGGGGGGGAACCAAACCAATATCCCAGAGGCAGGGGGGTGCCCAGACAACAGTGGACGTACAAACAGAGCACATAGCAAGCAACACAAGAGAACCCAATGTGATGATAAAAACAGAAGGCTTCACAAACAGAATACAGAAGCATACCAACAATTTCCCCTTTCTTTTTAACTAATGGCCATAGTATCAGGAGTGTGGGGTGAACAGAAACTTATATCATACAGGCATTTTCAAAAAACTGGCACAAGACATGGAGGAACAAGTAAGAGAGCAGCAAGAACCAGTGTGATGCCAAGGGAAGGCCTGAGGGGAGCGTTTAGTGCCTCAAAGTCCAAGGCTTATCAGGCTAAAAGGACATTTCCTGCCTCTGTGGGCATCTCTTTCCTCTGGGGGGCACTTCATGCCTCAATAGGTGTTTCCTGCCTCTGTGGGCATCTTTTGCATCTGGGGCTGTTTCATGCCTCAATGGGCGTTTCCTACCTCTGTGGGCATTACCTAGCAAGGGGGGGGAGTGCCTACAGAGTTCCAAGGCAGCTGGCTGCAGTCAGTCTTTGAGAAACCCAGCAGCATAAAGGGAAGCTGCTGTAGAGTTGTGTAAAGTGTCCAAGAGGTGTACCAGTAAGTCCGATAGAAGTCTCAGTCTAAAGTTAGATGGTTAGGGGAAGAAATACCAGGGGATGAAATATTCTGCGTCTATCTCCATAGGGAAGGTCAGCCACTGGAATTCTGCTTTTCTGTAGAAAGTGAGCTTTGGAGTCTGTGAATCTGTTTCTTCAGGTCGTGCCAAGTCACATCATTGGTTTTGGGGGGGTGCATTGTCCGGCGGTGGCCTCTTGCCCAACTTCACCTCCAGGAACTGCAGGGGTGTGATCACTGCACGGATGTCTGTGTATTCTAGCTCCTCTGCCGTCAGAGCCAAGCTGGGGATCTCAGCCAGGGGGCCCAGTTCTGGGAGGGAGCCCGCGGTCACCAGGGTGTCCAGGATCTGCCTAGACAACATAGCAGGAGGGCAGGCGGGCCAGCTGTGTAGAAGGCGCCGGCTGAGACGACCCAGGGCGGGGGCCTGTTGTATGCTATACATTGGGTTGTTCTAGCTCTCCCCCTGCCAAGAAAATTGGTTCAGTCCTGCTAGTTTTCGTGGGCCTGCTTGTCCCCGCCCCAAGGAACCCCGAGAGTGTTCCAGAGTTGCAGAGTTAGAGAGTGCTTGGCGCCACCACGGGGGAAAGAGGTAAGAGAGTGCTTGGCGCCGCCGCGGGGGAAAGAGGCAGCAGAGTTCTGTTTGGTGATTAGTTTGTCTTAGTTTATAAATTGTTGTTCCTGAATAAAGAAATACAGCTTCCCTGCCCAGCCGTATGTCTCTGGTCGTCTCTGTTACCCGCCCGTGAAGCTACCCCGGCCAGCTGAAGCCACCAAATTTTAACAACAAATGGCACCCAACATGGGGCTGACCTGTGCATCTCTCAGATAAGTGAAGACAATTTGGCTACCTATGTACTATGGCCTTCTCTTCTGCTTGTGAAGAGATCTCCAAAGGCCTCTGCTCTTTCTTCACGAGACTGTTTTGCTGTTTCTGGAACATTTATCTCTGGACCACTCTGTGGTTTCCACACGCTCAGGCGCACTCAAAACAGCCAGAGGAGTCGGGAAGAGTCAGCGGGCAAGAGGTGAGGCGCAGAGCTGCCTTTTCCACCTGGTGGAACAGCCAGCCAGCCGGCTGCGCCCAGACAACCCCGCGCACCGCGCCCGCAGCCCGCAGGAGGCTGACGCCAGCACACAGGAGCCCGATGCCACCACACAGGAGCCCGATGCCAACATGCTGGAGCCCGATGCCAATACGCTGGAGCCCGATACCAACACGCTGGAGCCCGATGCCAAAATGCTGGAGCCCGATGCCAACACGCAAGAGCCCGAGGCCACCCCACAAGAGCCAGCTCTCCACCGTGTGGCTCGCTGCTCAGCCACTGCGAGCAGGACAGCAGATATGACAGGGCCATGGGGCAGGGCCACAGCGGCCTATCATGGCCGCCACCCCTGGGCACCTCGGCCCACGCCTTGTACAAGGCTGGCCCGCCCGCCCTCGTGCTATGAATTCTGGACAGATCCCGAACCTCCCGGGCTCCCTGCCAAAACTGGGCACACTGGCCGAGATCTCCAGCTTGGGTCTGAAGGTAGACGAGCTAAAATACTCAGAGATTCATCCAGAGATTGCAACCTGCAATTCCTAGAAGTGAATCTGCCCAGGAGACCACCACTGGACAATGCACCCCCCCCCAACAACTGAGACAGTACATATCTAAATTCGTGTTTTAAATGACATGTCTTCGTAACAAAGGTTTCTCTCCTTGTACATTAATGACCATGTTTATGTGTATGTTTAAATTTTGGTAAACAGTAACTTTAAGGCTAAATTCTTACTAGACAAAGTTAAATGAAAAAGGTTTTCAATGTAATTTTCATAAAGATAAAATTACTTACATTTAAAGTCTAAGGTAAAAATTAGTTAACAATCAATATATTTTAACTAAGTGGTCTAAACAAAAGGTTAAATAGACTTGTTGATATGTAAAACTCTCAATTACCTTCTCTATTAGAAATGGTAGATTACACAATGGCTATGCTAATCATTCTCAGGCCTGAGATTTCCTTTCCTGCGCACACCTAGGGTGTGTCTCCATCTTAAATGGGTGTAACAAAAGGTTAAAAAGACGTTGTTGATATGTAAAAGTCTCAAATTCCTTCTGTATTAGAAATTTTAGATTGTGCTGTGGATATGCTAATAACAAGTTTTGTTTCATAGTAAGTAAATTGCAGCCAGCTGCCTTTGGGACTCTAGGCCATTCCCCGCCCCCATACAAATGTCTGTCGAGACAAGTACGCCCCCCAGAGGCAAGAAATGTTTTTTTTAAGCTGATAAAGTTTTGCCCACAGAGGCAAAAAGTGGCCCCCTCAGGCCTTCCCTTGGCAGCACACTGGTTCTTGTTACTTGCTTACATGTTTCTCATTGTTTGTGCCAGTTTCTTTTTTAGAAATGCCTGTATGATATAGGTTTCTGTTCACCCCACACCCCTGATACTGTGGTCATTTAGTTAAAAAGAAAAGGGGGAATTGTTGAATGCTTTACATTGGGTTGTTCTAGCTCTCCCCCTGCCAAGAAAATTGGTTCAGTCCTGCTAGTTTTTGCGGGCCCGCTTGTCCCCGCCCCAAGGAACCCCGAGAGAGTACCAGAGTTGCAGAGTTAGAGAGTGCTTGGCACTGCCATGGGGGAAAGAGGCAAGAGAGTGCTTGGCGCCGCCGCGGGGGAAAGAGGCAGCAGAGTTCTGTTTGGTGATTAGTTTGTCTTAGTTTATAAATTGTTGTTCCTGAATAAAGAAATACAGCTTCCCTAACCATCTGTATGTCTCTGGTCATCTCTGTTACCCGCCCGTGAAGCTAGCCCGGCCAGCTGGAGCCACCGAATTATAACAACAGGGGCCGAGATGGGCCATCGCCCTGCCCCTGGCAGCCGAGGAGCACGGAGGGAACCCGCACCCAGTGCCCCACGTCCCATGGCAGCAAGCAGGCTCCAAAGTGTGAAATGTTCCAGAGAGAGAGAAACTGTCTCATGAAGAAAGGGTAAAAGCATTTGGAAACCACTCCATAAGTAGAAAGGCAGGCCATGGTGGCTTTACTTATCTGGTCTCCTTTGGTCTATTGCATGTGTGTGGAGCTGAGATTCTTGTCCCTGTTCCGGTAACATTTTGCCAGAATAGCCTCGTGGGTGAGAGACAGAGATGACCAGAGACTCATGGCTAAGCTGAGAAGGCAGTTCAATCTTTATTCACGAGTGGGGATGTAGTTAAAAAAATTAATCTCTTCTAATCACAGCACAATTCTGTCCTGAATCTCTCTCCTCCTGTGGAAGAGTAAGGAACAAAGGAAATACATATGACAGGGGGTGGGGAGAAGAAAGAAGTGTGAACCAGCGATGACTAAACCAAATGTCCCATAGGCAAGGGGGGGAAGACCAAACCAATGTCCCGGAGGCGGGGGGGGGGGAGCAATCCAACAGTGGACGAAGAAACAGAACACATAGCAAGTTACACTAGCGAACCCAATCTGATGATAAAAACAGAAGGCTTCACAAGCAGAATCCAGAAGCATAACAACAAGCCAGAAGTAACCACAGATAAGAAAAGTATGCATGCAATAATAAACTTATTAAACAGAGAAATGAAAACAACTTTTGAGGAAATGAATGGCAGTATTAGAGAAACAACAAATGAGACCCTCAAGGAAAACACTGATTACCTTGAGGCAATTAGAGAACTGAAAGCTGAAATAGCTGAAATGAAGAAAGAAGCTGAGGGAAGGGAAAGCAGACTAGCAGAAAAAGAAAACAGAATTAGTCAGACAGAGGATGAGTTAGAGCAAACTAAGAGACAGGTGAAAGAGCTCAAAAAGAGATTTAAAGACACTGAAAACACAACAGAGACATATGGGATGATCTCAAAAGAAGTAACATTCATATAATTGGCCTGCCAGAGGAAGAAAGGAAGGGGAAGGAAACATTCTAGAGGAAATTATAGAAGAAAACTTCCCAGACCTGAACAACAGAAAGGACATTAAGATTCAAGAGGCCCAGAGAGTTCCAAGCAGAATCAACCCAGACCTGAAGACACCAAGACACATCATAGTCACAATGAGAAGAAGTAAGGATAAAGAAAGGATCCTAAAGGCTGTAAGAGAAAAACAAAAAGTCACATACAGGGGAAAACCCATAAGACTATCAGCAGACTTCTGCACTCAAACTCTAAAAGCCAGAAGAAAATGGCAAGATATCTATCAAGCCCTGAATGAAAAAGGGTTTCAACCAAGTATAGTATATCCTGCTAGACTTTCATTCAAACTAGAAGAAGGGATCAAAACCTTCTTAGACAAACAATAGTTAAAGGAAGCAACCATTACCAAACCGGCCCTGAAAGAGGTTCTAAAAGATCTCTTATAAACAAGAACTTCACTATAATACTTGCCATATATCAGAGCAAATAAAAATTTGTTGAACAATGGCACTACAATACATTAAATCCATAATATCAATAAATGTCAATGGCTTAAACTCACCCATCAAAAGGCACAGAGTGGGAGGATGGATCAGAAAACATAACCCAACCATATGCTGCTTGCATATGTCAGAATTCCATATGTCAGAATTCCATATGTCAGAATTCCATCTGACACAACAGGAAAAACACAGACATAAATTGAAAGGATGGAAAACTATCATACAGGCTAATGGACCACAAAAAAAAAGCTGGAACAGCCATTCTCATCTCTGACGCAATAGATTTTAAATTAAATAAAGTAATAAAAGATAGGCAAGGATATTACATAATTATTAGAGGATCATTCAGCCAAGAAGACTTAACAATTATTAACATCTATGCACCCAATGAGGGACCATCTAAATACATCAAGCACCTAATGAAAGAACTTCAGAAATACATCAATAGTAATACAATAGTGGGAGATTTTAACACCCCACTCTCACACTTAGACAGATCAACAAAGCAGAGAACCAACAAAGAAACAAGAGAATTAAATGAAGAGATGGTCAGACTACACCTCCTGGACATTTTCAGAGTTCTTCACCCCAAAAAACTGGAATACACATTCTTCTCAAATTCACACAACAACACATACTCAAGGATAGACCATATGTTAGGCCACAAAGAAAGCATCAGTAAATTCAAGAGCATTGAAATTATCCCTAGTATCTTCTCAGACCACACTGGAGTAAAACAAACAGAAAATTATTAAAAGACACATAATTTGGAAACTAAACAACATACTGCTTAAGAACCACAGGGTCAGAGAGTCACTCAAGCAAGAAATTCAAATATTCCTGGAAACAAATGAAAATGAAGACAATCTATCAAAATATTTGGGACACAGCTAAAGCAGTATTGAGAGGGAAACTCATAGCCATGCAATCACATATTAAACAACAAGAAAAAGCTAAAATAAACGACCTTACTGCACACCTCAAGGACTTAGAGGAAGAGGAACAAAGGAACCTTAAAGCAACCAGAAGGATGGAAATCACTAAAATTAGAGGAGAAATAAACATCGAAAATAAGAGAACCATACAGAAGATCAATGAAGCCAAATGTTGGTTCTTTGAAAGATTAAACAAAATTGACAAACCTCTAGCCAGACTCACTAAACAAAAAAAGGGAGAATATTCAAATTAATAGAATTGTAAACTATAGAGGAGATATCACAACTGATACCACAGAAATCCAGAAAATCATGCAAAACTTCTATGAAGAACTATACGCCACCAAACTAGAGCATCTCGAAGAAATGGAACAATTCTTAGAAACATATGCCCTTCCAAAATTGAACCAAGGAGAACTACAAAACTTAAATGCACCAATCACAGACAAAGAAATCGAAACTGTTATTAAGAATCTCCCCAACCACAAAAGTCCTGGACCAGATGGCTTCAAAAATGAATTCTACAAAACCTTCAGGAAACAGTTAGTACCCATACTTTCAAAACTTTTCCATAAGATCGAAGAAACAGGAACACCCCCTTCCACCTTCTATGAAAAGGAACACCCCTTTCCACCTTCTATGAAGCCAACATCACCCTGATACCAGAAGCAGATAGAGACACAACAAAAAAGGAAAACTACAGACCAATATCTCTGATGACCATAGATGCCAAAATATTAAACAAGATCTTGGCCAACCGGATACAGCAGCACATCAAAAAGATTGTTCATCAGGACCAAGTGCGATTTATCCCAGAAGTGCAAGGCTGGCTCAACATCCGTAAGACAATCAATGTCATTCACCATATCAATAAAAGCAAAGCCAAAAACCACATGATTATCTCAATAGATGCAGAGAAAGCCTTTGACAAGATCCAACACCCATTCATGCTCAAAACTCTACAAAAAATTGGGAATAGATGGGAAATTCCTCAAGATAGTGGAATCCATATATAGCAAACCTACAGCCAACATCATACTCAATGGACAGAAGCTGAAAGCATTCCCCCTCAGATCGGGAACTAGACAGGGCTGTCCACTGTCACAATTACTCTTCAACATAGTATTGGAAGTTCTTGCCATAGCAATCAGGCAAGAGAAAGAAATCAAAGGAATACAGATTGGAAGGGAAGAAGTCAAGCTCTCACTATTTGCAGATAATATGATAGTATACACAGAAAAACCTAAAGAATCCAGCAGAAAACTACTGGAAATTTTTAGGCAATATAGCAAGGTATCAGGCTACAAAATCAATGTACAAAAATCAGTGGCATTTCTTTATTCAAACACTAAATCTGAAGAAGAAGACATCCAGAAATCACTCCCATTCACTGTTTCAGCAAAATCAATAAAATACCTAGGTGTTGGTATCTTCTAATTCTGCTTTCAAAAACCCCTTCTGTTTCATTTGGTTTAAATCCCCCCTGCTTAACACTGCATTCTATTTACATAACCACTGTATTCTATTTACATAACCACTGCCGTCTATTTACATAAATCACTTTTACATTTACATAAAGCACCACCTTCTCTCCAGGGCATTGGTGGTTTAGTGGTAGAATTCTCACCTGCTCCACCCCCTCTCCTTGTCACACCCTAATCCTCTCCTTGTCACACCCTGATTTTCACCAGTCACTTTTCTCTCCACCCTCTCTGCGTCACATCCTGTTCACACCCTACTTGGGAAGTATATATAAAGACAACATTGTTCGTTTTAGTTAGTTGTTAGTTTAGTCTAGGTTGGTATAGATTGTGCTGCGTCCTGCATGAATAAAGAGATACTGCGTACAGCTCAACCATGAGTCCCTGGTCGTCTGTCTCCCGTCAGTGAAGCTCAACCCGACACCTAGGAATAAAGCTGACCAAAGAAGTGAAAGAATTGTGTACTGAAAACTATGAGTCACTATTCAAAGAAATTGAAACTGATACCAAGAAATGGAAAGACATCCCATGCTCATGGATTGGAAGAATAAATAGCATCAAAATGAATATTCTCCGCAGAGCCATATACAAATTTAATGCGATACTCATCAAAGTTCCACCAAGCTTCTTTCAGAGAATAGAACAAACACTACAATCATTTATCTGGAACCAAAAAACACCTAGAATTGCCAAAACCATCTTGAGGAAAAGAAACAGAAATGGAGGCATCACACTCCCAGACCTCAAACTTTATTATAAAGCCATCATCATCAGAACAGCCTGGTACTGGAATAAAAATATGCACACAGACCAGTGGAACAGAATTGAAAGCCCAGAACTAAGCCCCCACACCTATGGACATCTAATCTTTGATAAAGGGGCCCAAAATATTAAATGGAGAAAGGAAGGTCTCTTCAATAAATTGTGCTGGGAAAACTGGGTTGAAACATGCAGAAGAATGAAATTGAACCACTTTATCTCACCACTTTATCTCACCAGAAACAAAAATCAACTCCAAATGGATTAGAAACCTGGATGTTAGACCAGAAACAATCAAATACTTAGAGAAAACATTGGTAAAACACTTTTCCACCTAAACCTCAAGGACATCTTTGATGAAACAAACCCAATTGCAAGGAAGACTAAAACAGAAACAAACAAATGGGACTATATTAAATTGAACAGCTTCTGCACATCCAAAGAAACTATTAAACAAACAAAGAGACCCCTCACAGAATGGGAGAAGATCTTCACATGCCATACATCAGACAAGAAACTAATCACCAAAATATATAAAGAGCTCATCAAACTTAGCACCAAAAAAGCAAATGACCCCATCCAAAATTGGGCAGAGGATATGAACACAACATTCACCTCAGAGGAGATACAAAAGGCTAACAAACGTATGAAAAACTGCTCCAGGTGGCTGATTGTCAGAGAAATGCAAATAAAGACAACACTGAGATACCACCTCACTCTTGTAAGAATGGCATACATCAAAAAGGATAGCAGCAACAAATGCTGGAGAGGCTGTAGGGACAGAGGAAGCCTCTTGCACTGCTGGTGGGAATGTAAATTGGTCCAACCTCTGTGGAGAGCAGTCTGGAGAACTCTCACAAGGCTAGACATGGACCTTCCATATGATCCAGTAATTCCTCTCATCGGGTTACACCCAAGGACTCCATAACACCCAACCAAAAAGAGGTGTGTACTCCTATGTTCATAGCACACAATTTATAATAGCTAAAACCTGAAAGCAACCCAGGTGCCCAACAATAGATGAGTGGCTGAGAAAGCTGTGGTATATATACACAATGGAATACTATGCAGCTACTAAGAACAATGAACTCAACTTCTCTGACCCATCTTGGTCAGAGCTAGAAGGAATTATGTTAAGTGAGCTAAGAGAGAAAGATGAAGATGAGTATGAGATGATCCCACTCATCAACAGAAGTTCAGAAAGAAGATCAGAAAGGGAAACTAAAAGCAGGATCTGACTAAATTGAAAGTAGGGCACCAAAGTAAAAACCCTGTGGTGAGGGGGAGGATGGACATGTGGCTTCCTGGGCCAGTGGGGGGTTGGGGTGGGGGTGGGGGTGGGGGGGTGGCATGGGACACAATCTTTAGGTGGTGGGAATGGTGTTTATGTACACACCTATTAAATTGTAGTCATATAAATCACTATTTAATTAATATAAGAGGGGGGGAATTGTATGTCTAACAAAGGGACTTTTCAAAGTTAACCCAATTACCAAGTAATGTGATGTTAACAATAACTATCCATTACCTTCTTGAACCCTAAGACAGCAGGAACCTCACATTTCCACTATAGAGCAAAAGCTTCCCCCAGTCCTGGGACCCTAGGGTAGGGCCCAATTTCCCGTATGCTTCTCCCAATTCTTATCAAGTAATATTGCATCCACTGATCACAACTAATCAACACAATGAGTGCCACCCCAGCATGCTTCACTTCAGACTGCATCCAGAGACTTCAGGTGTGGAATGACAACCCTTCAGCTTAATCACTTGGGTGAGACCTTTCCTTTCATAGTATTCTCTAACTCCATCCCAGAACCACTTCCTAACAAAGTCCCAAAACCTAGATATACACCAGGTTCCAGGAGATAGAGCATATGTCCACATGTATCCATAAACCAGGGCAAATATATGCCTGAAAGCAGTAGTATACTAGAGTTTGCAATGAGTACCCCCCAACACTTTATCTACACTATTCCAGCCTTTGTGTCCATGATTCTTCAACAATTTGTTTGGCTTTGTATGTTAACTCTCTTTTCAGCCCCCAGGTTCCAGATGCCATCAGGATGCCAGCCAGGCTTCCCTGGACTGAAGACCCCACCAATGAGTCCTGGAGCCCTGCTTCCCCAGACACCCACCCTACTAGGGAAAGAGAGAGGCAGACTGGGAATATGGATCGACCTGTCAATGCCCATGTTCAGCGGGGAAGCAATTACAGAAGCCAGGCCTTCCACCTTCTGCAACCCACAACGACGCTGGGTCCATGCTTCCAGAGGGATAGAGAATGGGAAAGCTAGTGGGAAGGGGACAGGATATAGAGATTGGGTGACGGGTATTGTGTGGAGTTGTACCCCCCCATCCTATGATTTTGTTAATGTCTCCTTTCTTAAATAAATTAAAAAAAGTCTACTAAAGGACAATTTTAAAGAATGCAAATCTGAAGACATTGGAAGCAAGTATACACTTTCAGACATATATAAACAAATATAATCTATTAAAAGATGGTTAACCATATAACTCAGTATTTGCTATAGAAAGAGGCATCTTTAAGTTGGTCTGTCAAATTTATATCTACATACAGAAATTTCTCTTAGCATTTTCAAGACTTGAAAATATTCTGTACTAATATAATGTTGTTATACTATAAAAATGCTTGATTTGATGACAAGATGTCTAAAAAATAAAGATTTACTAAAAAACACTCATAAAATCTCTTCTTTCGATGTTTTTTCTTAATTTTGTATGTAGATAGAAATTGAGAGGAAAAGGAGATATACAAAGAGAGGATGGGAGGAAGCAGGAGGGAGGGGGAGAGAGAGACGAGGAGAGAGATTTCCTGCAACACTGTTTCACCACTCATGAAGCTTCCTCACTGAAGGTTGGGAATGGAGGATTGAAACCAGATTCTTGCACATTCAACCAGGTATGCCACAGCCCAGCTCCTAGAATCACTTCTTTAAGACAAGCATTACAGGGGACTGGTCAATATCTGTTAGGTTAACTGTACACAGTACTATGCTCAAGGCCTCAGGTTCAAGACCCCGTCACCCCCCACAATCCTCAGCTATAGGGGGAAGCTTCATGACTGTTGAAGTTATATTGCAGATGTTTTTCTCTGTCTCTCTCTGTCTCTCTCTCTCCCTCTCCCCCTCTTCTTCTCCCTCTTCCTCTCCCCTCCCCTTTTTCTCCCCTCACCTTCTTTCCCTCTCCCCTCTCAATGTCTCCCAAGATACTTTAAAAGAAGTCCAAGCTTGTGGGCTTTGTAAATATTACTTAGTCTGAGGAGGATAACAGGAAACCTAACCTTAAGAAGTAAATCAGACTGGCAGAGAACCTATTGGGGTTGTACTGTTATGTGGAAAACTGGGAAATGTTATGCATGTACAAACTACTATATTCACTGTCAACTACAAAACATTAATCTCCCAATAAAAAATAAATTTGAAAAAGAAAAAAGCTTGGACTTCTTTTAAAGTACCTTGGGAGCCTGTTGAATATAATAAAGCCTGAAATTTCTGATCTAAAATATTAAAAAGTGCATTTTTATTTTTATTTATAAAAAGGAAACACTAACAAAAAACATAGGATAAGAGGGGTACAACTCCACACAATTCCTACCACCAGAATTCCATATCCCATCCCCTTCCGATAGCTTTCCTATTCTTTATCCCTCTGGGAGTATGGACCCAGGGTCATTATGGGGTGCAGAAGGTGGAAGGTCTGGCTTCTGTAATTGCTTCCCCGCTGAACATGGGCACTGACAGGTCTATCCATACTACTAGCCTGTCTCTCTCTTTCCCCAGTGGGGCAGGGATGTCTGAGCCCTAAAGACCCAAGTCCTCTCCTTACTACCATTCTGCTACATTTACTCACTGCCACTCTATACAAGTACTAAATAAAATTAAGTTTTAAAAGTTAATGAGTAATAGTAAGTGTTTAAAGAATGTCTCTGACCAAGGAAATTATTTTCTAACCAGGAAGACAAAGCACTGACACAATGAAATTTTCTAACCAGGAAGACAAAGCACTGACACAATGAAATTATCTTTGTAATACAGAAACTCAACATTTGGGGGAAGAAGATGAGAGAGCAATAGTCAACAGTCATCCCAATCACAGTTGGACAAAGAGATGCTGAGAGAAAAAGCAGGTACTACATAGAAGATTCTATGGACACATAAATGAAGACTTCCAAAAAAGTTCGGGGCAGAATTTCTAAAGGAGAGACTCTCAAGTGTGGATATTTGAAGCCAGAGGGCATTTAAGATAAAGAAAACAATGAAGCAAAGAAACTGTCTCTAAGACTTTGTAAGAACTATGGTGGTTATTTTGGGAAGAGAAGGACACAGAATTTTAGTGGTGAGTGCAGTGTGGAACTATACCTTATAATTTTAGAATCTTGTAATCCCTATTAATCACAAATAAAAATGTTTAAAAATGCATATGGAAGAACAATTTTTAAAAAGTAGTCAGGAGAAAAATGAACGCATGCGTACATACATTGTACACATGAATGTATATGGAGGAATGTTATTGAACCACTCATTGTTTCTTAACAAAGAAGTACTGTATTTTAGTATTCTAGTGAATGCTCTAATACTGACATGTTTATGGGAAGATTTGTTGAAAGGTGGAAATCAGTCAAAGTCCATGATTTATAATCAAAGGGATGGACCATCAATGTTCACTATATTGAGTTAATGACAAGACTGCCTCTTGATCTACTGTCCAATATGATAGTCACATGTGGTTGTTTAAATTTAAAAATTAACATTAAATAAAATTTAAGAATTTTAGTTCCTCAGGGCCAGAGGATAGATCATCCTGTAGATGCCAAGTCTATGTATGGCTCAGTTTCAACCCCAAAACCACACCGGAGTGCCACAGTCCCTGGGAAAGCTCCAGTGTTATGATGTGTACTATCTCTTTTTCTCTCTGAGATTAAAAAGAAAAACAAAACAAAACAAAAACACCCAGGAGCAGTGAAACCATGCATATTCTAGGACCCCACAGCAAATTAATTAATTTGTTCCTCAAATGCACTAACCACATTTCAAGTGCTCCAAAACCACTTGAGGTTAGTGGCTGCCAGATGGTCAAAAACAGATCTAGATCATCCATAGTACTACAGTATAATTGAATATCATTGTTCTTAGTGAAAATACAATGACCTTATCTCAAGATAAATAACTAATTTTTATCTGTCTTTAACACATGCTAACAACTAGGGTCAAACTTATCTCTCCTGCACAAAGCATTTCCAATATCCTCCAATATAAATTCATGACTCCACCTCAGAAAGTCCTTCCCATCATACCTCCTTTTTATGGTTCTCTCCATCTGACTTAATAGCTCTAAGTATGTACTCTTCTCATACATGTCGTTCTCCCAGGCAGTCAAGTTCCAAAGTGGAGTTATATACCTTTGAATCCATTTTTAAAACTTCACACAATCAGATTTCCATAAACACACAGTATAGCAACTGAATTGTGAAGCTTAAGAGTAACTTTTCAAACAGCCTGCACTGATTCAATTCTTACTCATGCAGTTACAACATCCTCAAAAACACAAGCCTGATATCCAAAAATGAACTTCTATGTTCACTCTGAAAATTTCTTCTGGATCACTGAAAGAGGTAAATATCTTTCATGATATCACTTGGATAATATTATAGTATTCAAATAATGATATCTGATAAAAAAAAACTGGATGGGTGAACCCATTTATCAAGTCACATTGGATATATCCATGAAGATAGAAAAAAGAAAAGCTATCACATTCACCACTTACTCTTTTATTTAGTCAACTTTAACATGTTTTTCCATATTTAATTAAACATTTGGAGACTTTCTCAAAAAAAGCTAAAGATATAATGGGGCCACCTTAAACTAGAGCAAAAGGTAATTTTACAGGAAATGAAACCAAGCAAAACAGCAAGACAAAATAGCACAACTGATGACAATCAGAATCAGGATAAAAAGTAAAGTGGGGGAGTGGGGCTGGCATGTCAGAGGAAATGAAACTTAAAAGAACCCATTTACAATGCATCATTTTCCACAAGAAAAGTCACCCACTCTTGCCTCAGCCCCGCCTTCAGTCCTGTTTGTATACTTGCTATTATGGCCTTTAGTCATCATTACCATTTCAAATAGACAAAAAGTGGCTAACCAAAAGACCCACACAGCAAAGTTCTCCTACAGTCAAATCCCTGAAAGCAAGTTGCACCTCTATACACATCTATACACACCTTCCCCACTATGGCACACCCTCAATTTGGCCAGACTAGAGTTTTGAAACATAACCAAGCGAGATATAGATGTATATATGGCAGCAGAGTTATCCTCATATTCTTACTATCATGGTACAGTCAATGGACCATGATGCCTACGAACCCAGGTTAAAATGTGGGTTTACTGCATATGTATGTGAAACTTTTGGGCACTCTTTGCTTTCTCAGTGCCTCAATTTCTTCATCTGTCAGTTATGGCTACCACTTTAACATTAAATTTGCCATCCACAAACTCAAAGACATGTATATGTATATATATTTCAACATTCCTGAAAATGTCTCTTATTACATCAAGTGCCATCTTGAAACTCATACCTTAGAATCAACAAAATGTGATAGAATCATCATAGAGTATTGATTAAATAACTGAATGTTTAAGTATTCATAATAGTGCTTGACCCTGAGTAAGATGCTCAGTTATCATTAATAATTACTATTAAATGTATAACTGAAAATGAATGCACTAAAAAGAATAAATCCTATTATTACCCATAAACTATGTGCTATGATAGTTAATACAGAGGTGTTGAGAGGGTGGTGGGTAAATGTCTAAACAAAATCTGACTTAGGGTTGGGGAGCTAGCTCACTGGCTAGGGTGCATACATTGCCAAGTGTAGGCCAGGTTCATGCCCCAACACCATATATGAGGTGCCATGAATTAAGGAAGGACACTCTTAGGTTGTGGTCTTTCCCTCTCTTTATCTCTCTGTGTGTCTATTTCTCTACCTAAATTCAGAAGTGGCTGGGGAGTGGTAACTGGTGAAACCACATATGTGACCTTGGTGCTTAAGTTACTAATTTTTAATGGTGGGGAAATGTTTCCAAAAAAAAAAAAAAGAGAGAGAGAGAAAGAAACAAACAAAAAAAAACTTTGTGCAGGTTTTCTCCTCTTGTAAATCCAAAATCCAATCTTACCATAAACAGAAGTTGAGAAATAAGAACAGACAGGGAAACTCAAAGCAATATTTGACTGGGTTTGGAGTAGGACACCAAAGTAAAAAATCTCTGGGTTGAGGGTGAAGGTGGATGTTTGGCTTCATCGGGGGAGGGGGGCAGGATGGGATGGGACACAGTCTTTTGATAGTGAGAACAGTGTTTATATATACTCCTATTAACTTGTAGTCATATAAAATCACTATTTAATTAATATGAGAGGGGAACATTAATTGAATGTCTCAAACTTTTTAATGCACAGACCATAGACTGTCTTTGAAATGTTGACTCTCTTAAAAGTTTAGATAATAAAATTTAAAAGAGAGAGAGAGAGAAGGAAAGAAAAAGAAAGATATATGCAAGCCTGCTTCTCCACTGTGAAAACATTCCCTCTGCAGATGGGGAGCTCAAACCCTGGTCCTTTGGTGTGATAATGTGTGCCCTCAACTGGGTGTGTCAATGCCTGACACCCTGGGTGTGCTTTTTAAAATGTATGATCTGACAATGTTTAGTTTAGAAACAATTTTAACAATTAATATTAAACTATTTATCATAAATTTAGAAATTACTTTGATGGAGTGGTATAGAGTTCTATTTTCAAGAGTATATGATGTGCTTACCACTTATGATTCTAAACATTCTTTTGTTTGTTTGTTTTTCTTTTGTCGTGATTAGAAGTCAGTGAATTTTCTAGTTTCCCACTAGGGAAAGAGAGAGACAGGCTGGGGGTATGGATCAACCTGCCAATGCCCATGTTCAGCAGGGAAGCAATTACAGAAGCCAGATCTTCCACCTTCTGCACCCCTAATATTCCTGGCCCATACTCCCAGAGGGAAAAAGAACAGGAAGACTACCAGGGGAGGGGTTGGGATACAGAGTTCTGATGGTAGGAACTGTGTGGAGTTGTACCCCTCTTATCTTGTGGTTTTTGTCAGTATTCCCTTTTTATAAATAAAAATTAAAAATAAATAAAGACAAAAAAGACACCAAAAATAAATAAATAAAATTTTAAAAATCCAATCTTACCATCTTTCTTTTCCCCAGGTTTAAGGCTTGAACTACATATAACAAGGCACAATTCAAATTTCATTTCCTCTATGAAAATATTTTCTCATCTTATCTAACCCCATTTGATCTTCTTGTCTTACCAATTAAGGTCATCTCAACTCCCATATCACTTTGAATCTTATTGGATGGAAATATTGGAGTACCATGTATTAAGACACTATTTGAGGATCTAACTTTATCTTGATTATGTCACTGTTTTCCCTCCAGGGAAAACAATCTGTATGCTCTTATTAAGTACTGTGTCATCTCCAGAAAGACATACTGGAGACTTCACTACAATACCACAGACTGCAACCTTAATTAGAAATAGAATTGTTACAGATATAATAAAGTTGAGGTTGTACTGACCCTACTCCAGTAGGATTGGTGTTCTTATGAGAAGACAGTCACATAGAGACGCAGAAAGAAAGCCATATGAAGATGGAGTCTGAGATTGGAATGTTGCATCTACATGTCAAAGATCATCACCAGAATCCATGAGAAGAGACATGAAACAGATTTACACTCACTACACTCAGAAAGAGCTAACCATGCCGACTCTTAGACTCAAATTGTTTACAGCAAAAATTTAAGAAGATTTCTATTGTTTTCAGCCACCTGAGTTATGATACTTTGTCACTACAGAAACTGGGACGCTTCTGCACACAGCAGTATGACCACAACTATGATTGCATGTCAACTCCAAACTAACAAATTTTACTCTCAATAAGAATAATAACAAAAGAATATTTTCAAAATGAGAAAATGCTAATAATTCTTATTTTATTACATTAAAAAAGAATCATGGAAACAACTTCTAGAAATATGCATAGATATCTCCTGCCCAAACTCTGTCTTCACTTTATTATATAAAAGATAATAAGACTGGGAGTCGGGCTGTAGCGCAGCGGGTTAAGTGCAGGTGGCGCAAAGCACAAGGACCGGCATAAGGATCCCGGTTCGAACCCCAGCTCCCCACCTGCAGGGGAGTCGCTTCACAGGCGGTGAAGCAGGTCTGCAGGTGTCTATCTTTCTCTCCTCCTCTCTGTCTTCCCCTCCTCTCTCCATTTCTCTCTGTCCTATCCAACAATGATAACAACAACAATAATAACGACAACAATAAAACAACAAGGGCAACAAAAGGGAATAAATAAAATAAATATTTAAAAAAATAGAAGTAAAAGATAATAAGACTAAGAAATTTTCACCAGAATAACCAGATGTAAACATCAGCTAAATGTATTTCTCTAGTAGCTTCACACACTATGCAATCCATAATTTTTCTATAATGATAACAAGAACCGTGGTAGTAATAAATGTCCCTTCTCAATATCTTTTCCTTAAAGCTCCTCCACCTCATAAACTTACTTTTCCTATTAAATGGAGTTAAACAGTATCCACAACACTTTCATGGATATAAATACTACTAATTCCTTCTAGCTAAATACTCCTGTTTCTCACTCACTACTTAGTCTTAGAATTTAGTTTTAAATTTAGATGATATATATATCATATATTTGTATATAGTCATTAACAGACTAGATAGTTCCTAACTGTAGCTGTAAGTCATTTTATTTTTTTTAATTTTTATGTTTATTTATTTTCCCTTTTGTTGCCCTTGTTGTTATTTTTTATATTGTTGTTGTTATTGATGTCATCTTTGTTAGGACAGAGAGAAATGGAGGAGAAGACAGAGAGGGGGAGAGAAAGGCACCTGCAGACCTTCTTTACCACCTGTAAAGCAATGCCCCTGCAGATGGGGCACGGGGCTTGAACCAGGATCCTTACACTAGTCCTTGTGCTTCGCATGTAAGTCAATTTATAATGTCTTTCAACTTTGCAAACTTGCGGCTATTTCCAAACCGTCTCCCCAAAATTCATATCCATAGATCATATCCAGTTGACCACTTTCGAACATGATAGCCTAAAGCACAAGTAAAAAATAGAGCACTCTCTTAAGGACAGTTTACCCAGCAATTACTGAATATGATTTCATTTTTAAGGAAGTAACATGTTCATACAATTATATAAATAGAAGACAAAATAAATTAATATGCTTTAACTTATATGAATGCATTTTTCCATGACTAATTAAAGTAAACGCAAACTCTCATAAATGTATCTTCTAATAATTTGGAAAATGGCGATGGCATAAAAGCAATCTAATTGAGAGAGTCTGAAACTTCAGATTAAATCATTCCTGCTATGAATGTTTTTTAAAAAGGGAAACATTTGGGAGTCAAGCGATAGTACAGCGGATTAAGTGCACACACAAAGCGCAAGGACCGGCCTAAGAATCCCGATTGGAGCCCCCGACTCTCTACCTGCAGGGGAGTAGCTTCACAGGCGGTGAAGCAGGCCTGCAGGTGTCTTTCTCTCCCCCTCTGTCTTCCCCTCCTCTCTCCATTTCTCTCTGTCCTATACAACAACGACAACATCAATAACAACAACAATAAAAAAGGGGCAACAAAAGGGAAAATAAACAAATAAATACAAAAAGGGAAACATTTGTAATTATTAACTCATGTTTCATCAAATACATAATCATGTACATGTTATTCTTCTCTTAAATCATATTATATTATTCTACTTTTTATATATTATACTGGGGGTTGGGTGGTAGCACTGTGGGTTAAGCGCACATGGCGCCAAGTGCGAGGACCTGCAAAAGGATCCCTGTTTGAGCCTGCAGCTCCCCACCTGCAGCAGGGTCCCTTCAAAGGCCATGAAGCAAGTCTGCAGGCGTCTTTCTCTCCCCCTCTCTGTCTTCCCCATGTTAACTGTGGGGCTCAGGTAAAAATTAGTAAAGTCATGAGTCCCTTGGAATATACCTAAAATAGACCTATTAGGGTTTTCTAAAATGGACATCTCAAATCTCATCTACTATATTCTTGCCTTTAGGTTCCTGATCATTTAACAATTTATTCTGCTTTATATCTTAATGCTTTTTCAGCCACTAAGTTCCAGATGATACCATGATGCCAAACTGACTTCCCTGGGCAGACAACCCCACCAATGTGTCCTGCAACCCCTCCTCCCCAGACTCCTGCTCCACTAGAGAAAGATAGAAATAGGCTGGGAGTATGGATCAGACTGCCAACACCCATGTTCAATGGAGAAGCACTTACAGAAGGCAGATCTCCCACCTTCTGCACCCCATAATGATCCTGAGTCCATGCTCCCAAAGGGATAGAGAACAGAAAAGCTTTCAAGGGTGGTGATGTGATAAGGAGCTCTGGTGGTGGGAATTGTGTGGAATTGTACTCTTCTTACCCTATGGTCTTGTCAATATTTCCATTTTACAAATGAATTATAAAAAAAAAAAAAAGATCTGTCATCTACTTTCAATTAAAACTCATCTCTATTGTGAAGAAATCTAAATCAAGAAGTTAACTTTGTGGTAAGTCACTATACATAGATAAAGTGTCCTCTTCCTATCATATTGCTTATACTAATTCAGGTATTTCACATGTACCTGATAGTTATTCTTTTTGTTTATTAACTAATTAATTAGTCATATTATTTCAAATTAGATGCCTCCATTTAAAATCATCACAGAAAAGATGAACAGCAAATGGCTATGTAACCTACACATTGAATTTTAAATATTCAGAAATTTATAATATTTGCTTCAGAAATTTTTGTGCATTGAAATATTTGAGTTTGGAGGCAGGTTGTGGCACACCTGGTTGAGTGAACACATTACAGTGTACAAGGGCTGGGATTTGAGCCCCCACTCGCCACCTGCAGGGGGAAGCTTCTCAAGGAGTGAAACAGTGTTGCAGGTGTCTCTCTGTCTCCCTATCTTCCTACCCCCTATAAATTTCTCTCTATCTTATCCAACAAAATAAAAATAAGTGAAATTAAAAAAGAAAAAATAGAACCACTCACTAATAAGGAGAAAATTTAAGTGAAAGATAAAAAAAAAGTTGCTAAACCAATTCATTCATTCACTCATCCACTTATTCTATTATGCACATTGAGACAGGACAGAATTAGAGTGTAATAAGAAGACCTAGAAGGAGCTTTAATGTGTAACGCATAAAGAATCAAGAGGTATAGTAATGATAAAGAGATTAAGATTGGAATTTAGACTATCCTTTAAAGCTCAAACTCCAAAATATTTCGTCTTTATAACTTTGAGTGGGGTGCTGATACTTGACTCTGTCTTTCAGCTTTTTTTCCAGAAATAAAAAGACTAACAAAGAGGATAAACATTTAAAGATAAGAAATAATAAAGTTAAGTAGTAAGACAATGAACACATTTAAAGTGCCTAGAAAAGTGCTTGAAACCCATTTTTTAATAATCCCTATAATCTGCAAATATGGCCAGGTTCTAGAACTACAATGACAAAGGCTCCATTGCCCTCTTCCTACTTCTTCTATCACTGAGACCCTAAATTAATAACTGCCTTATTTTACTGAGAAACATAAGTCTACTTTAAAAGTCTCCGCTAGGGCTGGGGAGATAGCCTACTGGATATGCAAAAGTCTATCATGCCTGAAACTCTAAGGTGCCAAGTTCAATTCCCAACACTATCATTAACCAAAGAGAAGTAGTGCTCTGGGTCCTTCCTACCTTCCTTTCTTTCATTCTTTCTTTATTTCTCTCTGTATCACTCATCAAAATAAATTTAAATAATAAAATATTATTAAATATAAAAAATGTCTCTCCTGGCAGACTGGGAGTATGGACCAGTCAACGCCCATGTTCAGCGGGGAAGCAATTACAGAAGCCAGACCTTCTACCTTCTGCAACCCACAATGACCCTGGGTCCATGCTCCCAGAGGGATGGAGAATGGGAAAGCTATCAGGGGAGGGGGTGGGATATGGAGATTGGGTGGTGGGAATCGTGTGGAATTGTACCCCTCCTACCCTATGGTTTTGTTAATTAATCCTTTCTTAAATAAAAAATAAATAAATAAAAATAAAAATAAATGTCTTTCCTATTTACTAATCATGAGGCTTATTCATAGCAAATAGTAAATGGCAAGTGAAAATAAATGCCAGTCAGCTCCTGATTATTAGACCAATTTTCAGTTCTTGTTTTCTTTTAATTCAACATATCACCTCAGTATTGAAGCTCAAACCCAATTCCTAACTCTGGGGCAATTCCTAACTCTGTTGGCCTCCAACATATGACTTCTCTGGTTGGCCTCCTACCACCTCTCCAATCTCCTTGTTCATGGTCTGGTCTCAAGTTATATCTCTACTTACTTTTCATGATCTTCCACTTCAAACTTCTTTAAATTCTTCAAGCTCAACCAAACTTCCTATGCATTCTCAAACCTTCAAAGCAAATCTAGTTTATCCACTTATCTATGGAAGGACATCTTAGGAAGCATTCCATTACACACGCTCACAGCTGGCTTAGATTGTCTAGGTGTTCTTCTTAACCTTTACTTTCCACTTTTGCACTTACTACCACAAAATTCTAGTGTTTGGATTGTTTTGTTTATTGCTTTATTTTTTGTCTATTGTTTTGTTTTTAATTGTCACCAAGGCTATCTCTATAGTTCCGTAGTTTCATGACTTTCTTTCTATTTTTCTTTCTTTTTTTCTCTTTTTCACTTTTTAATAGAAACAGAAACCTGAGATCAAAGAAGGGGTAGATAGAGGAGAAATAAAGTTACTTATAGCACTGCTTCACCACTCATGAAACTCCCCCCACTTCAGATAGGAACCAGAAACCTAAAGTTCTATATTTTACCAGGTGTGCCACTACCAGGTCCAATCCCTCCAATTGTTGTTTTCCAGATCAGTTCCTTCTCTAGACCAAGTTACCTTTGATCATAGCAATGTAAACTTTTCATTATTGTTGGATAGTATACAAGTAACATAAATAAATAAATGAAATCTATTTTAAAAAATTTAATAAGTGTCTTAATACCTAGCATTATTGAGCACTAGGGTAGACCGAGTACTTTCCATATGTCAATTCATTTAATTCTCACAATATAGTTTGAGATCTGTTTTAGATATAACCACTGTTGTAGAGATGTGAAAAATCATGGCTGAAAAATGATGTAATTGGCCCAAAGTCACACAATTAGAAAGGGGTAAAGACAGCATTCAAACCCATCCAGGCCACCACTGAAACCCACATTCCTAGTCATGCTCCATAGTATTTGTTTTGTTTTTTTTAGACATAAATCTAATTAAGCAACAGAACTAATTTTCAACAACAGTTAGGACATTTACATTCCTGAAGAGTTTTAAACATAAATATTCTTTTAATGATTGAATTTTCCCTGGAGTCAAAGGACCAGATGATGACAGCAAGTTCCTTCCTATATATTCTCTCCAATTATTTTACATGCTCATTTCTATTACTCTAAAACCAAAAATATGGAAGTCCAGCTCACTATATATAACACACTGCTACTAATAAATAATTGCACCATTGATAATTAGGAGAGAATATAAAGAAAAATCAGATAGTGGTATTTACTACTCATCATTAAGTTAGTTTCAATCTTCCACCTTCTATCAGCATTTTTACATAGCTCCACCCAAATAAACACTACGGAGAAATATTTTTTCCCAAAGTACTTTCATATTCAGTTCAAACAATACTGTACTTAAAATGACTTTATTGGATACAAGCAATATCTATCTATCCCTCCTTCTTTCCTTCCTTCCTTCCTTCCACTTCATAGAGACAGGGAAATTAAGATACAATCCTCCCCACACACACACACCTCCCCACCCCCATCCTAGTAAACCAATGCTTTCTGCAATAAAAGATAATGTTCAAAATCCTTAGTCAAGGGACTCTGGCGGTAGCACAGCGCGTTAAGTGCACGTGGCGCAAAGAGCAAGGACTGACAGAAGGATCCCGGTTCCAGCCCCGGCTCCCCAACTGCAGGGAAGTAGCTTCACAAGCGGTGAAGCAGGTCTGCAGGTGTCTATCTTTCTCTCCCCTTCTCTGTCTTCCCCTCCTCTCTCCATTTCTCTCTGTCCTATCCAACAACGATGACATCAATAACTACAACAATAAAACAACAAGGGCAACAAAAGGGAATAAATGAGTAAATAAATAAATAAAATCCTTAGTCAAGTCACTTATTTTTTCACATATATATTGAGGTCCAAGAGTTGCCACAAAATTCACAAAGCCCAGTGCAAAACAAAAACATAAAGAACTTTAAGACAAAACAGAGAATCAAACAGAAGTGCGAGCTTTTTAAGCTCTAATTGGCTCACTGTGGTTGTGCACAGGTCAAACATCTCCTCACAAAGCTGGTCCTGTTTACCCCTAGATTTTGTGCCAGGCATAGTCCTATGCATTGGAAGTACAGCAATACCATTAATCCACAGTCCCAATACATAGAAAGGCTCGAACGCCACTTCAAAGATCCTAGTAGGTAATGAATGGTGGTCAGATATAAATTATATTCAAGAGCTAAGAGAATTTTTGTATTGTCTTGAACCAGTTAAGTGCTAGAGAAAATTATTCAAATTCAGTCAGATAGGAGGTGTCTAAGTGAATGGGCACTGGACTCTCAAGCATGAGGTCCTGGGTTAGATTCCTGGTATTACTGTGCCAGAATGATGCTCTGATTCTTTCCCTCCCTCTCTAATTAATCAATAAATAAATCATTAAAAATTATTCAAATTCACGTGGCGCAAAGCGCAAGGACTGGCGTAAGGATCCCAGTTCCAGACCTCTGCTCTCCACCTGCAGGGGAGTGGCTTCACAGGCGCTGAAGCAGGTCTGCAGGTGTCTTTCTCTCCTCCTCTCTCCATTTCTTTCTGTCCTATCCAACAATGACATCAATAACAATAACAATAATAACTACAACAATAAAACAACAAGGGCAGCAAAAGGGGAAATAAATAAAATTTTTTAAATAAAAGAAAAAATATTCAAATTCAAGTGCTTTGCTTTTTTTTTTTACTTTGCTAAATGTTTTATTTTTTGTAACAACAAAAACTTTTACTTACTATATTTTTAATGGCTCTCCTTAGATGAAAAGATAGGGTTGCAAAGAATTAGAATAGTAAATAAAGCACCCAAAATGGCATTATTCCTAAATATTATGGTTCCTTCAAATTCTGCAAGTTACTAAGTGTCTAATGTTCACCTATTATATGTTGACATTTCATTCTGCAAAACCAGTATCTCTCATATTCACTGAACTCAAACAACATTTTAAAAAGAGAGTACTAAAATTATAATGCAGGTACATGAAATAGCACCTTAAATAAGACATGGTGGAGCTGGGAATACAGCAAAGGACTCTCATGCCTGAGGCTCTGAGGTCCCAGGATCAGTCTCCAGCACCACCATAAACCAGAGTTGAGCAGTGTGCTCTAGTCTCAGTCTTGGTCTCTCTCTCTCTCTCTCTCTTTCTCCCTCCCTTCCTCCCTCTTCTTCCCCCCATCTCTCTCATTAAAAGAAAATAAATAAAAGAGAGAGAGATGATGTAACATCTTTGTAATTTCTTCCTTCAGCACCTTTATGCAAGCATCTTTTTCAAGTGGAGTGCTGTCTTAAGCACGGAGGATTGAGCAAGGGCAAGAAAAACTGCCATGGCTGTGCAGTTAACTGGGAAGGGCAGACAGCAGACCATCAGTCAATTACAAAATACTTTTTAATATATTTCAGATTCTGAACCCAAGCTATAACAATTCCAAGTTGTTACACTTATTCTAGTATTTCCTTCCACAACTATTCTGCAACCTTAATCAGAACTGTGGGGTAATAACTGGAACATATAATCATGTATAACTCATGAGTGAAACAAATTGCATATGTGTGAACCACAATTACAGACAAGGTGATAAGTCCGTATTAATGTTATAAAAATTCAAATTATCTGAACAGTCCACAGAACTTCTCACACAGCAATTTTCATAAAACAGCATGCTAATCTCCTTATTATGCGATTTAATTAGTGTTTAAGGATCTGATTTAGCACCTCCAATGAGATGCTGCATAAAAACCTGAGGATTACTATTAATACAGCTCTGGAGTAATTAATCCTTATATTAATTCTTCTAAATAAACACTTTCATAAATGACCAAGGCTGGATTTTAGATCAGTTATATCTTAGTTATGTTAGAGCACCTAACATAGCACATAAGACGCAACTATAGTGTGGTCACAAAAGAAAAGGCTAGTATCCATTTAAACAGTTTTTTTTTATATCAGTAATATCTTTTGCATAGGTTACTTAGAGTGGGAGGAAAAAAAGGAGAATCATATAAAAATTGCATTAACTATTACTATTACATTAACACATTGCTTTTTTACTTTACAAAGCACTTGTATTCAAATCAAACTATTTGCCTTGAATCCATTTAACTATAAAGATGTTACTATAATGAAGTCCAAAAGCCTTAGTGTAATACCAAGGAACCACTTCCCCTGTTCTTAATTTCTACTTTTTTTTTTCCCATTAGTAAGCCATTCAGAATACCTGTAAAAATATATTTATGTCTCATTACTAATAGCAACTTGAAATTCAGATGATAAAAAAGCTATATAACAAAGGAAAAAGCTATCTCAAAGATATACATACTTTCATCTCTCCAGCCCCAATAAAAACAAATTCACAAAAGCTAAAAAAAAATACTCCCAATGTATTTAAATAATCTTTAATTTCCTTATTACATTAAATCAGCAAAAAAAAAAATTCCCAAGATGAATGACAGTATACACACCTAGTGATCCTATAGAGATTTTAAGCAACAATTAAAAAACATTGATGGTTAGCTTCATGACTGTTGAACATGTAAACATGTCAAATATGTTCCAATTTAGAAAAAAAATTCTAGGTTTGCTGTGTAACACTAGATAAAATTCTTATCTTTTAAAATCCTTTCTCTGTCAATTACTTGATATAAAAAATCTGGAGACCTCCCAGTGAACTTTGGCATTTTGTCTGTGTGGCAAAAGAACAATCTACCATTACACAGCCTATTCATGAGTCGACCAGTGGAGCAATCACAGTGAGACTGGCCAGCTGATATTACTACGGTTTACCATACCAGAAAATATATAAAACACCAGATTCATGCTATAGCATTACAGATTATGAACATTAAACTTGAAAGATTATTAATGCAAATCAAAACTTGTTTAAGTCTGGGCTTACTTACCAAGCTTCAACTTTTTTAAGCCAGCCAACAGTCAAAAAGAAAAACAAACAAAAAACGTGTGTTAAAAAACAATCTATTACTTGATAATAGTAAATTCAGGACCACAGTTCTCAAATTCACAAGATTAGCATTTCTGAAACAAGATCTACTATCTAAATATCAAGAATTTAAATAATGAATACTAAAACAATTTTCTTGTAATGGCTGTCTCAAAGTGTCTAGTGGGACAAGATGTTTGCGCTTTGCAATAAACAGTCATATCTTTTTTCCACAACAAAATGACAGTTTGAAGGAGGGTTAAACAAGGTTTCCTGTTAGAGCGTCATAAAATTAAATATAAACTGTACGTCCTATCAAAATGATCTAAAAAAAAAAAAAAAAAAACCTTTGCTGATTACTCAGAACTACTTGGCCCTGATTTCAAAAGTCCACCAAAGCCCTTGGTCAGCCTGGTCTGGTGCTCTGTATTATGCATGTGATGTGGTCTCCAAAACATCGCTGTCAGTTTAGCACAGTGTTGTTTCCCAGCAAGCTGGGAAAAGTGAACCACAGTAAGTTCATTTCCCAGTGTTCGTGCCCCAGGCATCACCCCCCAACCCCCGCGATCGGGAGCCCTTGGACAAGGGCCCTGTAGCGCTGCGGCCCCAAAACTAGGTCTTGGGTGGTGCAGCAGCAGCCGCCTGAAGCGGCGAGCCCCGCTTTCTTGGGCAGGAAGGGAGGCCGGGGAAGCCGAAAGTGCATTTCCTGTTGTGTTGAATCGAGCAGAGACGTCATAGCATTCACACTCCCCGGTGACAGCGGCCTAGGGGCCAAAGTTCAGTCCCTTCCAGGGCGTGCCCAGAGCGGCCTGCTAGGGCGAGGCCGAGGTTACCGCTCCTGGAAGGACTCTCTGTGCCTGGTGGCTGCACAGCTTGGCGGCGCAGGGAGGTGGCTGAGCCACTGAGGCCAGCGCAGAGCTTTGCACCAGGGATGCTTTTTCCTCCCAGAGAAAATCAAGATGGGCAATCCCGCAGATTAATGTCAGCTGGGATTATTGTCAGCACATGATTGTCAACTGACCCCGGTTTATCTCCCCTCTCCCTAGGAGGAGAAAGGACTGTGTGATTCCTGAAGCTTGTAGAGGAACACTTTCTTTGCATATATTTCTTAGCTTAATTTTTAATTTCCCCAAAGATGTCTTTGTTACCACTAGAACTTTTAAATGACCATGGATGAAATTTATTTAGCTGTTTTTATAATTTTGTCTCATCTATTTCCTAGTTCCTCATTGGGAATCAACCAGACTTCCGTATTAAATGTACATTTCTGTAAGCATAGCTCCAGTGAGGTCCAAGAAGACACCTCACTGACAGTGGTGAAAATATGTTCTATATTTTCTTTTATTTATTTATGTATTTACTTATTAAAAAGGAAACATTGACTAAACCATAGGATAAGAGGGGTACAACTCCACACAACTCCCACCATCAGAACTCCGAATCTCATCCCCTCCCTTGATAGCTTCCCTATTCTTTAACCCTCTGGGAGTATGGACTCAGGGCCATTATGGGGTGCAGAAGGTGGAAGGTCTGGCTTCTGTAGTTGCTTCCCAGCTGAACATGGGTGTTAAGAGGTCAAGTCATACTCCCAGCATGTCTCTCTTTCCCTAGTGGGGAAGGGCTCTGAGAAACGGGGATCCAGGACACATTGGTGGGGTTGTCGCCGCTTTTTTTTTGGAGTTCAGGCCAGATGTTGTTTCCAAGTTGCCATCTTGGCTCCGCCTCCCTGTTCTATGTTTTCATTGCTAAAACCTCAGTACTTTTAAATATTTTTTTAATTTTTAATCATTATTTGTTGGATAGAGACAGTCACAAGTTGAGAGGGAAGGGGGTGATAGAGAGGGAGAGAGACAACTGCAAGTACTGCTTCACCATTTGTGAAGCTTTCCCCCTGCAGGTGGAGACAGGGGGCTTGTGCACTATAACATGTGCGCTCAACCAGGTGCGCCACCACCTGGCCCCACTTTTATTCAATCTTTAACTGATCATATTTCAGATACCTAATATGAGTCAGATTCTCAACAATTTTTCAGTCTCACACTTAGCCACTTTAAAATAGACAAAGATTTTGAGGAATGGGGGAGGGGAAAGGAGGGAAGGAGAAACAAAAGGAGAAAGGAAAGAGAAAGAAAGAAGAGAGAAAGGCAAGAGGGAAAGAAAAGAAAGAGAAGAGGAAGAGAGTGTAGGAAAGAAGGAAGGGGAAAAAGAATACGAAGAGAGAGGCCAGGTGGTGGTACCAAGCTAAGCACACACATTACAGTGCACAAGATCCCAGGTTCAAGCCCCTGGTCCCCGCCTATAGAGAGAAAGCTTCACAAGTGGTGAAGCAGGGCTGCAGGTGTCTCTCTGTCTTCCTCTCCCTCTCTATCTCTCCAACTCCTCTCAATTTCTCTCTATCTCTATACAATAATAAATAAATAAATATTTTTAAAAAAACAAAAAATAAGAATGGAAAGGAGGTAAAGGAGGGAAGGGAGGAAAAGAGAGGAGGAGGAGAAGGAGGAGAAGAAGAAGGAAGAGAAGGAGGAGGAGGAGGAAGAAACTTTAAAGCTTTAATTTACCTCAAGTCTCCAGGCTTCCACTTAATTTTGAATCACAAACCAGATTATAATATAAGCATATGTAATTCTAGAGAAGCAGCACTTAATGTTCACAAGGATTTAAAGTAATATCAAACACTCATATAGTCTTGTTTTTTATTTACTTATTAATAGGGAGAAAGAAAAAAAGAAAGTCTCACTCTTGGCACATAGAAAACCAGATATAAAAACCATGCTTGAGATCCAGTGCTTTATCCATTGCACTTCCTGGATTCCTATATAATAAATTTGAAATTAAAACAGCTTTAATTTCAGTGTGTCTGGGAGACTGCTCATTACAAAACAAATTAAAGATGCTGTTATTCTCAGGGTGAATTAATGTTACAGATGCTATATCATGCCAACATCAGAAACATTTGGACTAAAACAATATTTCACATTGGGACATGGAATTAAAATATTCAGTCATCTGGTAAAATGGCTCAATGGAACACATGATTTATATTTATGAGGCCCAATTTCAATTCCAATATATTATATGCAAAAGAAGTGCTATGCTCTCTTTGGTTCTACCCTTCATGAAATAAATAAATCTTTAAAAGATTTAGGACTCTGTAAACTCTGGACTTTGGGTGATAATGGCATGCCAATCTAGGTCCATCACTGATAACAAATGAAGGATTAAGATAGTAAGGGAGGCAGTATTTTTGTGGGGGCAAGGAGTATATAGAAAATCTCCATTCTTCTCAGTTTTACTCTGGACCTAAAAGTGCTCTAAAAAAATATAAAGTATAATATTTTTAGTATAAAGTATAATATTTTATTATATAAATAGAGACAGAGAGAAAGAGTGAGATAGATTACAGCACCAACACTCCCTTCAATGTGGAGGGGGCCAGGCTCAAGCCTGGGTTGCACATGCATGGCAAAGCAACACATTATTCAAGTGAGTGACTTTGCCCATCCAAAATAAAATATTTTATAATATATTATGGGTGTTGTTATAAGTATCATGATATTTCAAACATATACTACATTCTAAACTGACTCCCAAATAAACAAATCTTAAAAATTAACAAGCAGATCACCATCTTGGTGTATTCATGAAGTTCATCACTCTGGTTTACCCTCCTTGACAAAGAAGTTAACTTTTTTTTTTAACCTACTGAAAAAGTCAGTGCACACACACACAGCCCTTGCAATTTAATAAATGTCATTTGTCCGATCCAGTCACTTCTCTCTTAAGATCAATATTGAAAATACTGAACTTTGGCTTAAGTATCCCATATTTTTCCATTGTCTTTTTTCATACAGATCCATTTTAGCAAGAGATAGGCTCAGAAAACACAAGCCTAGTAAATATGTATGGATCTCAGATGCATACTTTTGAACTTTATAGGAAAACCCAAAGCCTTCCTATTCTTATATTCCTAATTTCAAACTGCAACCAGTCCTTCTATCCTTCATAGGATGCTCTAGGCTGACTTGGTGGCCAGAACTTCTGTATGTGAATGCTAGAAAGGGCCCACTTCCTGCATCCAACTCTTTAATTTACTTAGCCTAAATACAGCAATTTTAAACACCTTTTTAAACTACCAAATCATTCTCAGTTATAAAAGTGATTACTGTGTGTCCAGTCCTAGGTAATATTTCTGTTGTTCACCTCCTGGGTGACCTCAAATCAACTTTTGTTTTTTCTAATACTTTTTTCTTATTTGATTAGATTTGATTGATTGATTGACTGATTGATTGCCACCAGGGTTATCATTGGGGCTCAGTGCCAGCACTATAATTCCACTGCTCCTGCTGGCCATTTTTCCCATTTTATTGAATAGGACAGGGAGAAATTGAGAGGGGAGGGGAGATAGAGAGGGAGAAAGACAGACACCTGCAGACCTGCTTCACCACTCATGAAGCATACCCCCTGAGAGTGGGGAGCCTGGGGCTCGATTCTAGATCCTGGCACTGGTTCTTGTATTTCATACTATGTGCGCTTAACTGGATGCGCCACCACCCAGCCCACTTGTTATTTTTCTAATACTTTTTATTATGTATGATTTAACAATGGTTTACAAAATGGATGTCATGGGTATAGTTTCATACCCACACCTACTGCCAAAGTCCTGTAAACCTCCCCACTACTGGTAGCAATTTTTTTCAGTATATTTTTACCCTTATAGCAGTCATAATTTTAGCCATTAAATCTCTGCAATGATTCTTATGTTTTTATTAGAGGATCTGCTTACTTCTTCAATCATCTATCAATAGTACTCAATTAATACTCTACAAACTGCAGGTTATTATTCAAATATAGTCAAAACTCACTGAAGATATTCAAAGTTCATCATAATGGTAGTGCATAGGGCTTTTATATGAGAGAGAAGTCCCAGGTTCAAGTCCCAATAACACCAGCAACCAGAGAGTCAGAATAAAAACAATAACACTAACAAGCTCTCTTATTTAGATGTAGTTGCTAAGAATGGCACTTGGTAAGAACAAGAGCAATAACTAAAATTATCCTATTTTTTAAATTTTAACTATAGACTAACAATATTATCATAAGCAATAAAAAAACTGAAGGTATAGGAATAGTATAACAGCAATAAACCAATTTGTGAATCAATACATAACTAAAAGCATAAACTATAATAGAAAGTATGAGTTCTTCACATACCCAGTACCACCTTCAAACACATCTTTTATATCATGAGACAGAGAAAACTATCAAAATAAAAGTATGTTTTACAGGCTAATATATTGACACTTTCTCTTTAGAAAATGCCTTAAAAATTTTTAAATACTCCAAATTTGCACTTGTTTAAAAATATGTATTCTAGGATTGGGAAGACAGTATAACGGCTATGCAAAAGACTTTCATGACTGAGGTTCTTAAATGTCTGGTTCAGTCCCCAACACCACTATAATCCTAAGCTGATTAGTGCTCTGGTCTCTTTCTCTCTCTCTCTGTATCTCATTCATAAGTAAGTAAATAACAAATATTCCTCCATGTCTTTAAAAAGTAAAGGGACTCCATTTCAAAAAAAATAAAATATTTATATTCTCTATTTTATATGCAACAGCAGAGAGAGAGAGCAGCCAGGGCAACACTCTAGTACATACAACACTAGAGGTCTGAGAATTTCAGGCATGTCAGTCTTGGCCTATACCAGGTGAGCAATTTCCCCAGCTGCATTCCAGTTTTGCACTTTAATTTATAAGACTACAGAATTTCAACTTTAAAAAAGTTACTACCAAAAAAAAAAAAAAAAAACACAGAGAGGCCTGGATTAAGTGCACACATTACAGTGTGCAAGGGCCTGGTTCAAATCCCGGTCCCTATCTGCAAGGTGAAATCTTCACAGTGAAGTGGTACTACAGGTGTCTCTCCATCTCAGTCCCTATCGTCCCCCCTTCCCTCTAAATTTCTGTCTATATCCAATAAATAAATATGAAAAATTATTATCACTTTATTCAATGTAAATTACTGGGACTTAGTTTCTCAGTTCAATTCCCCTCGTTTTTTTGTTTGTTTATTTTTGGTGGGGTTTTTTTTGTTTTTTTTTTCCCCTTTGTTTTATTAATGTGATTGATGACAGGTAGTAAACATGGGCATCACATATGAACTCTACTATTAAGTCACCCCAGTCCCATTTTTCTACTGTATATTTTCACGAGAGAGAGACATCAGACCACCACTTTGCCACACATTCCTGCTGAGCCAATTTTCTGGCCCCAAATTAACCCTCTCAAAACTCATTTAACTTAGGATTGGTTCTAGTTAGATATACAATTGATTTTTATACTTAAGACCAATAATAACTCTTCTCAAAAGAGCATTAACCAATCATTTCTTTGCCAAAAATAATAGGCAATCAGAACATTCTTCTTTCTCAAGTCACATCCCATTTCCATTGTACATTGTACAGTTCTTTCTCTAGAGCCAGTGGTTTCCTAAATCAAAGGCCTGCTCAACTCAAAATCATACATATGAAGCAGTCAAATGAAGATAGCTTTTACTGAGTGAACATAATGTACAAGAATGAAGTAAAGTGTGAAATATATTTTACACACACACAAGTAAGCTATTAACTTTGCTGGCTTTACTGTCATAGGTTCAGTATCAATACGACCCTATTTTTACTCCACGTTTCATACTTTTCTTCTTATAAATTCACCCTAAATGGCAATTTTTCTATTAAATGCCCTTCCGCAAAATTTCTAGTGCTTTAAAAAAAAATGTCTAGTGCTTTAATCCCAAAACTGGGTAAATACACAAAGCATAGCACTTGTACTAGAGTAGTCCCAAGACTTACGGGTATTTCAGTAACTGTTCAATTCCTTCATTACATAATAACAACATGAGACATCATCACCTCATCCCTTTAAAGCTCCAGGTAAAAGTCAGTATATTCTTCAAACAAGAATATATTTGTGCAGTATGCAAATGCTTAAGAGCATACCTCTGTCTGGCAAGATGCAAGATAGTCAATGGTAGCACACAAACTACATATTGAGTCTGAAGCCTTAAATTTAATCCATTATATATGTCAGAGCTAAGAATGTTCTGGTTTCACTCTATTGCTCTTGCTCATTCTCTGTTCCCTCTCTCGTAAATAAACCTTTGAAAAGAAAAAGCACAACTCTTTTTCCAGTCTCCATTGACATTTATATTTTAGAGTAGGCCCATCAATAAAGTCTAAATACTTATGCTCAGATACCCTACAACTTACTTTACTGTAAGTATTTCAACAAACATAAAAGTGAAATCAAAATTAATGACCTGTATAAACTATTTTATTATAGCACAGTATTTCAATTAATTCCTACTTCCTCATAAAAAAAAAAAAAAACCTGTAATCTTCTCAGGAAAAGAGAAGTGTGACTAGAAGAAAGTCAAAAATAAGTCAATTTACACAGTGGATAAGAGCCCCAAAATCAAAGTGTCCACTAAAGAGATGAAAACTTTTATTTTCCTAACCATCGACTCTCAGTTATTGTCTAGTATACCACTTTTTAATACAAATACATTTGTTATATTGAATTAGTGTTCACCTAGGTAGTCACCTACTTTACTTTCTATTATAAATATTGTAAGGCAAATTAGTAAGCAATCTGTGCAAGAAAATTAAAAAAGGAGTGTTCTCATAGATATTAAAAGAAGTCTAGATTTTTTAAACATTTTATTAATTTATTTTAATGATAGAGAAATACAAAAAAGAAAGAAAGAAAGAAAGAAAGAAGGAAAGAAAGAAAGAAAGAAAGAAAGAAAGAAAGAAAGAAAGAAAGAAAGAAAGAGACCAAGTCCAGAGCTCTGCTCTGCTCTGGCTTATTGTGGTACTGGGGATTGAACCTGTTCTCTCAAGATTTTAGCATAAAATTCTTTTTGTTGTTGTTTTAATTTTTTTATTTTTCCTTTTATGATATGTAGTAAGAAAGCAACAGAGAGAGAGAGAGAGAGAGAGAGAGAAAGAGAACAGAGCACTAATTAACGCTTGTTTATGATGTTACTACTGTAGATTGAACCTAGGACCCCTGAGCCTCAGGCATCAAAGTTGTTTTGCATAACAATTATGCTGTGTCCCTACTCCAGAAAGTCTAGATTTAAAGGAAGATTTTTTTAATATTTATTCATTTATTTATTTATTCCCTTTTGTTGCTCTTGTTGTTTTATTGTTGTAATTATTGTAGTCGTCGTTGTTGGATAGGACAGAGAGATATGGAGAGAGGAGAGGAAGACAGAGAGGGGGAGAGAAAGATAGACACCTGCAGACCTGCTTCACTGCCTGTGAAGCGACTCCCCTGCAGGCGGGGAACCTGGGCTGGAACCTGAATCCTTATGCCAGTCCTTGCGGTTTGCGCCACGTTTGCTTAACCCGCTGAGCTACCGCGGACTCCCAAGGAAGTTTTATTTTTTTATTATTATTACGGTACAATGAGACTCACTCTTTTTAAAAAATATATATATATATATTCACAAGAGAGACAGAACCAGCTAGCACTCTGGTACATGTGCTACTGGGGATTGAATTGGGGACCTCATGGTCTAGAATCCAGTGCTTTATCCACTGCGCCACCTCCTGGACCACTAGGAGACTCACTCCTTACATACTGTTAAGTTACTATATAAATGAAGTTCTTACAAATAATACACCTACCTGGAAGTATTTCCCAATATGCTATAGTCCTTTTTTTTTCCTTTTTATCACTTTATTGGAGAAAGTTAATGGTACAGTTGTTGACACATGAATACAATTTTTCATGTCTTCATGATAGATGTATGCAAAACATTCCCATCCCCAACTTAGGTCCATTTCTACCATCATATACCAGGAATCTAAGCCCCTACCCCCATCCCCAGCCTGCTTCCTGCCCTCCCCCTTCAACCTCACTTTTTTTTTTTTCATTTTTATTTACAAAATGGAAACACTGACAAGAGCACAGAATAAGAGAGGTACAATTCCACACAATTCCCACCACTAAAACTCCGTATCTCATTCCCTCCCCTGATAGCTTCCCAACCCCACTTTTTTAATGTACTGACAAGGAACAAACCAAGGGCATGTGTATGTGATATGTTATTGAGAGGCCTCTCTGGCCCATTTTTTAATTATATATATATATATAGAGAGAGAGAGAGAGGAGAGAGAGAGAAAGAAAGAGAAAGAGAGAAGTGGAGAAGACACAGAAGCACTACACTCTACCATCAATGAAGTTTGCCTGCCTAATGCTGTCCACAATAGTCATAAGTGGTACCTAGGATCAAATTTAGGGCCTCATTCTTAGATGTGTGTGTACACTACATGCTGAACTATCTCCCAACACATATGTCCCCATATTTAACAGAAAATATAAATGGAAGAGATTAATTTACTACATACTAAATTGACAAACACTTAAGCTAAGCATAGACCAAGGCCTAGGGGACAGGGAACATGTACGCATGTATCCAGAAGTTAGGGTCGGGGAGTCGGGCTGTAGCGCAGCGGGTTAAGCGCAGGTGGTGCAAAGCACAAGAACCGGCATAAGGATCCCGGTTCGAACCCCGGCTCCCCACCTGCAGGGGAGTTGCTTCACAGGCGGTGAAGCAGGTCTGCAGGTGTCTATCTTTCTCTCCTCCTCTCTGTCTTCCCCTCCTCTCTCCATTTCTCTCTGTCCTATCCAACAACGGCAACAACAATAATAGCTACAACAATAAAACAACAAGGGCAACAAAAGGGAATAAATTAAATAAATATTTTTTAAAAAAAAAAGAAGAAGTTAGGGTAAACCATATACCTCAAAGTAATAGCGCTCAATAGTCTGCTATGATTAGACTTAGACTTAATAAGCCCAGAAAGCAAGTAGAAAGACACCATAAAGTGTCTAATTAAGTATTTACTACTTAGGCCTAGACACCATCCTCTCCTACTTCCTACTTGACTTCCTTCAACCACTTTATCTACTCAATTAGCTACACAAAAGAAAGCAAAAGATACCCCTTAATCTCTCCTGACAGTAAATGCATAATTTCACCCCTTTGATAATCTTCAGAAGAAATTCTATATACAATTGACCAAGAGATATACCACAAATATATATATATGTATATATATATACATATACATATATATATATCAATTAAGGAACAATTACTGTACCCTATGACAACCCTATTATAATCATCAAGTAAAATTCAGTAAAACTTAAGGTTAACTTAGATCCTACTTAAGCCCTAGGTCTATTCCCTCCCCACCTTGAGATCAGATCCCATAAACCCAAAATTGGTTTGGATACAACAAACGACACTCAATGATTTAACAACTAGAAGTAAGTCTAACCTCATCAGATAAAGAAATGACTGGGAGTCTGGCTGTAGCGCAGCGGGTTAAGCACAGGTGGTGCAAAGCGCAAGGACCAGCATAAGGATCCCGGTTCAAGCCCCCAGCTCCCTACCTTCAGGGGAGTCACTTCATAAGCAGTGAAGCAGGTTGCAGGTGTCTATCTTTCTCTTCCCCTCCTCTCTTCATTTCTCTCTGTCCTATCCAACAACAACGATATCAATGATGACTACAACAATAAAACAGCAAGGGCAACAAAAGGGAATAAATAAATAATAATAAAATATTTTTTTTAAAAAGGACTATTTAAAGCTGGATAAGGGCCAGAGACTGGATCATTTAAATGATGGACTTTTTGGTAAATATCAGGTCACCCCATCATCTGTAGCTTTAGTCAGGGAATCACTGGATTCCCACATAGACATGATAGGCCTAGACCTCTAACAGGTCCCTCTTTCCACCATCACTGGTCACCTCCATCTGGAACATCATCATAAGTCCTCTTGTGGACCTCTACAGGACCTAGCCCTCACTGCATATAGCAGCAATGATAGGGACTGCAACAGTTTCTGAAGAGAGGTTGGGTCAGTCTACTCTGCCACTCATGGAAGACTGGTCCTGCAATGAGTGCAGCCATTCTAGTTCCTTGCTGTGACCATGATACTGCAAGCTCAGACTGACAGGGACTCAGAGATCTCACAGGCTTCTGTGCTAAATATGAATAGATTTTGGTCATATCAGTGGAGTTTATTGGATTGACCTTCTCGTGGTGCATCCCGTGAGTACCCATTTATTGGGGAAACTGACGATCCTTCCTAGCCGACTGAATCCATATGGATCCCAGTCACTTTCAAAGCCAGCAACAAGCAGACATCAGGCTCAACCTGACGCTGTTGACTGGCTATGGAAGAAGGGCAAACGCTAGAAGAAGAAGTGGAGTTTATAATGAGTGGTGTTTATATGCTTTCCTCATGTTTGGAAGCTACTCTCTGCCATAATCTATCTTACTAGCCCTATTCTCAACTTTGATACCATCTTCCAGATAATGTTTTAGTCCACCTGTATATTAGCTATTAGGCTCAGGCAAAAATTACTAAAGTCATGGGCCCCTTGGAAAATACCTAAAATAGACTTGCTTCTTCCCATCTGAAGACCCCTAATTTCATCAACTCTATTCCTAACTTTGGGTTCCTGTTGATTAAAAATTTGTCCTGCCTTATATCTTAACCTTTCAGCCACCAACTTGCACATGCTACTATGATGCCAACCTGACTTCCCTGGACAGATAACCTCACCAAAGTGCCCCAAAGTCTCACATCTCCAGAGCCCAACTCCCCTCCCCCCCCAGTGAAAGACAGAAACAGGCTGGGGGTATGGATTGACCTGACAACATCTATGTACAACAGAGAATCAATTACAGAATCCAGACCTTCTACCTTATGCACCCCTTAAAGAATTTTAAACCATACTCCCAGAGGTATAAAGAATAGGGAAGTTTCCAATGGGTGGGAAGGGACACAGAACATTGGTGGTGCGAACTGTATGAAATTATCCTCCTGTTACTTACAATCTGGTTAATAATTATTAAATAACTAATAAAATATTTTTAAAATACTATGAGATCATTAGTCACAATACTTCCATTACAGTTTAGTATTAAATCAGTTTTATTTTATTATTAAATATTGTTCTTAAATTCCTAGTAAACATATAAAGTCCATCCTAAGCACATATATACCAAATATATATATATACTTATTTAGGCCTATTTAGGGCTTTAAATATCCACTATAAAAAAGGCCTTAGAACATATCCCCTCGAAGATTACAGACGGATTCATGCAATAATATATTAATTCTAAGTAAATATGCCTCATGTGCAAAATGCACATACTTTATACTACTTACAAACACAATCAAATTTTCTGCATAAATATTTTTCACATGAATGTTTTATTTCATATATATATGTATATATATTTCATTTCACTTAAGAATATTGTCAATATAACTGCCAAAATCAACAACCAAACTCTTAATATGTTATAGCAGGAACACTGACCATTGACTACCCTTTTAGGTACAGACTCTTTAAGATGAAATAATACAGTATGATTTAACTTTTTTAAACTGTTCAAGTTTCACTTAATATACATTTTATGCTGATCTCAAATCAGGTGCTCCTCTAAAGACTCTCTAGACATTTTCCCACATTTGGAGCCTAATAAATCAAGGCCTACTAAAGCATTTTCTTCTCCCATGAAATATTCTACCATCTCCCAGTCTGCAGTGATTTTTGTACTTTAGTATTCCCCTGCTTCTTTTAATTATAGATTTCTTAGTACAGTCCTTTTCCTCAATATAGAGTATCACACAAGTTTCGATAATATTAGTGAGACATTTTTCTTCAAATACTATATTCTACTTCTATAATTTAATTTATATTTGCAAATATACATGTCAGATTCTCAATATTTACATTTGCCAAAGTAAATTCTTATGTCAGTATATGTGCCAATGTTGTTTCAGTTATAAAAAATCTCATCAAACATGTCTCAACAATTGACTGAAAAATGTTTCTTTTTCTATTTCTAGGACCATACAGTTATTTTTAATTAGCACAATGTAAAAGCCACATTGCCCAAGCCCTCATTAACACTTTAATATTGCCTGCTATGTTCCCTGTCTCTTTGGATTGCTTTTTATTATTATTTCTTTATTGAGGGATGAATGTTTTACAGTCGACAGTAAATACAATAGTTTGTACATGCATAACATTTCTCAGTTTTCCACATAACAATACAATCCCCACTAGGTCCTCTGCTATCTTGTTCCAGGACCTGAACTCTCCCCTCACACCCACACCCACCCACCTCACAGTCTTTTACTTTGGTGCAATACACCAACTCCAGTCCAGGTTCTGCTTAGTATTTTCTCTTCTGATCTTGTTTTTCAACTTCTGCCTGTGAATGAGATTATCCCATATTCATCCTTCTGTTTTTGACTTATTTCACTTCATATGATTTCTTCAACCTCCATCCAAGATGGGCTGAAAATGGTGAAATCATCATTTTTAATAGCTGAGTAGTATTCAAGCTATTTTAATAGCAAGTAGTAACTTGCTCAGACACTCATCTGTTGTTGGACCCCTGGTTGTTTCCAGGTTTTGGCTATTACAAATTGTGCTGCTATGAACATAGATATACACAAATTTTTTTGAATGGGTGTGTTTGGTTCCTTAGGATATATCCCCAGGAGAGGAATTGCAGGGTCATAGGGTAGGTCCATTTCTAGCCTTCTGAGAGTTCTCAATTTACATTCCCACCAGCAGTGCAGGAGGGTTCCTTTGTCCCCACAACCTCTCCAGTATTTATTGCTACTATATTTCCTGGTGTATAACATTCTCACAGGATTAAAGTTGTATCTCATTGTTGTCTTTATTTGCATATCTGACCATCAATGACTTGGAGCATTTTCTGAAAAATGTTTCTGAGTCAGCTGGAAAGAGGCTATAGTTTGAAGAGTAACTGGAAATAAACAACTTGCTTTGGAGGATTCATAAAAGAAAACAGTAATAGCGTACAACAATAAGCTTCACATATGAGATAATGTGATCCATGAAGAAGTTAATAGAACAAAAATGAAAGTTACATAATATGAGCTCTAGTTGAAGGAACTAGGAATATTTTGCCTGGTGAAAAGAATACTTCAGGTGAACATGATCACAATGTTTAATTACAGGACCATCATGTAAGTCTATGAATAGCCTGTTCTGGATAGTTGTCAAGAGTTCAACTGTTCATAAGTTGAAATGTTTAAAAGTGGAATAGACTGCCCTAGGAAAGTAGAGGCATTCTGAATTAAGTCAGACATTGGTGATTTGTCTTAAGTGATTCCTCCTTGCTTGGTTGGGGATTGAATGATGCCTCCAATGGCCCCAAACATTAAGTGAGGCCTATAAGATTCATCTAATCTTGGGACTAGTTCCAACCAGCAAATGTTGCTTCCAAAATTTATCTTATCTCAGGATTCTATAGAGGACTTCTCATTACAAAGTGTTCCATCACTATTTGATAAATCACTCTGCCAGACCAGAGACCTAAGCAAATTAATCAGTGTAATTTAAATTATTCTTAAGAGATGCCCTAATAGTTGCCACAACAGTGTCACAAATGAGTTTAGCTTCTCACAAAATGTTGAGCTGGTACTGGAGATGCTACCTGACCCATCTAGAAAAAAGTTTTGGGGGGTTGGGAGGTGGTGCACCCAAGCGCACATATTACCAAGCACAAGGACCAGAGTTCTAACCCCTGCTCCCAACATGCAGGGGGTCTGCTTCAGGAGCAGTGAAGCAGGCCTACAGGTGTCTTTGTTTCTCTCCCTCTCTCTAACTCCCTATCCTCTTCCAATTTCTCTCTGTCCTATCTTAAAAAAAAAAAAAAAAAAGGAAAAAATGGCCAACAGGAGCAGTGCATTCTTGTGCAAGCACCAAATCCCAGCAATAACCCTGGAGGCAATTTTAAAAAAGGAAAAGCAAAAAAAGTTCTTGAAACTATGCTTGAAGAAGGAAGCAGAAAGCAGGCCATTTACATAGTTTAAAAGACCCTCAGAATCCTACTTCTATAACAGTCCTTAATACCTAACTTATTTTTCAGATATATCTAGGTATTAAATATATGAACAGCAGTTTGATTTGCACAACTAGCTGTATGTTGTGAAAATGTCTTAAGAAATTAGACTTAAAAATAGCAAATCTCACCAAACTTGATCAAAACCCAACTAACAATTGAGTGAATTTGGGATTCATCCACTAGAAAATGTAATTAGATACTTAGTGTCTAATTATTTGTTGTAGTACACACTGAGAAGGGTGGTGGTGCTCATGGTAGAGAGCACATGCTACACTGAGAAGTAACTTAATTTAAAAGTAACAAAAGAGGGGTAGAACCAGAATGACTGACTATAAGGGCCTGTTTCCCTTCACACTCACAAAAACAAAACTACAACACACATGGAAAACCCCCACATAGAAACAAATTGGATGTCCAACAGTCTTCAAAGCAATGGACAAAGCTCAACATCCAGGTGGTGAGGGTACAGAGAGGCATGTTCACCAAAGGTGAAAAGTAATTCCACTTAACAATAAGCCACAATCAGGAAAAGACCTGTAAAACACAGAACTTTAATTTGGCAAGCAGGAGGTAGGCTGAACCAAAATTCTAGCATCCCAATTCTACTTGTGCTTATAAGTTTACAACAACTGGAAATAAGAGCACTTGGAATTTGCATCAGTTTTCCTAACTACTATGGTAGTTTTTCAAGAGTTGTCCTGGTGAGTACAACCATACCAGAATTTGGTTTTCATAGTAAAAGACCCTGGGGTGAAGCTGGGGAGAAGTGCTCTTATTTACTGTGTGTGCACAACCTGCAAGAGTCTGTTCTTCTACCAGTCTATGAAACACCTGCAACCTCATGCTTTTAATCACTACCCACGATGGTGCTGCCTTGGTGCTATAATCTCATCATGCTTTTAATCACTACTGGTGCAACTTTGGTGCTATAATCTCAACCAAATACTTGTGACTTTGAACCTCTGGCTACTGGTCAGGCCCATGTAAACACAAACCACTGGCTCTGGTCCTCACAAAGCATCAAACATAATTGGAACATAACAAACTGATAGCCTAAAACAGCACTTAAAACCCAAAACTCAACAGAGCTAAATAAACTTCCTAAAGAAGGTTTCATGCTATGGTCCTAAGGATACTTTCTGAAAAGGGAAATTCAATAGAAGAAAGCTTCAACAAAGCAAAGAAATTGCACTTCTAAGATATTTATAGTCTTGTGTACCGTGATTGCTTCAAAAACAAGTAAAATCACCAATAAACTAAAAAATTAAAAGTTAATTGGACATTTTTGGACACTCAGTCTATTTTATTTATTTTCAAGGGAAAGAGAAAGATCAGAATAGTCTGCCATATGCAGTTAGGGATCAAAGTCAGGGCCCCACACCTGCAAGGACCTGCTAACTCACTTCCTTGGCTACTTGGCCTATTTTACCATGAGTAAAATTGAACATGAATATTACTAAGGCCATTTGAGCAAATAAACAGATTGTGTATCAAAAAGAAAATACTTTTGAACTCCTTTGCTTTTGACTGAATGTGTGCATCATCTCAAAATGCTACATGTGTGCATTTGTGATCTACACAAAATGTGAATGAATCAACAAGCCATTTAGCCGATTAACATTATCTTTCTGAAAACAATGACATAGGCCTATAATAAACTGCATGAATAGCCATCAGTTATCTCAAGAACACACTACTAGGCCTTGTCAAAGATATACTTATATGTTTCCATTTTTTTAACAATTAAGTGTTTTTAAAAGTTTTTTTGTTTCATGTATAAAAATAGCCACTGCAATTCTCTTGTGTTTCCCTGGCCTATTCCCAAGAGGTAAAGCTGTATTATAAATGATGCTTCATTTTTACAGATGAAGAAATAATGGAATATAACAGAGGTGCAACCATTTGGTCTGAATCATTTTGAAAATCAATAATGAGTCAAGCAATAAACTTGTGAGGTCAAGATCTCCCATGCAGCCATTCTAGCATTCTCTGCAGCTCTAGCATGGTCTCTAGTGAGCATAATCCTCAAAACAGGACAGAAAAAAATGTTTGAAATCCTCATTTCTTCCCCCCAAAAAAATTCTATATTTCTTCAAATATAGATTTTGATGCATGACTACAGACAAGAAAATTAATTGAATGTTTACAGCACTTAATTTGTCCCTTGCTTAAACAAATAGAGATTATTCAAAATGTAAATATAGAGAGAAGAAAGAAAATAAAGTTTGATAACTGTTCCATGGATAACTAGAAACTGAAGTTCCAATAGCCCAAGCATAAAGTAAGTGTTGGACCAGCAGCTAGAGAGGTAGTTCAGTGGTAGAGCACAGTACTCATATGCATAAAGGCCTGAAGTTGAGCTCCACTACTATAGATATGAGTCTTTCTCTTTCTCTCTCCTCCATCATATATATATATAGTATTGGATCAACCATCATTGCTAAGTTGCAAAGACAGAAAATTTAACCACTAGCCTCAAATGAGGGAAAAGATTTACCCATCAGTCTTGCCTCTTTTCATTTTTCTTTGCTTCTGTAGTGGAGATGGATGGAAAGAATATAGTACTTCTCATTTCACATGATCAGTAATTGTTGGAAACTGCAACTCCAAAGAAAAGGCATAGTAAGAAATCAGTTTTACTACAGGCTAATTCATATGAGCAAGACTGGGTTCCTATAGCATATTTCTGATAACAAAAACATCACTTCTTTTTAATTGCCACAAAGGTTATTGCTGAGGTTCAGTGCCTGTGCTATGAATCCACTGCTCCCAGCTATTTGTTTCCTCTTTTTCCCCCCTTTCTTCTTATTTGATAGCATAGAGAGGAGTTAAAAGGGGAATGGGAGACAAGCAAAGAAAGCCACTTGTAACACTAATTCACAGCTCTTGTAAAGCCCCTTATAACCCTGCAGGTAGATACTTGGGCTTGAACCTGGATCTTAGGAATGTGCACTCAACCAGAGGCACTGCCACCTGACCACCCCAATCACACTTGTAAATAAAGATAACAAAAGTTTATAATATTAGCCAATAGTTTATATTCATTCATTTTCTGATCTGCTAATTTCTGTTCAGGGTCATAAGTGACCAGGGTCACAAGTACCCAATGTCTACACTCACAGCCAAGGAGACAAAGGACAAGACAAGACACCTTTCCATTAAAGGGTGCATGCATGCACATGCATACACTCAGATACAATTCAAACATGTGAAACCAATGTGCACATCTTTAGGGTGTGCAAGAAGTCACAATGTCTAGCAAAAAGACAAGTAGACATGGAGAATTGTGCAAATGCCATATATTTCTTTTTTCATCAAAACAAAAAGATACTAAACAAAACCATACTATTCAGGGACCTCCTGTCTTTATGAAGTTTACCCAAGAAGGCCCACCCAAAAATAATTCTTTCTGAAACCCCACCCATATTAATAATAACCACCTTCAAAGAGCTTTTTCTCTGAGAGCACAATAAAACAAATATAATAGCTATGGCAACAACAACTGTCTTATAAAAAATAATCGTATCTATAAACTGTCCTAGCAATGTGTGTCAGATAGGAACTGTACCATTAGAGTACTCTGATTATAGTTCTAAGAAGTGTTTATGATTGTAAGGTGGATGAGTAAGGCAGATGTTTCCTGGAGAACCCATCTTAAAACAAAAAAAAAGAACTTTTATTTATTTTTTAATTTATTTTTTATTTAAGAAAGGAAAAATTAACAAAACCATAAGGTAGGAGGGGTACAACTCCACACAATTCCCACCACCCAATCTCCATATCCCATCCCCTCCCCTGATAGCTTTCCCATTCTCTATCCCTCTGGGAGCATGGACCCAGGGTCGTTGTGGGTTGCAGAAGGACTTTTATTTTTAAGAAACACATAGAAGGTAGCAAGTAGATGGACTGTGACTAATGAAATAAAGGATACCCAGGTCTTCATTCTTATCTGATTTTTATGACAAGCCCAAACCCATCTTGCATTGTATCACAGTATCTTTGCTCAACATTTAGACTATAAGTTTCTTGAGAAATTTCTTTTTGGTGAATTCTAAACATTCACCAAATGTCGATTCTGTTACCACATTTTCATCAAAGTAAAAAACATCCTAACCCATTAGAAATTTTACAACAAATAATAATTCGGGAGTCAGGCAGTAACGCAGCGGTTTAAGCGCACTTGGCGCAAAGCACAAGGGCTGGCAGAAGGATCCCAGTTTGAGCCCCGGCTCCCCACATGCAAAGAAGTCGCTTCATAGACAGTGAAGTAGGTCTACAGGTGTCTATCTTTCTCTCCCCCTCTCTGTCTTGCCCTCCTCTCTCCATTTCTTTCTGTCCTATCCAACAACAATGACATCAATAACAACAACAATAATAACTACAACAATAATAAAAAAAACAAGGGCAACAAAAAGGAAAATAAATAAACATTCACAAAATTTAAAATAGTGATGATTCACTTAAATAAAAAATACACATTCCAAATTTGCAGTAATCTCTTCACTTGAACAAACTTACAGATGCATTTTACATTTCATAATAGTTGGTTCCTTTAGTAATCCATTTATTTTCCCCATGAAGGGGGGAGAACAGCCACCACTTGATTCTACAGATATGAAGGACCACATACTGAATTATAAAAGAATTTTTAATAATAATATTATAGTTATATAAAAGGTGTGTCTTCAAAAATCATTTTTACCTCTATATGTATAGCATTTAATATATGGAATATTTTCACTAGTAATTTACCGTGTCTTACAATGCTTCTTTAATTGTTGCTTGGGTTCAGAAAAATCAATAAAAAGTAAATACTCTTAAAAAGTAGTCAAATCACTGTATTTGCTATTAAAAAAAAAAAACTTCTCTAAATTAGTCCACTAAAATGTTAACACCAGAGGGAAAAGGGTGGAGTTTTTCAGTTGCTATTACTTTATTCACTGATGAATTCCCAATATCTAGCAACTCTTCCAGAGCAGTTGCTCAACAAATCTTTAAACTTTTGTGTAAAAATCAGTTGCCCCATGCATGTGCTACTTGTACCTCCTAAGCAAGCCATTGTTCCAAAACAGCTTATATAGAAGCCAATGTAGAACTGATGTAGAAATTCAAGCTAGGTGTGGTCCGGGAGGTGGCGCAGTGGATAAAGCATTGGACTCTCAAGAATGAGGTCTTGAGTCCGGTCCCCCACAACACATGTACCAGAGTGATGTCTGGTTCTTTCTCTCTCTCCTCCTCTCTTTCTCATAAATAAATAAAATCTTTAAAAAAAAAAAAAGAAAAGAGCTCACAGTTATAAATTTAAAAAAAAAAAAGCAAGACATTCAAGCTTGGTAATCCATGCCTCAAAGGCTATTTTTAGACCAAAAACACCATGAGGATAACCCAGAGTACCAGATAATTTAGTTCACACTTCATTAGTCTGAGCTCAACAAAGAATACTCCAAGCATTAATGTTTTGATATGCTTAACAGCTGTAAAACATGCACATTTGCTTCTTAAACCATTTTAATCAAAACTTCAACAGATGAATTGCAAATGTGTAATATTTTATTCTCACACCAATTTAGCTTCCTTTATATCTTGCTTTTGTTCTAATCCCATCTCAATAATCATTAGAGCTACCAGGTATTAAACATTTACTACTTACTCATTAATATTCGTACACATATGCTCATAAAAATTTCACAATGACCCTTAAATGGGTATTATTATCTTCACTGTGTAACCTCAGGGAAGTTAAGTGATGTTCCTAAGTCGTCTCCCCTCCCCCTACCGCAGTTGACAATGAAGCTAAAGTTAACCCAGTTCTGCCTGATTTCCCATCCAAGCTCTTAACCACAAGACAATCTGTATATCTACACACCGCCAGATGTGCATAAATGCGGGGGTGACAATTTTTTAATTATGGGTATATCTATTTTGCCATGATCATGACTTCACTACTACAGGTTGACTTTTAAAGTTGTTTTAATTATATTGATTTACTTATTGGATATAGACAGCCAGAAATCGATAGGGAAGGGGGTGATAGGGAAAGAGAGCAAGAGACACCTGCACTCTTCTTGCAGCTCGCAAAGCTTTCCCCCTGCAGGTCTGCAGGTCGGGACCAGGTGCTTAAATCCGGATCCTTGCACATTGTAACATATGCGCTCAACCAGGTGTGCCACCACCCCGCTCCCAGGTTGACTTTTCACATAGAGAAAAATCATAGAGGGGGGCAAGTAGTCCCCAGTCCCTACCTAGGGGAGACCCCAGTCCCTACCTAGGGGAAAAGCCTTGAGACTGGTGAAGCAGGGCTGTAGCTGTCTCTCAAGTCTCTTTCCTTCTCTCTGTCTCCCCCTTTCCCTCTCAATTTCTGCTGTCTCTATCCAATAAATAAATAAAGATGATAAATTTTTAAAAAGAGAGAGACAGACAGAGGGAAAGATAACACAGCATATATGCTTCCTCCAGTGCAATGGGACCAAGTCCAAACTTGCATGATCAATCAGTTGTACCAGGTAAGCTACCTACCCAGGCCTGAAATTATTGTTTTGAAATATTTATTAATATTATTTCTTTTCAATGAGAGAGAGGAAGAGAATAAGAGGAGGGACATGCAGAATATTACTGATTAGTTCTAGCTTATGGTAGCCCTGGGACCTCTGGGACCTCAGCATGTTCTGTTGAGCTACCAGTTGTGCTACTTCCCTGGTCTTGAAGAAATTTAGATATGTAAACAGTCCTCACGCTGCATGAACTGTGAAAAGACCAAACGTTTTTTAAAGTCAAATAGCCTTAGTTTCAAATCCAGCTACACCATCATCTATCAGAGAGTCTCTACAAAACCACTGAACCTTCCTGGGCCTCAGTTTCCATAAATATAGACACAAAGATAAGAATACCAAATTTCCTCACGGTTGCTATTGGGAAATGAGTGGTATGAAGCCTGGCATGAAGTAAGTATTCTTTAAAACTAAATTCCCTTCCTTCTAACAGATTTGCTAAATTGGCACTGTACTGATTTTTTTTTTTTGAGTGTTTAGTACATCCCCGTAATACCATAATTACTGAATATAATGACACTGCATTCTCTATAACTACAAAGTAGAATTTATAAACTGATAAAATGTGAGTTGGAAGAGGATTTAGAGGCCATCTGTTTTGATTCCTTCCATTTCCAAATGAAGTCCAGAGAGTTTAAAGGACTTGTTTCCAAGTTTCACAGAAAGTTAATTGTAAAGAGACAGCTAGGCCTTATGTTTCTCTATCCCCACTATACTTCCAGTTTTTGCCTCATACTAATACAGGCATGGCTATGCATGTAATTTTCAGATGATTAAGCAGTATAAAATAACCTCAGTTTAATTGCACCAAATTAACAAACCAAATTAGTGTTTCATATGTACACTATTAAACTAGTTGTCTGGCTTCCAAAAGAAATAAAATATTGTTTCAGTTGAATCTAGATTATTTTTTTAGTGAGCAGTTTAAATTATCTATTTTATAATCTTTATATGGAACTAGACAATCTCCTTTTTAAAAGAAACATTTCTGTAATTATTAGGATGAGACTTTGTGCAGAGCTTTAATACCTGAAAATTCTCTTGCAACGAACAGAAGATCTTGTATCATCTCTGCATGTGTTCTGTGCACACATGTGTCTATACAATATGCATGCCTATAAGGATCTCCAAGCAAAAATAGATGAGGGTATGTCTATATTTTCCTACTGCCTAATTTCAAATGTCCCACCTTTTGGATGAGCTTCTGAAATCCAGTGAATCTGCCACAATGCAAACTATAAGATCTTTGCAGATCTCCTGCTTTCTTTTTCAGAGAAAATGAAAGCACCAAATAAATCTTTGTCAAAAAAAAAAAAATTGTCATTCATACACACTAGAGGTGAAGAAGATCCAGCCCTCCAGCCACATACAGCCCATAAAATCATTTGGTCTGGCGTTGCTAAGGCAAACACAAGCAGGACTCAAAATTCAATAAACCTAGATTTTATCGTAGCAGCAGTAAATGTTAATTTTTAAGTTAATAATATGGCCTATGAATCATGTCTTTTTTAATAGTTTTAACTTTTTTTTTCTTTTACCAGAGCAGTTTAGCTCTGGCTTATGGTGGTGCTGGGAATTGAACCTGGGACTTTGGAGCCTCAGGCATGAGAGTCTGTTTGCATAACCATTATGCTATCTACCCTCCGCCAGTTTTAACTTTTATGTTTTAAATATCTAAATGTCCCTTGACAGAGGAAAAGGTCTCTCTACCCCTGATATATGCTGTGCAATGCTATGTGCTTACTATTCTAATAATGTAAATAAAACTGAGTGATAATAATAAAGTGGTATTCTAATGAACCATGCAATGCATCAGCTACCATGTCTTAAAACAAATTGTGCCTAAAAATATTACTATACTTATAATTTTAAGTATAACCATTTTAATAAGTTGTTTGATAGTTAACTTTCACTGTTAGTGAGTAACTTCTGGAGTAAAAGTTTTATTGTAAGTTAAAACAATAACACAATACTGGACTTAAAATGTAGTTCAAGTTGACAATCTGATATACTTAGCCTTGGTTATCAAAATACTCTAATCATTTTTGCCTGTGATAATTTTTCAAGGTGTCCACTAGCAGGCTTAAGAATTCATATTATGGAGGCCGTTGGCTCACCTAGTTAAGTGGACAATTACCAAACACAAGGGCCCAGATTCGAGCCCCTACTCCCCACCTGCAGAATGTCCGATTTACAAGCGATGAAGCAGGTTTGCAGGTATCTATCTTTCTCTCCCTCTCTCTGTCTCCCTGTCCTCTCTCAATTTTTCTCTGTCTTAACCAATAAAATAAAAAAAATTCATTTTTTAGGCATTAGTGTTAGCCTTCATTAGGTACTTCTCTTTTGAAACTTACAGCAATTTACATACCTCCTTGCCACCAGAATATCTCTCATCTATCCCTTACTTGTGGATATATATATAATGATTATTCCCCTGTTCAAAGACCTGAAGTAAATTCCACTTCTCTCAGGAAGCCTTCACATCACAGTCCTATGGGATCTGGAACTAACATATTTTCCCAGGTTCACTGCACTCTTCTAACCTGGTACTATAACTATGTACCTGTCCTTATATCAAAATAAACTGAGACCCATCCTTTACTCTCCTTCTTACTGAAATTCATTTTTTAATGTTTTATTTCTTTATTGGATAGAGACAAAGAGAAATGAGAGAATAGAGGGATGTAGAGAGGGAGAAAGAAAGAAAGGCACCTGCAACACTGTTTCATCATTCAGGAAGCTCTTCCCCTGCAAGTGGGGACCAGGAGCTTGAACCTGGATCTTTGCACATTGTAATATGTGTACTCTCAACATGTGCATCACTGCCCAGGCACTACTAACTGAAAGTTACTCAACTCTAAGATATTCAGCTCAGAGATTCCTCCAATCAAAAATTAGTTTCCCAATTGGACAAAACCATGTCTTCAGTTACAATATATATATCTACTTGTAAACCTTAATAAAGTTTACTTTATTTTTTTATATTTATTTATTTATTTTCCCTTTTGTTGCCCTTGTTATTTTTTATTATTGTTGTAGTTATTATTGTTGTTGTTATTGGTGTTGTTGTAGTTAGATAGGACAGAGAGAAATGGAGAAAGGAGGGGAAGACTGAGAGGGAGAGAGAAAGATAGACACCTGCAGACCTGCTTCACTGCTTGTAAAGCGACTCCCTTGCAGGTAGGGAGCCAGGGGTTCAAACTGTGATCCTTATGCTGGTCCTCACACTTTGCACCACCTCACTTAACCCTCTGCACTACCGCCCAACTCCCTGTCCAACTAATTTAAATGGTAACCCAAATAAGTTTACTTCTGTGGGTTTTGTTTTTGTTTGTTCTTGCCACCAGAGCATCCATCACTGGGGCTTTGCACGTGCACTATTTCACCACTCACTGTTATGAGTGAATATTATTTTCTCAGACAGCTTGACAGACAGAGATGAAGAGAGACAGAGGAAAGATACCACAACACCCTCCACCACTCATGAACTATCCACATTACAAGGTGCTCCCATGGTGGCCAGGAGCTTGAACCCAGGTCCTCAAATACCATACAGTGTGAGCTCTACTGAGTGAATCATCCCCAACGCCACCAAGTAACTATTTTTAAAAACATGAAACATTTTTATGTTAATTGCACATTATCATATGCAAATGACAGTAGCTTACTTACACCAAAGCCTCTCAAATTAAATTGAACACAATCATAACAAATTTCTAGGACACCAGAGGCCACAGGTGTGAAAGCAGTGTGAAGTGTTTTATGTTTTACATATGCCTTCTCCCAATCCTAGTTCCTATACTGCAAAATTCCTTCTCTAATGCTTAGTCTTCAGATGGTTATTATGGGTTGCCATAAAAGTCTTGATATATTTTTGTTTTTCTGTGTAAATATGTTATGACTTTTCTAGTAATCCAATAAATATATCCTGATTTGTCAATGCCAGTTCCCTTTCATGATAGATGTCATCATCATTCATGTGGTCAGCCTGTCCACATGATCTGAGCTCACCTCTGGGTATCTATCACCTCTCTTGTTACCTGCCCTCTTGGTCTACTGGCTTGGTTTCAACTTCTGGAAATACTGTATATCCTCTAACCTCAGAACAATCTTATTATTGCCTCTGTGTACACAATATTCTCCCTCTCCTCACCCACCTTTTTGTACTGGGCTCTCACTTATCCTCTAGTCCCAGCTCCAATACAGCTTCTCAGAGAGGTCATTTCTTCACCCCCAAATAAGAGTAATGAACTCCTTATTAAATGCTCCTTTATGTTTCTTCTGTAGCACCTACAACAAGTATGATGTCACATATAGTGATTCACCATATGATTAATATATGTCAAGTTGACTAGATTAGAAACTCCTTTTTCTAGTTTGGATCACCATCAAACTCTTAGTATCTAACAGGAGGCAGAGTCATTAATCAGAGGACCTGTCCACAGTACTCTAAAGAAAGGGTGGATACTATATATGAGTGGCAAGTCAAAAATATTGGGTCAAAGTACTTCCTTCCTCAACTTGCATTCAACCATCTTGGGACACAGAAGCAGTAAGTCAAATTCTTCAAGCTTTCTGTCCAGAATTACTTTCAGGCACACAAACAACATTTTCATTTCATATCTCCAGAGCCATTTTTTTCAAGTATGTCTAATTTAATTCCAAATTTTAAGCCAGTAGTAATTCTAAAACTATGGGCCCTTATAGATTAGTCATAGTCAATACTTCAAAAGATTAAGAAAAGGCTATGTTAGCACATATTTGGAGAATGAAATGACCTCAATTATCAAGCAGTTGACTGTATTCTAAATTCAGTTTTGAAATAAAATAGCTCTATGTCTATCTTAATACTAGTATTCACAGTCCAACTCAGAGAAGTTAAAAAACTGCACTGACCAAGAAAGCTTCGTTAAGGGGCCAGGCAATGGCGCACCTGATTAAGCACTCATTTTACAGTATGCAAGGACCTGGGTTCAAGCCCCTGCGGGGGGGGGGGGGGATATCACAAGTGGTGGAGCAGGGCTAGAGGTGTCTCTGACTCTCTCCCTCTCTACCTCTTTCTCCCCTCTCAATTTCTCTGTCTCTATCCAATAATAAATAATTTTTTTAAGAAAGAAAGCTTCATTATACCCATATACATTTTTTTTTTGCCTCCAGGGTTATTGCTGGGGCTCAGTGCCTGCACCATGAATCCACTATTCCTGGAGGCCATTTTTTCCCCCTTTTGTTGCCCTTGTCGTTGTAGCCTAGTTGTGGTTATTTTTGTTGTTGTTAATGTCATTCGTTGTTGGATAGGGGAGAGAGAAATGGAGAGAGGAAGGGGAAGACAGAGAAGGGGAAAGAAAGATAGACACCTGCAGACCTGCTTCACTGCTTATGAAGCGTCTCCTCTGCAGGTGTGGAGCCAGGGGCTCAAACCAGGATACTTACTCAGGTCCTTGCGCATTGTCACGTAAGCTTAACTCGCTGCACTACCACCTGACCCCCATACTCATATTTTTATACTCATATATGAAAGACTTGGAAGTTGGCTTATCACACCAAAGTAAAAGACTCTGGGGTGCGTGGGTCCGGAGAAGGATGACAGAGGACCTAGTGGGGGTTGTATTGTTATATGGGAAACTGGGAAATGTTATGCATGTACAAACTATTGTATTTACTGTTGAATGTAAAACATTAATTCCCCAATAAAGAAATTTAAAAAAAAAATAAAAGAAAGACTTGGAAGTTGTGTCACAATAACAACGTGCAGAAATATTTCCTCAAATTAATTAAATGTACCATAGTTACACATACTGACTTATAATCTCCTGTTTGCTAGCACAGAAATAAAAAGCACAAGGAAAGCCATACTTCTGACTGTGATTAAGTATCAAATAAATAGAAAACTATACAATTTCTCACATACTTTCCTTTGAATAAGCACAACCTTAGCACATCCACAGTTTTAAACACTGAGTGTTGCTGGGCTTCACTAAAATTTTACTGAAGGGTAATAATGAAAACCCTGTTTGAGCAAACATACACATAGTGAATGATTTGAAGTTTCTTATGCAAGCTGAAGTTCAGAGAATTGAGTATCAAATTTCCTCTGCTCCTGTCTATATTGCCACTCTAAAACTTGCAATACTTACATGATTTAGCCAAAATATGACCTTAGTTTAGTCAAAATGTGTGTTCATGATGATATCATACATAAATTCATTAAACCAGAGAAATATCTTTGGAATATTAAAATGGATACTTAAGTTGTGAACTATTTCTCCACCTGCAGGATTACTGCACAGACCAACAGAGGCATTCCGCTAATGCTGACTATAAACCAAAATATGAAGATAGTGTCTCTTATTAAATATGTAAGTGATTAACACTGATCTACAGCCATCCATGCAATTAGTCTCAGCAACTTTTCCTTTATTATAATAGTTAACATATCTGGTATTAAGTGATTATACAATCTAATGGCTCACACTTTACATTAAATATTCCAACTACCTGCTTTTTCTAATTTAAGACTGAGATTAATTGCAGCTGATAACAGATGATAACTCAAAATCTAGAATCTGCACAGTGAAGTACTTTTTATATTTGTTGCTGTTGTTGGTAAAATAAATGCTGCTTTAAAAAACTAACTTGGTAAATTCAGAATCTTCTTTTTTTTTTTAAAGTTGAATCAGTGCAAGATTCAATCTTGACTTCTGAACAGTGACAAAATGCCAAAGTTCAAGCAGATACATGCACCATTATTCCACAAGGAATGTTTGCATACTGTTGTCTTATGTTTTGTCTTCATAGTAACATGAGTTTGTAAACAAATCTCATAAAAGGAGCCTGATCAATCAAAAGATTCTGCTGGCTAATCTTTCAGTGCAGTCAAATAGCATGCTTTCACAATGTTATAATACACACATAGTAAGTCCACTTTCACATTCTATGCTTAATAGAAATATAGAAATATTTTACCTCTTTTAAATGTTTTCTCAAAGATTTCCACATGATTTCACCAGTTTAAGAAAATAGTTTGATTTTAAATTTGTAATATAATTAATATGCTATCACTCCCAAAACTGTCTCCATATCAATCTCACATCAGTTTAGTCACAATTATCTTCTTATAAATATAGCCAATCTCTAATAAAGTCAGCCACAGGAAATACAATCACCACAGCAAAAATATAAATCCTACAATTTTGCTTTATGCCTGATTGACATTCCAAGCAGTTAAATCAAGACAATTTCAGAGTTGCTATGATAACATTTTTCTGTATATAAGAAATATACTGCATTTTAAAAACCTAGTAGTCAAAAGAGATCACAACAGTTTGATGCACACTATCATTAGTGGATGCTGGTAAATCCCATTCACCTCAAAGTAATAATGCAGTTCTCACTAGTTCAAGACATCCTATCATCCCACAGTAATTTCCTCTTAGTAATGAAAAGGATATCCACTTCATTCAAAAGGAGGATATTAGGCCTGTGAGGTAACTCACCTGGTGCAATGTTTACCTGATCAGGTGGAGTGCACTGCTGTCTTGATAAGCTAGTTGGTCTACACCCTAAAAATCAAACTCAGTCTACTCTTACAGAACCTACTTGGCTAAAATTTTCCTTTGAGATTTTCATAAGGTGAAAAAAAAAACCCTCAATACTTGTAAAATCAAATACATTTATGTTATATAACATATATCCATAAACATGTATGATAAAATATTTTTAAATAACTCAAGGGCAAATATTACAATACCACTGAAGGAAATGTTTATAATAAAATTAAATTACCTTTTTACTGGGAGGACAGATCATTGCAAATTTAATTTAAATGGATCTTATTAATATTTCAAGTAACTTCTGGGCTTGATTATGCACTGCAAAAGAAACAACTGTACCAAAGAGAAAAATCAATAGCTCTTGACTGGGGCTCTAAGTATACAAGAAGAAAACACTGTTCTCTTATGATTAAGGAATTTCCAATATTTATTTGGAAGTAAACTAAGTTATTTTTAAAATGTCAAAAAAGGAAGGAGGAAAATCAGTTCAAATTTTCCATTATAATGAAAGTACCGGAAACAAGTCTATCGTGTTCATTTTAGGACTAAGCAACTGTGCAGAGAATAAGACTTCTGCAACGTCAGTTGCAAACACAGTTTCCTGTGTGAATTCTAAACCATTACAGGTGTCCTAAGGCCTCCAGTGAAACCTATTACCAGGGAATTCCTCTGGTCCCCAGTTTCTTCAAAGCCACTGCCCTCTACCCAGAACACATTATTGCCAGTCTTTCCAAGAGTTTTATGAAGGACTTTCACTCCTCTGCACTCCCCGAGTTAAAATAACCACTTTACCTCCGCATAGCAAGTAAAAGCTTTCCCATTAGGGAGGACTAGTTCCAGCAATCCTTTATAGTTAAACGCTTTCAATTCAGAGAGGGGAGGAGCCACTTGAGAAAGACCTTTCTTCCCTTCCTTTTCCCCATTGGGATTCACGTCCCTGAAGGACAGCACCAAGGGACCACTTCCTAACCTTCTGTCCCTTTCCCAATTTGGATTTGCAGGTAAGGGTCGCATTTTCTCGCGTCCTCTGCTGCACTAACTGTGTTATGTAAGAGAGACAGAACACGCGAGGCACAAGTATAAAGCGCACCGATCTGTGAGAACAGCTGGGGTGGCAAAGCTGATCTGGAGTCTTTCCCCACCGAATACGACAGACACCACACACATCAATCCCCCCCAACATACAAACACACATAAACAGAGCAGTGTTTTCTGGTCTCACCCCAACCAGTACCAGACGCACAGAATGGAAAGGCGGGGGGCCGGGGGGGGGGTAGGGGTGATGGGAGGTGAGAGAGGAGGAGGAAGAGCAGCAGCAGCACATCTGCTTTGATAGCAGCCGGCAGAGCCGCCGCGGCAGAGAGCCCCTCGTTAACCCCCTTCCTGTGGCCGCACCACGTCATGGAACATTCCCGGAACGGGCCAACGTTCCACCCACTTCAGGGAACAGACATAAAGGCGCAGACCCAGCTCCCCCCAGTGCACAGCCCAAACACACATGTTCCTTCCCAGTCGCCGGACAGACACACAAACACGAATGCAAACCGCCCCCACCCGTCTCCACGCGCCCTTGGCCGGCCCGGCGCTCAGGAAGCCGTTCTGCCGCCGGTGAACCCGCAAGGCGAGGGCGCCTCCGCCTGAACCTTCCATGGAGACTGTCTCCTCCTTCCTCTCCTCCTTTCTTTCTTCGCTCCTTCTTTCCTTGCTCTGGAGGAGAAAGGGGGGACTGAAATGCCTCCAGCCACAGCCTTGGCTGCGCTCGCTCGGCCGCAGGCCGGCGGCCCGGCCCTCTCGCCGCCCGCCTGCCCGCCCGCAGCCCGGGGCCAAGGCCCGCCGCCCCCTCCCCCGCTACCTGCTGACTGGCTGCCGGCGGCCGCGGTAGCCGCAGAGGTGGCTCGGCTGTGCGCGCCGGTGCACGTCCCTCATTAGTAACCAGGCACATTCCTGCCTCCTGCGCTCCCGCGCGGTCCCCTCCCCCCAGGACATTACGCAAAGCTGCCTCCCCTCATCTGCATAGATCCTCTGCCGGCCCGGGTATTCCCCGCATTTCCCCACGCGCAGGACCCTCCCTCCCAAGGTCTCCCCATCCCCGCCCCCTCCGACCCTCACCCGGGGGAAGCCGGCTAGGGGCCTGGGACGCGCACCCCGGAGCAGCGACAGGGTCCGGCGGCGGCGATTACGGCATAAAGTGAAACAAGCTCCTAAGGCTAAAAGCAGGCAGAAAAAACCCAGCGCCGAAGCCACTTACCCAACCGGGGGACCCAGATTCCCGCTGCTCTGCTCTCCCAAATCTAGGTTCGCTCAGACACGCACCCCAAGGCTGCAGCCCAGGACCCAAAGTCGAGACGTGTCGGAATATTGTAAAGGAGCCAGGACCTTTCAAGTTGCTCCGGGTTCCTGGGAGCGTCAACGTCCATGACACAACTTGGCAAAGACTTAAGCCACAGTCCCCGAAGATGTTTTTTGTGGATACCCCCCCACCCCCGGCGCTGAGAGAAAGCGCTCAGCTGCTCCCCGCTGGCCGGCTCTCCACCCCCTCACCTCCCGCCCGCCTCCAGCCAGCCACCCGCCTCCCGCCTGCGAGCCCCTCGGGCGGCTGTCAGCTCCCGGTCGCCACCGGGTGACAGGGGCTGGAGGATGGTGCGACGCGGCGGTCCGAGCCCGATCGAGCGGGCAAGGGGGATCCTCGCAGCAGCTGCTGCCGCTCACCTGGAAAGTCACCGCTGAGGAGGAGGAAGACGGAGAGGAGGAGAAAGAAGAGAGAGAAGAGGAGGGGGAGGAAAACCCCCTGGTGCCCTTGTTCTTGCTGCCGCGGCGGCCGCTCTTCGCCAAGGCTGAGCGTGTCTGGTGGGGGGTGTCTGGTAGCATTTCCTTAAGGACAGGGAGAGGGAGGGCGGGCGCGGAGGGAGGGAAGAGATCCCGACCGCCAGCCCAGGCTTCTCTGCCCTTTATTTATTTTTCTGGTACTGTAGAGAGATGATGGGCGCGGGACCGGGGCCGCCGGGCTCGGGGGGGGGGGAGCCGCGAGGCCCGGGGGCCGCAGTACTGAGCTTGCGGGAGCTGCAGCTGCCGCCTCCCCTCCGGGTCTGTGGACGCACCGGGTTATTCCTGGCAGAGCCTCCCAGAACAGAAGTTACTCGGAGGAGTGCGCGGCGAGGGCGGGTGGGGGAGGAGGGAGGAAGAGGGAGAGACTCAGCCAGCGACGTCATCGGATCCCCCAGCGCGTCCCTGTGAGGGAGGCTGAACCAGAAAAACCAGTCTGGAGCCGGCGGTCGAGAGAAGGATGTGCGGCGCCCGGTGACCCTGGAGGGAAGTGCCCGGGAGGGCCTGGCCAGGCCAGGCCACGGCTGCTCGGGGCGGGAAGATCATTGCAGCGCTCAAGCTCTCTCTCGAATCGAGGAAACTCCCTGGAGAGCCAGTCTGCTAGTCACTCAGAAAAAAAAAAAGGGGGGGGGGAATAAAAGCCCTTGGACGTTTCTTGGAGCCCGAGAATTTCCTTCAGAGATGAGGAAATGTGCTCGCCCCCACTCCATCTTCCTAGTGCATTGACTACAAGACAAACGGAATTATATAATTACATTGTCATTATGATTTTTATCCAAGCGCCTCTGATCCCTTTCCTCTCATTCACCACTGACTCAAGTCATGGTTATGTTATCGGTCTAGAAAAAGAAAAACAGACTGTAGGTTCTGGCTACAAAAAGCTTTGCGAAGGTGTTTCTCCCAGCCCCGGGGGGAACAGTAACTTTTCACACATTTGAAAGGCCCCAGTTGCCTAGCGGGGAGTCACTTACCAGGGCGCCCTGGGTGCACCCTGCTCTGGGGACGCGGCCCGCCCTCGCCGGGGTATTCAGAAAGGCTTAGGCTGCGGCGCGGGAAGCAGCTGGGCTTTCCTGGAGGGTTGTGTTGAGAACTGGGGCGAGCTGCCGCCTCTAGCCAGAGCGCTTCCCTCCCCGAGGGGACAAGAGTGAAATCACACCCTGTGCTGAGAAGACAGGATCTGGGCGGGGAAAGAAGGGAGCGGGAAATCCCAGGCGAGAGGGGTGGGGGCTAGAGCCCTGGGCTTCCTCCCCCACGGGAGACACTGGGACTTACTCTTGGTCTTTACCCTGCAAGTATGGACTCCTGTGCACCCTTGGGGGAGGAGGTACGCAGAAGGCTGCAGCAGTGTGAGGCAAAGAGTAACTAATCAGACTTGTGCCCACAAGCGCTTCCTCCGGGTGGTCTTCCAGCGGACTGAGGACCGTCACACCTAACAGCTGAGTCCTGCGCCCGCCCCGGGCGCCGCTGGCCAGGGCTGCCTCCCCACCCCGGGCCGCGCCGCCTCCCTGCCCGGGGCGGAGTAAACAAGAGATGTGCAAGATTTGACCTGGCGCGACCCAGCTTTCTGGCCGGGGTTCCCCCAGAGCAGGTGACTCCCTGGGAGGGGTGGAAATGAGTCTTCGGAATTCCGGGCCAAAGCCTTTTTAATTGCATTATTGCTCTGAAAGTAGGTATTTGACCAATTGCGGAATGGATTGTGTCTCTAGTTTCAGATTTCGCGGGAAAGGACCAACTTTTAAGACAAATCAAATACCCCCTTCCTTTTTTTTCTTTTAATTAAAAAATACATAAAACGGGAAGGCCCGCCCTTTAATGCTAGGATAGTACTACTAGTTTCGTTTTTGTTTTTCATTTTGATCTTTAACTCTTGTATTTCTCACACACATATGCAAAGATAACATTACCCTAAAAAAAAAAACTGCTTTGCAAGGTAAGGCTGTTATGTTTCTGTGCCCCTGTATTTTTCCTTTTCCTCCCCAAAGAAGAAAATCTGAACGATTAAGAGTAAATTTCATGGTGTCCTTTTAGAATGATCCTATTTAAATTGAGGGCCTACTTCCTCATACTGGGCTTCCTCTTTTTATTGTATAAGTACTTTTAATACTCACTCTTTCTTGACTTAACTTGAAGCACTTAATAAAAAATAAAAATAAAACCTCCCCATCATTTCTTCTTTGCTTCTTTAAATATTAATTTTAAACACAAGATGTAATTTTTTAATGGGCACCTCTCATGACCATTTTACTCATCTGCTTAGTAGAGAAGATTAAGCAGTATCTTTAAGAATCCAATTTCCCTTCAGTACACATAATAACAACTGCCCAAGCACTCAGAAACTGAACACAAAAAGGAGCAGGCAGCATTTTATTTCACTAGAATGGGTGTTAGTTGAAATCTTAAATGCCTTTTATATAAAATACTAGATTAAATGGCATAATGTGAATATTAAGGCATTTGGGTAGACAGTCAAATATTTTTAAAGGACATATACATTTATTTTAATGACCTATTCTTATAACAAAAAAACACACTAACAGTTTCTGATAAAATTTGTACTCTCATTACCTTATTCCACAATTATCAAGCTCTAAAAAAAAAGATAGCCTGTACCCCCTCTTATCCTATGGTTTTGTCAGTGTTTCCTTTTTATAAATAAATTTTAAGATAATAGCCTGAGTGGACTTGAAACAGAAGCAAAAAAAAGAATTGTGAATATGTGTAAACTAAGTGACCCCGCCCCCAAAACCCTCAACCCCACCCCATGCCCCAGGAAAATTCACTGTCATTCAGTAAATGTCTCCCTGCTTCCTATGATGCAACATACTACTGTGGTCAAATGTCTCCCACTGCAGCTCCAGAGCAAATCAATATTTACTGACATTCCAGGGCCTGATGTACATGAAAACATTCAAATCACAGATAGTAGGCACTCTTTCTGGTCATCATGATTTTTTCCCAAGATCAGTCTCACTTGGCATACTGTTTCCCAGACTCTATTGAAAGGGCCCTAAGACATCTCCCCTACAAACAAATTTCTCTTTTAACACATATCTTGAGTCTATATCACTAGCAGTTCACATATTTCTAGTAAATATCTATTCAGTTCCTTTCGTGTAAGGATGATATAGAAACAGAAAACATTTTCCCAGAAATATTCCATATATAATATCATGCACTCAAGTCTTAAGAAACTCTCTGTGGGACAGATGCTGATTAGGTAGGTCATAACTAATTCACCTAGGTTCTCATAGGAAGCATCATTAATAGTGTAGGAGCTTTGTTTTCATTATTTCTCTTTTTATCATTTTTCTATTTCAAAGGGAAGGAAAAACTAGTAATCTGGATTGTGTAAAAGTAAAATAAATAATATCTACATGGCATTATAGTATTTTGCAGTGCTGTCAGAAAACCACTATGAACTGAAAAAGTATGTATCTGATGCCTAATATGTACTGCAGGTACTTAGCATATATCTATAAACAAATCCATAACTGCTACTTTACTGAATATTTCATTCTAGTTGGAAAAACAGGATAGAAAATAAACATAAAAATGTATAGAACTTTGGAAGCTAACTAGAGTTATGGGGATGTTGGAAGAGAGTGGCCAAAGTTTCTCTCCTATAGTATCTGGCTCATCATGATAGATTTCCACAGAAAATTGGGGAGTCCATAGATCAAACAACGCAAATCTTATTTAGGAAAAAAGGAGCTAGGTTATTTACAGACATGGAGGGGTCATTGGAGAAAATGATGACTATCTGATTTCTCTCTTGCTTTTTATATCCTAGTCTGTTTTTACCTAGAATAAACTTTCATCAATCCATTTAACTTTCCTGACTCTTTTCTATTGATCCTGTCTCCCAAGTGCATCTTTCTATGGCCCCAACTTCTTTTTCCTTTCTAAAGTCCAACCTACATCTATCTCATAATAATTGTTTCCTTCCCAGGTGCTCTTCCTTCTCACCTCCTGCTCTGTACTAAAGCCAGACTCCAGGCCATCCTAGCGGATTCAGTTTGCACCATGCGACTGAATTTACATTGCTATAGGCAAAGTTTACGTCACACATGACCACTTAAAATAACAAGATAGTATCTTGTCTAGATAAAACAAAAAAAAAGTCTCTTAAATGATATATATTACCTTACATATAATCTCAATATCTCTCTTTCTCTCTCTCTCTCTTTTTCTCTGTCTATATTCTTAGATATCTCTTGCGGGCAGAAGACCCACTATAGGTTAGAGGAAATCCAAATAAGAGAGAAAGACTAGTGATTCAGGAAGTGGTACAGTAGATAAAGTTTGGGCTCTCAGAGATGAAGTCCTGAGTTCAGTCTCTGGTAGCACATATACCAGAGTGATATCTGGTTCAATTTCTCTCCTATTCAGAGTCCAGAGTGCTAACCATTACACTATGGAACCACAAGTCTCTCCTTCTATTCATCCCATTAATAAGGAAATAAAAATCTGAGACAGAGAGAGAGGGAGCGGTGTGTGTGGGGGGGGAATTGGGTGGGGACCCACTATACCCCGTATACTATTATTTAGGGGAAAAGGAACTTACTGAGTTTCCATGTCTTCTATTGAGACAGATAGGTTGAATCTTGAATCTACTTAGGGAAGGGGAAAAGCTTTGCAGGTTTTGTTCTTATTTCTTTTTGCATCTGTGACTAGATATTTTTTTATTTTTATGTTACCTTATTATGATTTAATAATGGTTTATAAGATCATAAGATTGCAGGGGTATAGTACCACACATACCTTCCACCACACTTATATGCCTTTCGTTATCCCTCTCAAGAATAACTATAGTTTTCATAAAGTCTTTGCAACAGTTTGACTCTTTGTTGTTTTCCTTGTTAATAATCTCATGTGTTTCAGTTTTTAATATTGCACATATGAGCAAAAACCATGCTCTAGTTATCAGAGAAATGCAGGTCATTTGTAGACAGATATAGCAATAAGAGTCCTTGAACACAAACATCAAATTAAAGAACCTCAACTTATCATTTAGAACAAGAATGATGAGGGGAAAAAAGCAAAAAGAAAAAAACAAAAATATAAGAAGAATTAAAGTACTGCAGAGAAAAATGACATCATTTTAAAAAGACTGTACACATGTAAGTGTTATACATAAAAGCAAAGATAATTTTTAAAAGCCAAATCAGGTATTATGTACTTGTAGACCTCAAAGAGAAGAGAGTAACTAGAACAGTGAGAGCCAGTAAATAGCACAGCCTCCCAAGTCACTGCAGGGTTTTTCTAACTAAATACAAGTCTTGATAAAAGATAGGTTTATGACTTTGGATACCAAATTCCTCTGAATCTGAATCTTTATAGGTTCAGGAATCTACATTTTTATAGATAAAGTAATTGATACTTATGCACTCTAAAGCTGAAAACCTACTTCCACAAAGCAAGAAGACTGCTAGATGCAGTCAGGAGAGCTGGGTACCAGGAGACATTATACATCTTCTAGTTCTAGTCATATCTATGTCACTAATGAGCATTCTCAGTTGCAAGTTTAAATCAGGGCTACCTGCTGTGGTGGTCTGTTGAATAAACACGTTTTACTAATGAATGATAATTTAGAACTTTTATTCTGATGATTCTCATTTGCTTTAACTGATATAAAGAGCATAATTTAGCAGTGTCATGATTTGTGAAGAAAACTTAGATTTCCAAAAATGTATTAAGATAATATTGAGTGGGATATTGAGGGGAAAGTCAGCCTGTGGAATGAATAAGCCACAAGTGTACACACTCTAATGAAGGGCCCGGAATATAACAAAGACATTTATACAACAGACTCAGGGGTCTGAGTTTGTCCCTGGTACTACCATACACTGAGTAGTGCTCTAGTCAAAGAAATAAGTAAGTAAAATAAAACACTCTAATGTAGTCCAGTATAGTATTGTCTAGGAAGTGGCAATTAAAGACCATTCATCCAGGATCATACTTACTGTGATTCAAGGTAACAACTGTTAGGATTAAAGGATAAAATATTTATCTTTCTGACTTTCACCAGGTAGAGCATATAGACATCCAGACATCTGGACTATGTCAACTATATTCCAGATATATTCTAAAAACTATCTGTAGCAAAGTACATACAAATGGTTACTTGGAAATCTGTGTTGACAGGAGTTGGGCTATAGTGCAGCAGGTTAAGTGCATGTGGCGCAAAGCACAAGGACAGGCATAAGGATCCCAGTTCGAGCCCTGGCTCCCCACTTGCAGGGGAGTCCCTTCACAGGTGGTAAAGCAGGTCTGCAGGTGTCTATCTTTCTCTCCCCCTCTCTGTCTTCCCCTCTTTTCTCCATTTCTCTCTGTCTTATCCAATAACAATGACACAATAATAACTACAACAATGAAACAGCAAGGACAACAAAAGGGAATAAATATTAAAAGAAAAGAAAAGAAAATCATGTTGCCTCTCTAAAATTATCAGATCAGAATCCTCCAGATTAGGGTATGAGAATATTCACAGAGAGTAAGATTTCTAGGTGACTTCTATTCTCATGAAAGCTGGAGACAGACAGCTTCACCAATACATCCTGGAGTCCCACCTCCCCAGACCCCTGCCCCACTAGGGAAAGAAAGAGACAAGCTGGGAGTATGGATAGACCTGCTAATGTCCATGTTCAGCAGAGAAGTAATTACAGAAGCCAGACCTTCCACCTTCTGCACCCCATAATGACCCTGGGTCCATGCTCGCAGAGGGATAAAGAGTAGGGAAGGTATCAAGGGAAGGGATTGGATACACAGTTCTGGTGGTGGGAATTGTGTGGCATTGTACCCCTCTTATCCTATGGTCTTTTCAATATTTCCATTTTATAAATAAATTTTTTAAATGGGAAAAATATTAGTGATTTAATAACGGTTAACAAGATAGCAGGGGTACAATTCCATACAGTTCCCACCACTAGAATTCTATGTCCCATCCCCTCCACTGGAAACTTTTCTATTCTTTATCCTTCTGGGAGTATGGACCAAAATTCTTTAAGGGGTCGAGAAGATGGTCTATCTTCTTTAATTGCTTCTCTGCTGTACATGGGCATTGACAGATCAATCTGTACCCCCATCCTGTTTCTATCTTTTCCTAGTTGGGTAGAGCTTTGGAAAGGTAAGACTTTGAGACACATTAGTGATGTCATCTGCCCAGGGAAGTTAGGAGGGTATGATACTAACATCTGCAAGTAGGTGGCTGAAAGGTGGTAAGATAAGCAGGACAGATTGTTTAAGAAACAGGAACCCAAAGGTAGGAATAGAGCTGATGAAATTAGAGGTCTTCAAGTGGAAAGAAACTAGGAAGTCTATTTTAGGTTTTTTCCAAGGGGCCTGTAACTTTATTAATTTTTGCTTGAGCCTAATAGCTAGCATGCAGGTGAACTAAAAATATTGTCTAGGAGGATGGTGTCAGAGTTGAGAATAGGGCTAAAAAGTTTTATTAGGGCAGAGAGTAGCTTCCAAGTATGAGGAAAGTTTATAATTGCCATTCATTGTAAACCACATCAATATGACCTAGGGTCCATATATACTCATATTTAGCACAGGAGCCTATGTGACCTCTGAGTCCCTGTCAGTCTGAGCTCACAGTCCATGATCACAGCTAAGAACATTCTAAGCTGCACTCATTTCAGGACCAGTCTTCTTTGAATGGTAGAGAAGGCTGACCCAGTGGTGGAAAGGCCCACAAGAGGGCTTATGATGATGTTCCTGATTGAAGTGACCTGTGATGGTGGAGAGATGGATCTGTTAGAGGATTAGGCCCATCATATCTGTGTGTGAATCCAAGGACTCTCTGACTAGAGCCCCAGATGATGGTGTGGCCTGGTATTGATCAAAAGGTCATCATTAAAGTGAGCCAGTCTCTTGCCCTTATCCAGCTTTTGTAGTCCTTTCTTTATCTGACAAGATTTAACTTCCTCCCAGTTGTTGTTATTGTCATTTGTTGTATGCAAATCAGTTTTGGGTTTATAGGATCTGGCCTCAAACTGGGGAGGGAATAGACCTATGGTTTAAGTGGGATCTAAGTTAACCTGAAGTTTTACTTGTTTGATTATTATAATAGAGGTTGTCATAGGGGACAATAATTCTTCTTTAGTTGATATATATATACTTTATACAGTATTTCTTCTAAAGATTATCAAGGAGGGGTGACCTTAATGTTGTTGCTGTCAGGAGAGTTAAGTGGACATCTCTTACTTTCTTTTGTGTAGCTAACTGAGTAGATAAAGTGGTTGAGGAAAGTGAAGTAAGAGGAGAGGATGGTGTCTAGGCCTAAGGAATAAATTTCTAATTAGACACTTTATGGTGTCTTCTTTAGGTTTTTCTTCTTACTTGCTGGGCTTATTATACCTAAGTCTAATCACAGCAAACTACTGAGCACTATTACTTTGGGGTATATAGTTTCCTCTAACTTATGGATACATGTGTATATGTACCCTGTCCCCTAGGCCCTAATCTATGTCTAGGATTTGTAACTTCGCTCGGGATTGCACCATTTGAAATGGAACTAGTTAGTCCCATACATTAGGAAAGGTCTCACCAGATTATTAGAGTTGGAAGGTTGACATCTCAGGCTTGACATCTCTAACTACAGTTTGAAATGAAACGTGGCATGGTAGCATGATAGTACTGATTTAGCTGAGGTCAGCAGAGGCAGTATAACAGGGTAGGGAGATCAAGTGGAGAAGCATCAACAAATTTAAGCAAAAGTATGATACCATATTGACTTCCTTGGGCAGATGACCTCACCAATGTGTCCTGAAGTCTCACCTCTCCAGAGCTCTACCCAACTAGAAAAAGAAAAAGGTTAGGGATATGGATCACCCCACCAATGTCCACATCCAGCAGAGAAGCAATTATAAATGCTAGACCTTCCACCTCCTGCACCCCATAAAGAAAGCTAGGCCTTCCACCTCCTGTACCCTAGAGGGGTAATGAATAGAGAAGTTTCCAATGGAGGGGATGGGACATGAAAATTTGGTGGTGGGAACCATACATAATTGTACCCCTGTTTCCTTACAATCATGTTAATCATTATTAAATTACTAATAAAATAATTTAAAAAAAAGAAATACAAGCAAAGTTCCTGAGGTTCCAGGACTGTGTTGTGTTGTTCCTAATGGAGATGACTGGTAACAATGGAGAGAGGGATTTATTCGAGGTCTAAGCCCATCATGTCTATTTGGGAATATTAGGACTCCCCAGATAGGGCCCCAGCTGATGGGGTGGCCTGATAGTGACTGAAGAGTCATCATTAAAGTATGCCAGTCTCTTGTCCTTATTCAGCTTTTGCAGTCCTTGCTTTGATGAGGTTAGCTTTGGAGTGAGTAAGGGAACTATAATAGGAAATAGGTGAGGAGGGTATCTAAGTCTAAGTAGACACTATTTCATTATGAACTTTATACTGACTCACTACAGACTATTGTGTATTTTTGTTTTCAGGTATATATTTTGCCCTAATTTAAGGATACATATGAACATATGCTCTATCTTATGGGACCTGGTTTAAATCTAGGTTTTGGGATTTTGTTAGGAAGTGAACCTTTTGGAATGGAATTAGAGAATCCTATGAAAGGAAAGGTCTCATCTGAGTAATGAGGCTGAAGGGTTGACATTCCATGCCTGACGTCTCTGGACACAGTCTGAAGTGAAACATGCTGAGGTGGTACTCGTTGCATTGCTTAGGTTGGGATCCGCAGATGGATTGAGAGAAGCCTGCAGGAAAGTGAGCCCCGCCCTGGAGGTTCCAGGACTGGGGGAAATATAGGTTCTATAGAGGAAGTGGAAGGTTCCTGCTGTCTTAGGGTTTAAGAAGGCAATAGATAGTTATTGCTATAATCACATTATTTGGTAACTGGGTTAACTTGGAAATATCCCTGTTAGGATTTGTTGTATCATACACAATATCACCATAATTTTTATCCTTTGACATTATTTGTATATAGCTGTGCCACTGGTTGCTTCTGTTCTCCCTGGTCTAAGCTTTTAAGAGGGTCAACATGTCAGAGACTCATCAGCCTATGGTCTGTGCATTAAAAAGTTTGAGATATTCAATCAGTTTTCCCCTCTCATAATAATGAAATAGTGATTTATTTGAGTACAAATTAATAGGAGTGTACATAAACACCATTCCCACCACCAAAAGACTGTGTCCCATCCCATCCTCCCCCCTCCCCCTATCCCCTCCCTCTATTCCCATCAAGCAGAATATCCACCCTTATCCCTTACCCTGAACCCAGGGTTTTCAATTTGGTGGCCTACTCCAAACTCAGTCAAATCCTGCTTTGAGTTTCCCTTTCTGTTCTTCTTTCTCAACTTCTGTTTATGAGTGGGAACATCCCATACTTGTCATTATCTTTCTGACTTAGCTCACTTAACATAATTCCTTCTATCTCCATCCACGATGGGTCAGAGAAGGTGGGTTCATTGTTCTTAATGACTGCATAGTATTGCATTATGTATATATACCACAGCTTTCTCAGTCACTCATCTGTTGTTGGGCATATGGTTTGCTTCCAGGTTTTAGCTATTATGAATTCTGCTGCTATGAACATAGGTGTACACTTATCTTTTTGGTTGGGTATTACAGAGCTTTTGGGATATATTCCTAGGAGAGGAATTACTGGATCATATGAAAGGTCCATGTCTAGCCTTGTGAGAGTTCTCCAGACTACTATCCACAGGGGTTGAACCAATTTACATTCCCACCAGCAGTGCAGAAGGGTTCCTTTGTCCCCACAACCTCTCCAGCATTTGTTGCTGCTGTCCTTTCTGATGTATGCCATTCTCACATGGGTGAAGTGGTATTTCAATGTTGTCTTTATTTGCATTTCTCTGACAATCGGTGACCTGGAGCAATTTTTCATGTGTTTGTTAACCTTTTGTATCTCTTCTGTAGTGAATGTTCTGTTCATATCCTCTGCCCATTTTTGGATGGAGTCATTTGCTTTTTCACTGCTAAGTTTGGTGAGATCTTTGTATATTTTGGTGATTTGTCTCTTGTCTGGTGTATGGCATGTGAAAATCTTTTCCCATCTGTGAGGGGGTCTCTTTGTTTGTGTAATAGTTTCTTTGGCTGCGCAGAAGCTTTTCAATTTGATGTAGTCCCATTGATTTGTTTCTTCTTTAGTATTCCTTGCAATTGGGTTTGTATCATCAAAGATGTCCTTGAGGTTTAGATGGGAAAGTGTTTTACCAATGTTTTCCTCTAAGTATTTGATAGTTTTAGGTCTAACATCCAGGTCCTTAATCCATTTGGAGTTGATTTTTGTTTCTGGTGAGATAAAATGGTTCAGTTTAATTCTTCTGCATGTTTCCTCCCAGTTTTCCCAGCACTATTTATAGAAGAGAGCTTCCTTTCTCCATTTAATATTTTGGGTCCCCTTTATCAAAGATTGGATGTCCATAGGTGTGGGGGTTTAGTTATGGGCTTTCAATTCTGTTCCACTGGTCTGTGTGCCTATTTTTGTTCCAGTACCAGACTGTTTTGATGATGATGGGCTTATAATATAGTTTGAGATCTGGGAGTGTGATGCTTCCATTTCTATTTCTTTTCCTCAAGATTGTTTTGGTGATTCTAGGTGTTTTCTAGCTTCTCTATTCTTTATCTGTCTGGGAGTATGGACCCAGGATCATTGTGGGGAACAGAAGGTGTTATTTCTAACCTTGAGATAGCAAAAAACGTGTGTTCCTTCTCTGGACTTCTACTTCTCCACCCAAACAAAGAAGTAATGTTTGGGCCATATATTCTGAAATTTGAGCCCCTAAAATCTGAGAGGATAACAAAATGGGTGGGGCACAGAAAGAAGAAAAATAGAGAAATGCAACTGTCAAGAATCTCTACTGTCACCCAGAACTCTTCTAATAATTTCACAGAGTGAAACATCACTTGCCAGTTTTAAAAACTTGATGCCTTGGGAGTGTAAACTAGTAATGGTAAGCATGATGGGATGGACATTTTGGTTTAAATCTGATACACTATATGATTAGAGAATTTTTTTTCATTGACAGCCTTTAAATAATTTGGGGGAAATGAATTTTTCTTAACCTTAGTTGAGAGAGAACAAAGTTGTTCCCCCTCTCATTCTCTCTCTCTTTTTCTTTTTTATAATTAAATAACCACTCCCAATTAGTTGGCCCAATCTTTGGTAGATTTGACCTTTTTTTAATCTTTTTAAAATTTTTTAAAAATATTTTTTACTTTTGTTGCCCTTGTTTTTTTTTTTAATTGTTGTTGTAATTATTGTTGTTGTTATCATTGTTGGATAGGACAGAGAGAAATGGAGAGAGGAGGGGAAGACAGAGAGGGAGAGAGAAAGATAGACATGTGCAGACCCACTTCACTGCCTGTGAAGGGGCTCCCCTACAGGTGGGGAGCCGGGGGCTCTAACCGGGATCCTTATGGCCAGTCCTTGCGCTTTGCACCACGTGAGCTTAACCCTGTGCACTACCGCCCGACTCCCGATTTGACCTGTTTTTATAGTGCTTTGAACCTCAAATTAAGAAGAGGGGGAAAAAAGTTAAATGGTCACAAAGCTTGTACAGAGATTGAGGCTGTTTGCTAGAAAATATGTTTAAGAGGAGGTAACAAGTTCAAAGTATAAGATCAAAGGGAGAATGTGCTAGTAAATGCTGTTATCTCAGATCCAGAGGAGAATACTGTTACAAAAGAAGGAGATACCAAAATTACATAGCAGGGAAGTAGGGTGGGATTATCAGGTACTGGAGCAGTAGCAAAGTAATCACTGAGATGGTGTCAAGTAATTTTCAATGAGGATGATGAATGAAACCAAAGAGGAGTGTATCATAACAGTAAATTTTGTTAAGAGAAAGAGATCCATGTTCTATTCAAAACAATTTCTGCAAGCAAAAATTAAAATCCTTTAACAAATTGCACTGGTTTACTAAAAACTGCTTACTCAGAAGTTTCCCATTGATGTTTCTTCCATATATAAATGAATATATCAAAACCTTCTGCCATGTTCCCTCTAGCACCCTCTGTTTTTACCTATCATCATTTCATAATCATTCCTCCTGATTGTTACTAGCAGAGACTGTGTCAAACATGTATTATGGTGAATAATAGTCTGATTTTGAATGTTAGTGTTTTATTCCTGCCCTTTTATGTTTTCCAGGGATCTGAGCACAAGTCATGACATGGACATTGGAGAATATGAGACTCTCCTAGCTAGATACAGTCTTATATAATGACATGGGAAGAGTCTTAGTTAAAGTAGATTCATACTAAATAAAACGCCTGTTCTGTTGTTGATATTATGCCTACTTATTGTAAAAATTTTAAAAAACACCTCTTTTGTGCAGTATTTACAAAATTGACAGATTTAATAGGTTCTTAAAAGCCTAGGTAGGGAAATAGGCAAGAAAAAAAAAAAAAAAAAGACTAGCCAGCCATGCTCTTTGAGTCACCAGTCCTTAAACATTCATCATTCACTACCATTCAGCTTCTATGATGTGTAGTCCCCAGGAGCAGCAGGCACAAGACATCAGGAACCAAGGGCAGCAAGCAGGAGAGAACATAAAAGGCCAATGGGACTATTTCTGCCAGACCCTTCCTTAAGTAATTTCCAATTGCCATAGTTCCTCTTGGCCTTTTCCAAGTAAACTTCTTGGGAAGTTTACTTCCCAAGCTGATGTCAACTGTATGCTAATTATGTACACATGGCACAGTTTTCCTCATGTCTACAGTAAATAAAGTATAGCATATTCCCAATACCTGTTTTTTTTTTTCCAGAAACTTTAAACTTTATTAAGAAAAATTGAGAGCATTCACATGTTAGGGAGAGAGAGAGAGAAGAGGAGAGGAGAGGAGAGGAGAGGAGAGGAGGGGAAAGGAGAGAAGAGAAGAAAAGAGATGAGGAGAGAAGAGAAGAGAAGAGAAGAGAAGAGAAGAGAAGAGAAGAGAAGGGAAGAGAAGAATAAGATAGAGAGAGAAAGGGAGAAGCCCCGGAGCTCTCTTATTCACATATTGATGGGGCACTCAACTAGGGCTGGAAGCCTGACAGAGAGAGAGAAAAAGAGAGAATTAGAAAACCCAAAAAGCAGCTTACTTAACATGGTGACCTAAGCAGAGAGAGAGAGAGAGAGAGAGAGAGACTCCCTACTCATATCTTAATGAGAGGCCCACATAAAGGAGAGAGAAGCCCCTGAGAGCTACTACTCACATGTTGACCTGGACAGGCTCTTTTTAAAGCAATTATTATTTTCCAAACATCAGAGATTTTATGAGTATTTAGAAATAGATGCATGATCCAAGTACCAGTGATATCAAGTTTACCAAAGGTCATGTATACTGACCTAATGGATTTTTCCAACAGTTGTTTTTTTTTTAACTTGGTAAACAAAGTAAGTCAGTTGTGACTACTCAACTATATTAAGTTTTACATGTATATCGCGTGTGTGTGTGTGTGTGTGTGTGTGTGTTTATATAATCTTTACCACTATTTAGCCTTCAGCAAATAAGCAGTAGTTAGTGGATATGATTTACAACTAGAGAACAGGTAGCAAGCAAGGAGTGAATTCCAAAGCAGAGGACCTTCTGAAAACACAATTACACATTAAACATAACAAAAAAGGAAAATATTTTAAGGTGGTGAATTCTAAAGAGAATCTGGATAATGTGAGTGCTATTGTTCACGTTTTTCTATGATTAATTGGAGCTGGGAAACACACAATGCTACCCACAGCCCTGCCAACCAACTCTAGGCACTTCTAATTTCAAATAAATGAAGCCCTTGGTTACCACCCCCAGCTGTCTTAGAACATGCATTGTATTATCAGAGAAAATGAGTAAAAATAATACCTTCCTGAATATTTGTAAAGGGTACCTTTCTTTTATTAGCAGATACCAAATTCAAATTACATCTCCATGCTAATGGTACAACTCTCAAATTTACTTCTCTCTTGAAAATCTAATTTCCAGTTTTCCCTCTTTACACATAAAATGAGACTTTTGGCTGAGCAGCTTACAGCACCAGCAGATTATGTGGACATTAGCAAGAAAAAATGGTGATTATATTGAAATAAATATTCCCCAGTTCCATGGGGGCAGGCTGGTGGGTCAGCTGTTGTGCATTTCAGTAAACCTAGGGGACTAGAAATGTAACCAATCAGGTTGAATCTTTTTGCTAACTAAATTGTATGCACTTGTATTTTGGCAGTCCAGATTGGGTGTGGAATGTGACCAGTCCACCTCATCCTTTGTCTTACCTGGTTGGGCACCTTGTAACCAATCAAAATGTATCTTTTCCAAACCCATAAGCTGTAATGCCCTTGAGCTGTGACACCTGAAATTGTATTGTTTTTGACTTGTGACACTCAGCGCTGTAACACTTGGAGCTGTTCTGCGGATATATTTTCCATACCAGTATGAAATATTTGGAATAAGTATCTGTGCATTGTTTTTAGTAAATAAAATGTAAATAACTTTTCATGAAAATTTCTCACAAAAAAACTTTTGTGCAACAAAAGTGGCTCAACTGCTAGAATGGGCTTGCATACCTGCGGTAGGTTCAATTCCTAGTAATGTATGTACCAAAGTGATGCTCTGGCTTCTTTTTCATGTTAAATTTTCCCTCTTATATGTAATAAATAAAATAAAAGTAAAATAAACTAAAATCTAATATGTACTGATTCAAATACATGTGTATATGTATGTATATATATATACATATTTATAGCTAGATAAGTACTAAAAACAAATACTAACTACTAAAAAAATGCTAAATACTAAAACAAATACTAAAAGCAAATGCAGTCTTGGAAAGACAGCAGAATGGTTATACAAACATGACATTTAGACCTGAGGCCCCCAGGTTCAGTTCCCAGCATCACAGTAAACCAAAACTGACCTATGGTAGAAAAAAAACAATTAGTCTCTGTTAAATAAAGCCATTATGTTACTTTTAAATAAAAGGTGGATTAGACATGATAGGAAATATTAAGCTTCATAACCAAGGTAAAATTTGTGAAGAAAAGTATATCAAGGCAACAACATTTTAATTTAATTTTCTAATAGATTACATTACTAAAGTTATTGTAATTATATAACCTTTGTAAATTATTTTTATTTTATTTTTTATTGAGTGTGACAATGACAAGTCCATTGGTTAAGAGGGGTACCATTACAAACAATTCCCACCACCAGAGTTCTGCATTGCATCCCCTCCCTTGAAAGCTTTCCTATTCGTTATTCCTCTGGGAGTATGGACCCAGGAACATTTTGGGGTGCAGAAGGTGGAAGGTCTGGCTTCTGTAATTGTTTCTCTGCTGTACATGGGTTTAGGCAGGTTGATACATACTCCCAGCCTGTCTGTCTCTTCCCCTAGCGGGGCAGAGCTCTGGAGAGGTGAGGTTCTGGGACAAAATTGGTGAGGTCGTTAGCCCAAGGAAGCCAGGTTGGTATCATGGTAGCATTTGCAACTTGGTGGCTGAAAAGCATTAAGATATAAAACAGAATTTTTTTTTTAATAATTAGGAACCTAAAGGTAAGAATATAGCAGATGAGATTTGTGTCTCCATTTTGAAAATATCTAGGAAGTCTATTTAGGTATATTCCAAGGGGCCCTTGAAAGGGATCTGTTAGAGGTCTGGGTTTGTCATGTTTATGTAGGAATCCCAGGATGCTAGGGCCACAGACAATGGGGAGGCTTGGTTGTGACCAAGAGAGCCATCATTAAAGAATGCTGATGTCTTGCCCTTATCCAGCTCTTGTAGTCCTTACTTTTTCTGACAAGGTTAGCCTTGGAGTGGTTAAGGTAAGTGAAATAGGAAGTAGGTAAGAAGGGTATCTAGGTCTAAGTAGAAACTATTTGATTAAGTACTTTATGGTATCTTTTTTAGGTTTTTCTACTTGCTTGCTACACTTACTGAGTCACTGCAAACTACTGTGCACTTTTACTTTAAGGTATATATTTTCCCCTAAATTATGGATACATGTGCACATGTACTCTACTTCATGGGCTCTGGTCTATCTCTCGGTTCTGCATCTCTATAAGGAAGTACACCACCTGAAATGCAATTAAGGAGTCCTATAAGCTAGGAAAGGTTTCACCGGAGTAATAGAATTGAATGGCTGACATCACAGACCTGACATCTCTAGACACAATTCGAAGTGAAACATATTGAGGGTGGTACTGGTTGCATTGATTGGGTTAGGATCAGCATATGAAACATCCAATAGGGAGCTGGGTAGTAGCTCACAGAGTTAAGCCACATGACGCAAAGCACAAGGACCGCTGTAAAGATCTTGTTCAAGCTCCCAACTCCCTGCAGGGAGGTTGCTTCACAAGAGGTGAAGCAGGTCTGCAGGTGTCTATCTTTCTCTCCCCATGTTTGTCTTCCCTTCCTCTCTCGATTTCTCTCTGTCCTAGGCAACAACGACAGAAACAACAACAATAAAACAAGGGCAACAAGAGGGAAAAAATGGCCTCCAGGATCAGTGGATTCATAGTGCAGGCACCAAGCAATAGCAATCACCCTGGAGGGGGAAAAAAAAAAAAAAGAAAGAAGAAATATCAGATAATATGGATTGAGAGAAGCATGAAGGATAAGAAGTCAAACCCCAGAGGTTCCAGAACTGGGAGAAATATGGGTTTTATAGAGAATGGGGAGGGTTCCTGCTGTCTTAGAATTTAAGAATGCAATAGATCGTTATTGTCATAACCAAGTTATTTGGGAATTTGGTTTACTTTGAAATATCTGTTGTTAGGATTTATTATATCATACAAGATCTTACCATGATTTATGTCATTTAATGCTTTTTATAAATAACTGTATCTTATATACTGACAAGACCAGTTGCTTCTGGTCTCCATGGTCTAAGATTATAGGTGATTTAATATTTCCCCAAAAATGTCATTATTAGAAATGTATTAACAATTTAAGCCCACTGTTAAAATTTAATCAAATTACCAATTTGAAACCTTAAGTGTTTAGATTCAAGGACTATATACTCAGAACTGTGGTCTATGCATCAAAAAGTTTGAGACACTCAATCCATTTTCCCCTCACATATTTATTAAGTAGTTATTTGTGAGACTGTAAATTAATAAGAGTGTATATTAGCACCATTCCTGCCACCAAAGGTCTGTGTCTCCACTATAGTGGAGCTGAAAATCTACCCTTTCTGAGCCCTAGGCACGCCCGCCCACCCCAGAGTGTTTTTTTTTTTTTTTTTTTTTTTTTGCTATGGTGCAATACTGCAAACTCAGTCAATTGCTGCTTTGTGTTTCCCTTTCTGTTCTTTTTTTCCCCTCAATTTCTGTTTAGGAGTGAGATTATCCCATACTCTCTTCTTTGGTGAATATTCTGTTCATATCCTTTCCTAACTTTTGAATTGTGTCATTTGCTTTCTTGTTGCTAAGTTTGGTGAGCTCTTTATGTATTTTTGTTATTAGCCTCTTGTCTAATGTATGCCATGTAAAGATCACCTCCCATTGTGTGAGAAGTCTCTTATGGGTTTGCGTCTGTATGTGACTTTTTGTTTTCTCTTACAGCATTCAGGATCCTTTTTTGTTTTTTTAAACAATTTATTTATTTATTTGTTTATTCCCTTTTGTTGCTCTAGTTGTTTTATTGTTGTAGTTATTACTGTTGTCGTTGTTAGATAGGACAGAGAGAAATGGAGAGAGGAGGGGAAGACAGAGAGGGGGAGAGAAAGACACCTACAGACCTGCTTCACCGTCTGTGAATCAACTCCCCTGCAGGCGGGAAGCCAGGGGCTAGCTAGAACCAGGATCCTTATGGTCCTTGCGCTTTGTGCCACGTGCAGTTAACCCGCTGCACTGCCGCCTGGCTCCCAGGATCCTTTTTTAATCCTTATTTCTTTCCATTATAACTATGATGTGTCTTCAAGTCTGTGTTGATTCTGTTTGGGACTCTGGGATTCTTGAATCTTAATATCCTTTTGGCTGTTTAAGTTTTCTTCCATTATTTATTCTTGGATGTTTTCTTCCCCTTCATCTCTTTCTTCCTGTGGTAGGCCAAATATGCATATGTTACTTCTTTTGAAGTCCTCCCATATGTCTCTGTTGTTTTTTAAGTGTCTCTGAATCTCTTTTTTAGCTCTTTTACCACCTTCATAGTTTTCTCTAATTCATTCTCAGTCTGGCTAACTCTGTTTTCTGATTCTGTTATTCTGTTATTCTTCTTCCTCTTCCCTCAGCTTCCTTCTTCAGCAACCACAACAAATGTGAAAGGAAAGATTTATCAAACTAAAGAGAAAGAAAAGAGGAAAATGAAGAAAGAAAATAAAAAGGCAAAACCACATCAACACAAATACTTCCCACAGGAGAAATCACAAAGAGCCCTCAGCCAACAACCAACTAACAATAAACTAATAAAATAACAAAATATCTGACAGCCTGTAAGTCAAGTCAAAATAGTGGAACAAATACCCTGCCCACCCCAAATTGTCCCTTGCTACTATCTTTAGCTGAAATCCAGTGAAGCAGTTTTAGATGATAGCCCTCTGAGTTCTAACAAAAGTTTCAGCTCAGTAATCTTGCTTGTAGAGCTTAACTCCATGGTTGGGCATCTTTGTCTTTGCCTTATTTCCCCAAGCAGGCCACCTCTTGCCTGGAGGATGAGTGCTGGGGGGCTGATAGACTCATGATTTTGCTTTTCTTTGTCCTTTTCAGTTCCATTTTGTTTGTTTATAGAAGAGATATAATATTTCACCGTGGTTCCTCTTTGTCCCAACCTTTATAGTCTGTCTCCTACAGACCTGGAAATCCTGTTCCTGCTGAGAATTCCCAGGATTTGAATCAGGTTTTTTTTTTTTTGGGGGGGGGGGGGAATCTGCCTTGTTGTTGCCCTCAGGCCACAATCTGACTCTGCAATTGTCAATCATTGTAAAATTTAATGGAAACAGAAATTTAATTGAAAAATGAAAACTGAAGTTTAAAAATTACCTGATTTGGGGGCTGGGTTGTGGTGTCCCAGGTGGAGAACACATGTTACAATATGCAAGGACTCGAGTTCAATCTCTCAGTCCCCACCTGCAGGAGGGAAAGCTTCACAAGTGGTTAAACAGGGCTGCAAATGTTCTTTGTCTCTCCTTCATCTCCCCTTCCTCTCCATTTCTTGCTGTCTCTATCAAATAAAGATAATAAAAATTTTTTAATTGCCTGAACTTATTTATTTGTCTCATGTGTCATTCGGGGAACTTGTGTTTGCATGTTACCATTGAGTGACTTCTCAATCCAGTTTTCTAATTTTTTTTTGGTGAGAGAGAGATACAAAGAGAAAGATAGCATTGTTTTGCCATTTCTGGACCATCCGTAGTGCCATTCATATAGCCCATGCATGTGATGCTGGGACTTGAACTCAGAACCTTATGTACAGTAAGGCATATGTTCTCCTGGAATAAACTATCTCCTAACCTCTTTGATTGTTGTTTTCTTTTGGAAGGTTCTTTAGTGTGTGTGTGTGTGTGTGTGTGTGTGTGTGTTTCCTTTATTGTGGGGATTAATGATTTACAGTCGGCTGTAAAATGCAGTAGTTGGTACATGTGTAACATTTTTCAGTTTTCCACATAACACTGTTGAGGCAGAGAAAGACCACCCAGAAATGGGAGTGGTTACAAGTGTGGCTTGGGAGGTGTAGATGGTGTTTTGAGTTTATAACCCAGAAACAGAGCACATTCGCTCTCTCTTTGGCCCAGATAGCATCATATAAGTCTTTCTCTACCCTTTCCCTCTTTCCCAGGACTGACATGTGAACAGTTTTCAGTTTTCAGTCCTGTTTCTTTCTTTTTCTCTACCTCTCTCTTTTCCTAACATGTTCTGTTTTCAAAAAAAGTTCAATTTACCCGAATAATCATGCTCTCTTTTCAATTATTTGTGGAGATCATAATGATGAACTTTGGGGAAATAGGGGGAAAGCTAGTGTCGGCCTTCCTGTTCCTCTATCTTCCCCTATAACAACACTAACCCCCACCTAGGTCCTCGTCTGCCACAATGTTCCAGGACCTGAATATTCCCCTTCAGCCCAGAGTCTTTTACTTTGGTGCAGTACACCAACTCTATTCCAAGATCTGCCTTGTGTCTTCCCTTCTATTCTTATTTTTCAACTTTTGTCTATGAGTGGGATCATTCCTACATTCATCCTTCTCTTTCTGGCTTATCTCACTTAACATCATTCCTTCAAAAATCCATCCAATATGGGGGCAAAAAAGGTGAATTCACAATTTTTAATATTATTGTATTGTGTATCTATACCACAACTTGCTCAGACACTCATCTGTTGTTGGACACCTGGGCTGTTTCCAAGTTTTGGCTATTACAAATTGTGCTGCTATGAACATAAATATACACAAATTCCTTGGGTGTGTATTTGGTTCCATAGGATATAAACCTAGGAGAGGAATTGCAGGATTATGGAAGGTCCCCTTCTAGACTTCTGAGATTTATCCAGACTGTTATCCATAGAGGTTGTATCAATTTACATTCCCACCAGCAGTGCAGGAGGGTTCCTTTGACCCCACAACCTCTCCAGCATTTGTCTGTGCTACCATTTCTGATGAGTTTTTTTTTTTGATACTAGAATTATCAGTGGGGTTCTGTATCAGTACTGTAAATCTATTACTCCTGGCAGTCATTCTTTTTTCCCTTTTTCAGATATATTTTATTTGATAGGATAGAGAGGAATTGAGAGGGAGTGGGTTGACAATTATTTCTGTGACTGTATATATCATATATATTTGTCCTTTTTTATTAGTGATTTAATAATGATTGGCAAGATTATGGGATAAGAAGGGTACAATTGCATACAATTCTCACCACCAGATTTCCATATCCCATCCCTTGCATTGGAAGTGTCCCTATTCTTCATCCCTCTGGGAGAATGGACAAAAGTTCTTTTTACCAGAGCACTGCTCAGTTCTCACTTATGTTGATAAATGTTGCTGAACCTGGGCCTAGGAGGCTCAGGCATGAGAGTCTATTTGTATAACCATTATACTATCTGCCCTTCCCAGGCTCAGTTTTAAATATTAAACTTCTTCACTAAAATACAAAAAAACAAACAAACAAACAAACAAAAAAAAACCCTTCAGACTCATTTGACCACTTGTGAAGAGTCTCAAACCCAGGTCCCTTGCTCTTGTGGATTCTGGGTTAGGAGATAGCCTAATGGCTATGCAAAAAGACTTTCCTGCCTGAGACTCCTAAGTCTAGGTTCAACTCCACAGCACCACTGTAAATCAGAGCTGAGTAGTGTACTCTGGTCCACAACCCTTCCTCACTCTCTGTAAGCACCCCTGTTAAAAACCAAAACAATAATTTATTATAAAAAGAAGTATGTAGTATTCAATTACTAAGATAATACTGTGAAATAAATACTATTGCTTGAACATTTTCAGAAAGAGTAAATTCCTAGAACTGTCAAGATAATGGGACAAATTAAGACTACCTCTCCTTTCTCTGTGTTTTCCTCTGCACCTTGTGACCTTATGTTATAAACAGCTGCAGTTTAATCTCTGGTTTTGTTAGTTCTCATGAGGGAGGAAATAGTTCATGGAATCCTGTAATGATTAAGAAATAAACAAAAGTGAGTATGGTGCCCCTTGTCTAAATTCTGAAACTAAAGCTAGTAAGAATTTTTTAGTTGTTCTACGTAAAAATAAATTTTGCTAATAATTAAAAATCTCAGCCATATAACTTTTCATACATACTGATATTTAAAATCAAGCGATCAAGTGGCCATTTATGCTATCTCCTCACGCAAAACAGTACCCACTTCATGGTATCATTGTAAGGGTAAAGTGGCACATAGTTAACACATAAAATAAGCTGCTTTGCAACAAGAGCAACAAAAAGGGAATAAATAAATAAATATTTAAAAAATTATAAAAAAAATAAGCTGCTTTGGTGGAGGATAAGGCACACTGACACCTGTGTTGGGGAAATGTGGGAGTGTATCCCTATGACAACAATAATTCTGTGAACCAGCCTTTTCTCAAAGAAGTGATATTGGCATTGAGAATTAAATTTTGTAAAACGCTAGTCATATAAATTATTTAACTCAGTAACTTTAAAAATTTTTTTTTTATATTTCTTTATTTACTTATTTTCCCTTTTGTTGCCCTTGTTGTTTTTCATTGTTGTTATAGTTATTATTGTAGTTGTTATTGATGTCATTGTTGGATAGGACAGAGAGAAATGGAGAGAAGAGGGGAAGACAGAGAGGGGGAGAGAAAGACAGACAGCTGCAGACCTGCTTCACTGCCTGTGAAGCGACTCCCCTGCAGGTGGGGAGCCTGGGGCTCGAACCAGGATCCTTGCGCCGGTCCTTGTGCTTTGCACCATGTACACTTAACCCACTGCGCTACCGCCCGAATCCCCAGTAACTTTTTTAAAAACTTATTATTTTTTTTATTTCTTTATATATTTATGAGAGGAGAGAGAAAGAGGGAAACCAAAGCATCACTCTAGCACAGGATCTCATGCTTGAAAGATTAACAATTTATCTACTTCATCAACTCCTGGGCCATAGTCAGTATTTTTTTAAGATTTATTTTATTTATGGAGCTGGGTTATGGTGTACCTGGTTGAGCACCCTTGTTACAATGCACAAAGAACCAGGTTCAAGCCCCTCGTCTCCACCTAAGGGGGAAGCTTTGCAAGTGCTGAAGCAATGAGACAGGTAGCTCTCTTCTCTGTCTCTCTCCCCCTCAGCCACCCCCCCTTGATTTCCTTCTGTCTCTATCCAAAAAATAAGTAAAGATTAAAAAATTAAAAATACTTATTTTATTTATTATGAATGAAAGAGTAGCTCACATGAAATAGAAAGAAACCAAGAGCCAGAGAACTACCCTGATACATGTGGTGCTAGATATCAAATCAGGAATGTCAGGCATGCAATTCTAATTCTCTGACAATTATTTTTTACCAGAAGCCAGCCAGTACTTATTTTATTATTTATTCATTCATTAATTTATTTTACCAGAATACTGCTTAGCTCTGGCTGATGGTGATTGAACTAAAATTTCAGAGACACAGGTATAAAAGTTATTTTGTATAGTCATTATGCTATCTCCCAGCCTGCCAGAACCTTATGATGTGCCTCAAAACAAGGTATTAATCTCTGAGTATGTGTACTCTTGTTTGCACACTGAAAGTGGAATAAGGTAGAGTCTTAAATTTCCTTCCATATTCATTATTTTACAGTTCCCTCTTTCAGTGGGAGTTGACTTTACTCATCTTTAGGGTGGGCATAAGAAAAATTCATAATATTTTTGAGAGAATAAAATAAATTGAGCTAGCCATGGGGAGTTGGGCAGTAGTGTAGCGGGTTAAGCACATGTGGCGCAAGGCGCAAAGACCAGTGTAAGGATCCCAGTTTGAACCCCCGGATCCCCAACTGCAAGGGAGTCGCTTCACAAGCGGTGAAACAGGTCTGCAGGTGTCTATCTTTCTCTCCCCCATCTGTCTCCACTCCTGTCTCCATTTCTCTCTGTCCTATCTAACAACTACGACATTAAGAACAACAATAATAACTACAACAAGGGCAACAAAAGGGAATAAATAAATTTTAAAAAGAAGTGCTAGCCATGATGTCTATGGTGCTAATGATGATGAAAGATGATGGTCATTTTATTTAATTGGTAAATACTATAGCAGATATTAAATAATCCATATCAGATTGATTATATTATCTCTTCCTTTCAGAATCAATTACAGAATTACCAATTTTTGTTCTTTGAGTTCTTTAAAACTTATTTGATTTACCTCTCAATATGTACCCTAATACATTTGCTTCTTCTTTCATTATCAAGTAATTCATTTTTGAGACCTTTTTGCAACTGTAGATATGAATAATTTTTTAGTACTTTTATTCTAAAACTACCTGGCACTTGTATACTACACATGTTGTCAAAGATCATTAAATTTACTTATAAAGTTTTCTGATACACTCTATATTAAACAATACATAATTTTATCAAGTAACTCAAATATGCTAATGTTTAATTGACATATGAAGAAATTTTTTGATTTATCCAAATCCATGATTTCCATAAGTTATTTCCTACCTAAGCTTTTTTTTAAATTAGTGATTTAATATTGACTTACAAAGTTATGAGATAACAGGGATATAACTCCACACCATTTCAACCACCAGAATTCTGTGTCCCTATTACCTCCTACCTAGGAAACTGCAGTAGTTCTCCCAAAGTCACTGATATGGGTTGACTATTATTTTGTTAACTATCTATTTATAATTATATATATTTGCCCACTTTTTCTGTGGTCCTGTCTTCTCTTTCTTTCTAAACTTATTATTAACACCGAAACTTATTATTATTTTCTTTTTTTTTTCCATAGGATAAGAGGGGTACAACTCCACACAATTCCCACCATCAGAACTCTTTATCCCATCCCCTTCCCTGATAGCTTTCCTACTCTTTAACCCTCTGGGATTATGGACCCAGGGTCACTATGGGATGCAGAAGGTGGAAGGTCTGGCTTCTGTAATTGCTTCCCTGATGAATATGGTCATTGACATGTCGATCCATACCCCTAGCCCGTCTCTCTCTTTCTCTAGTGGGGAAAGGCTCTGGGGAAGCAGATCTCCAGGACAGATTGGTGGGGTTGTCTGTCCAGGGAAGTCAGGCTGGCATCATGGTAGCATCTGGAACCTGGTGGCTGAAAAAGAGTTAACATATAAAGCCAAGCAAATTGTTGACTAATTATGAACCTAAAGGCAAGAGTATTGCAGATGAAGATTTGGGGGTCTCTGTTTTGTAGATACATAGTACATCTATTTTAGTTATATTCCAAAGGGGCCATGACTTTGGTAGTTTTTGCCTGAGCCTGACATCTGACATGAAGACGGATCCAAGTTATTATCTGGGGAGAAGATGTCATGGCTGGAAAAAGGACCAGAAAGTTGGATCAGGGAAGCTCTCTTTTCTCCAAATATGGGAAAAGTATACAAATTTTTTTTACTATAAACCCCATCAATTTGTTCTGGTGCCCATATTCAGCACAGGAACCTATGTAACATTTGCATCCCCGTAGATTCGAGCTCGCATTCTGTGGTCATGAGTAGGAATGTTCCAAGTTACACCAATTTCAGGACCCATCTTCCTCAAGTGGTAGCTAGAGTATGTTATCCAACCCCTCTTCTGAGGATAGAAGATTTTCTATCATTGTTGATCCACACTGAGGGCAAGGTCTTATGAGGACCCACAAAGGTGTCTATTATAATGTTCCTGATGGAGGTGACCAATGACAATGGAGAGAGAGATCTATTTGAGATTTAGGCCCATCATGTCTATGTGAGAATCCCAGGACTCCCCGACTAGGGCCCCAATTGATGCGGTGGCCTGATAGATGACTAAGAGTCATCATTAAAGTGTGCCAGTCTATTGCCCTTAGTCAGCTTTTGTAGTCCTTACTTTTATAATCCTTACTTTGGTGAGGTTAGCTTTGGAGTGCCTGAGTGAAGTGTAATAGGAAGTAGGTGAGTAAAGTATCTAGGTCAAAGTAGAGGCTATTTTATTAGGTACTTTATGGTGTCTTTTTTTCTTTTTTCTTTTTGCCTCCAGGGTTATTGCTGGGACTTGGTGTCTGCACTTTGAATCCACTGCTCCTGGAGGTCATTTTTTCCCCTTTTGTTGCCCATCATTGTTGTGGTTATTATTATTGTTGTTACTGCTGTCATTATTGTTGGATAGGACAGAGAAATCAAGAGAAGAGGGAGAGAGAAAGATAGACACCTGCAGACCTCCAGATCGCTCATGAAGTGACCCCTCACCCCCACTGATAGGGAGCCGGGGCCTCTAACTGGGATCCTTATACCAGTCCTTGTGCTTTGTACCCTGTGCACTTAAGCGGCTGCACTACCATCTGACCCCCTATGGTGTTTTTTTAGGTCTTTCTACTTGCTTGCTGCATTTTTGACTCACTGAAAGCTGTTGTGCACTTTTGCTTTCGGGTATATATTTTGCCCTAATTTATAGATACATGTGTACATATTCCCTATATCATGGTACCTGGTCTATATCTAGGTTTGGGGGCTTTGTTAGGAAGTGAACCACAAAAAGTGGAATTAAGGAGCCCTCTGAGAAAGGAAAGGTCTCACACAAATAAGGCTGAAGAGTTGATATTCCATTGCTGAAGTCTCTGGACACAGTCCAAAGTGAAGCATTCAAGGTTGACACTGATTAGACTGGGATCAACAGATGCAGTATCAGTTGGTATGAATTAAGAGAAGCATTCAGGAATTTGAGCCCCACCCTAGAGGTTCCAGGACTGGGGGAAATATGGGCTTTATAGAGGAAGTAGGAGTTCCCTGCTGTCTTAGGGTTAAAGAAGGCAATCGATAGTTATTACTATAATCAAATTATTTGGCAATTGAGTTAACTTTGAAAATCCCATTGTTAGGATTTGCTGTGTCATACACAACCTCACCACAATTTATGTCCATTGACATTATATATATATATATATATATATATATATATATATATATATATATATATATATATATCTGTGTCTTACAAAGTAATGCCACCAGTTGCTTTTCTTCTCCTTGGTCTAAGCTTTTAGGAGGGTCAACATTTCAAAGAATAAGTCATTATTAGAAATATATTAACAATTTGAGCCCACCATTAAAATTCTATCTGATTGCCAATTTGAAGTCTAAGTGATTAGATTCAGGGAACATATACTCAGCCTATGGTCTATGCATTAAAAAGTTTGAGACATTCAATTAATTAATCAAATAGTGATTTATGAGACTACATGTTAATAGAAGTGTTCATCAACACCATTCCCACCACCACTGTGTCCCATTACTCCCCACCCACCCAGTGAAGCTGAATATCTACCCTTACCCTCAACTCAGGGTTTTTACTTTGTTGCCATACTCCAAACTCAGTCAGATCCTGCTTTGCGTTTCCCTTTTTGTTCTTCTTTTTCAACTTCTGTTTATGAACATACTTGTCTTTGTCTTTCTGACTTACTTCACTCAACATAAATTCCTTCTAGCTCCATCCATGATGGGTCAGAGAAAGTGGGTTCATTGTTCTTAGTAGCTGTGTACTATTCCATTGTGTATATATAACACAGCTTTCTCAGCCATTCATCTGTTGTTGGGCACCTGGGTTGCTTCCAGGTTTTAGCTATTATGAATTCTTCTGCTATGAATATATGTGTACACATATCTTTTTGGTTTGGTGTTACAGAGATTTTGGGATATATCCGTAGGAGAGGAATTACTGGGTCATATGAAAGGTCCATGTCTAGCCTTGTGAGGGTTCTCCACACTGCTCTCCACAGAGGCTGGACCAATTTACATTCCCACCAGCAGTGCAGAAGTATTCCTCTGTCCCCATAGCCTCTCCAACATTTGTTGCTGCTGTCCTTTTTGATGTATGCCATTCTCACAGGGGTGAGGTGGTATCTCAATGTTTTCTTTATTTGCATTTCTCTGACAATCATTGACCTGGAGCAATTTTTCATGTGTTTGTTAGCCTTTTGGATATCTTCTGTAGCAAATACTCTGTTCATATCTTCTGCCCATTTTTGGATGGGGTCATTTGCTTTTTGCTGCTAAGTTTGGTGAGCTCTTTATATGTTTTGGTTGTTAGCTTCTTGTCTGATGTGTGACACATGAAGATCTTCTCCCATTCTGTGAAGGGTCTTTTTGTGTGATAGTTTCTTTGGCTGCACAGAAGCTTTTCAATTTGATGTAGTCCTGTTGATCTGTTGTTGTTGTTTTAGTCTTCCTTGCAGTTGGGTTTGTATCATCAAATATGTCCTTGAGGTTTAGGTGGGAAAGTGTTCCACCAAGGTTTTCCTCTAAGTATTTGATAGTTTCTTGTCTAACATCCAGTTCCTTGAACCATTTGGATTTGACTTTTATTTCTGGTGAGATAAAGTGGTTCTGTTTCATTCTTCTGCATGTTTCAACCCAGTTTTCCCAGCATTGTTTATTGAAAAGATCCTTCCTCCTCTACTCAATATTTTGGGCCCCTTTATAAAAAATTAGATGTCCATAGGTGTGAGGGTACTTATTACTATTTTCTAATGTCCTTCCTTTTTTCCTCTTGCAGTGTCCTGATGGAATTAGAGTTCAGAGCTCTCTGGTCATCTTCCTTAATATTTCCCCTTTTCTGGGATTATGGACCATAATTCTCTAAGCTTTTTGTGAAAATGCTACATATTACTAAATTAGCTAGTCAAACAAAATTAACCAGAGAGTGTGCTATAAATAGCAAACAAAATTATGCTTCATACGTTAACTGGGTTGTCCTGATTTAATAATGAGCTACATCATTTGACAAATGAGATAAAATCTTACCTTTAGCTTTCTGATCCAAACTTCTAATAGTCAAAATGTATTATTAACATCTGGTGTCTGGACTCTGAAATGCTCTGGTGATGTCTGCCTCATTTCAAGTATTCAGGGTTCGTCTGCCAAAAAAGCACTCTCCTAAGAGTCTTGATTGGCAGACCCAGCACGAAGGCTAGGGATTCAGTGAACTATGAAGCTAGAGCTCAAGTTCTGCAGAGGTTTTCTCTTTTTCAGGACAGACTTATTTTCTTAGTTTGTACTGCAGAAAAATTATCATTATCAAAGTTGCTGTATTTGGATCTCAGTCCTAAAGTATGTAGTTTTTATACTTAAAAGTGTTTCAATCTCTTTTATTTGACAGGCTTACCACAATGGCAATACTTTTAGAAAATTTTAATCCTCAGGTAAAAAATAATTTGAGAATGAAATTGTGAGTGATACCTAGTTTAGAATTTTTACTCAGTGAAATAACTACTGATTATTGTTCAACTGATAGCTCTTTTTAAATGTATATATATATTTTTGTTATTATCTTTATTTATTGGATGGAAACAGCCAGAAATTGAGAGGAAAGGGGGTAGTTGAGAAGGGAAAGAAACAGAGAAACACCTGCAGCACTGCTTCACCACTTACAAAGCTTTCCCTCTACACTTGAGGAATGGGAGTTTGAACCTGGGTCATCATGCATTGCAACATGTGTGCTCAACTATGTGTGACACCACCCACCCCTCTGATAGCTCTTTGTTGTTTTTCAAATTTCTCTAGGTTACTTAAAAAGGCAAAGTGAGTCTTCTTGCTTTTCAGAAATTTAAGATATAGTAGGAAGGACAGTAAGTACACATACGTAGGTAAAACACATGAAGGTGAAAGTTAAGTACTAAACAAAGTGATGCAAACTATAATGGGATCAGGTATTTTACAGTATGTATAAAAGAAAATTTGAAAAGCTGAAAGTTAGGAAAACAATTATAATTGAAATGGAAATAAAGTTATGGGATGATTATAGAGTATCAGATCTGTGTCTTGGAAGATTTTAACAGTTTAGAATTGTCATAGACTATGCAAAGCCAAAGTTTCTCACAACAGCTGCATACTTATTAGATGCATACTTAAAAGATAGCTAATGTTAAGGGGGTCAGGCAATGGCGCAGCAGGTTAAGTGCATGTGGCACTAAGCACAAGGATGGGCAAGGATCCTGGTTCAAGCCCCCAGCTCCCTACCTACAGGGGAGTCGCTTCACAGGCAGTGAAGCAGGTCTGCAGGTGTCTATCTTTCTCTCCCCTTCTGTCTTCCCCTCCTCTCTCCATTTCTGTCCTATCTAACAATGACAACATCAATAATAACAACAACAATAATGACTGCAACAATGGAACAACAAGGGCAACCAAAGGGGAAAAAAAGATAACTAATGTTAAGTCAGTGTTTATCTATAGGAAGACTGAATATATGAGAAAATAAATAATTTATACAAAATCACCTATCCAGGAAGTGAAAGAGCAGAGATTCAAATCTAGATGAAGGATTCTAAAGTTATGTCCTAGATTTTTCACAACTGAACTAACCATTTCTTTCTTTAGTTGACTATATTAAGATGACCATACATTTGAGACTGAGGGAAAAATGTATAAATAAACATGCCTGGGGCGTTGCTGTAGACCAGGGTGTTGCTGGCTGCAGTCATAATGTGCGTCATCTTCTTTCTACCTGTTTTCTTTTCTGATTCTTTGCTTATAGCCATTTTCTAATTTCTTGGAGTAAATTGGTTAAAGTATTATAATACCAAGATTTTTCTTTCCTTAAAAGAGTTTCCAAAGAAACTGGTAGGACTAAGCAGATCACTGAAAGTAGAATTTCAAGTAATCAGACACTTGATAACGATAATTATTTTAAAACAACTTCATTTTCCTACCACTGTCCATATGGTTTATATGTGATTTGGCTAACTTGGTGTTCAAAAATTAGCTACATAGTGTATAGATAGATTCCAAGGAGAGCACGTTGAATTAGTAAAAGGTGGTCTGTCTACTTTAGCTATACTTAGACCTCTACTAGAATTCCACAATCACTTCAGTACTCATAAATCTAGGAAACAATGTGGAAATTAGAAGAACATTCAAAGAAACTAAAGACAAAAATAAAATTGCAAATATTTCCAATGCTTAAAAATATCAAAATTTGATGTGTTTCAATAAAATGATACATGTCTTCAACACACTCAAGTTCACAAAGGCCAAGTAAACACTATAAGGTCAAAATATTGCATGTTTGCGTATAATTTGTATAAAACCGAAGTTCAAATCATTTTTATCCCAAGTATCTTTGAGATCTAAAATGATGTTCTCTCTGTTTTGCTTTTAGTTTAGATTCTTGGTAATATTAAATTCCATTTCAATTTCAAAAATATAAAAATAATATCTACAAAAAATTCATGGAAACAGGCAAGTGAAAGAAAGTATAAAATAAATACTGAAGGAGGAAATAGGAACAAGGAAAAAAAAACTAATATACAGACACATGAAAAATATTCAAGCTGTGCTCAAAGAAACATTCCTGGCAGCAAGTGTTGTTAAACACCGGAATGGGTTGCTAAGGGAGGTTAGGGAATCTCCCTTTCCCAGAGTCTTTAAAAATAGAAACACATCTGTTGGGATGGGATAATATGGTACTGCCTGACTAGACAGCTTCATAAGCAAACCTATAGTCTGGTAATTCTACCATTTCTAGTTCTGATTTTGAAAAGTATCAACTTCAATTTGCCTCACAAACTGAGACTTAACAATACCTTGGAATTTTAATTGTGTTATAAAACTAGTTTCATTGTTATTTGTAAGGCAAAATTAAATAAATAAATTATTCTGGTTATACAAAGCTTGTCCATATATTATATTCGCAGAAATATTATGAAAAAACAAAAGTGCTAAGTTTATGGTGGTACAAGAAAGTTAGTCGAAAGGCAGAGTCCTGTAGACAGTCAATAATTTACTTTAATAGTACTTGCATGGGGATGAGAGGGGTCTGATTTTTGGGGGGCTGGATTGAGTAAACCTTATTAAAACTATGGATTTTCAGACTAGTCACCAAAGAACTAAAAGAGAATTTAGGCTATGATCTGATATGTCTACACTTATCTCCTCATCATCAATATTTTGCCTTATGGTCTACCTAATGAAATTACATATATATACATATATATGCAATATATATATATATTTGAAACAGTAAATCATAGCAATAAAAAGCACCATATCAAAACTACAAAGAGAAAAAAATGGTCACAATCCCTGGCTTCAAGGGAGGCACAATTTATAAAAAGTTAGACATGGGGCCACCTCTCATGGACTCTTACAATAATGTGATTTTGTAGCTTTATTTTAATAAAAAGAAAAAAATTATAAATGACCTAAAATTAAATTAATATATATTACATAAATCATAGCACATTTAAAATTTAAACAAACTCCAGAGGAACTGCTAAAAACAATACTGTATTTTATTGTGTCTAATTTATATAAATAACTATATTTTTTAATAATTTTTTGCTTATTGTTAACCATATGACATAAACTTTTGTTTGCTTTTTGGAGGGTTTTCTTTTTTAAGCTGAGGTCTTGTGTACTTGTGGTTTTACTATTCCTGAGCTGCTCTTACATTCAAACTGAAACAGAGGGAGGAAGAGAGACAACACTTGAGTTCCTCCCATTGCCACTTCACATGGTACTTCACATGTAGTATGTGGTGTGAATTTAGGCTTCATGTATGGTAAGGCTTACACACTATTTCATGAGCTCTCTCTCTAACCCCAGACATGAATTTTATTCACCCATTTCCTGTAAAGAGAACTGAATAACTCAGTCAATTCCTCTGGTATATCCTATCAAAAACTTTTTTCTTTTTGTCTCACAACTGATTCACAATTATGAGTAAAATTTAAGGATTTTTTTTCAGCTACAAAAAAAACTCAGTCAAGTTTATTTTCTTTTTTTTTAATATTACTTATATTTATTTTTTGGATACAAACAGAAAAATTGAGAAGGGGTGAGGGAGAAAGAAATTTAAGGGGCCAGCAGTGGTGCATCTGATAGAGCATTATAGTGTACAAGAACTCAGGTTCAAGACTCCAGTTCCCAAGTGCAAGGAGAAAATGTCACATGTTGTGAAGCAGCACTGCAGGTGCATTTCGTCTCTGTCTCCCCCTTCCCTGTCAATTTCTGTCTCTACCCAAAATAAGTAAATATTTAAAAGTAACAAAATTAAATATTTTTCATTAATTTCATGCAACTCATTCTCTTTATTATAACCAAAGAATACTAATAGTTAACAATTTATTTATTTTTTATTTAAAAGAGACAGACCAAGACACCACTCAGCTCTGGTACTTGGCAGTACTGGACTTGGAACTTGAGAACTTGGGAACTCTGCAGTCTCAGGCAAACAACTTCTGTGTTCAAATGCTGACCTATCTCCCTTACCTCAGTACTTTAATTAACAAGTTATTGCTTCAACTTTGTGCCATTTGAATTATCTGATAGTTTATTATGATTTATTTCTTGATGTCAAAAATTTTTATTGACCATATCATTTAAATGTCTCTTGTATTCTATTGATTTTATTTTTTTCTTTCCTTTCTCTTTTTTAAAATTTTTTATTTTTAAAAAGGAAACATTGACAAAACCATAGGATAAGAGGGGTATAACTTGACACAATTCCCACCACCAGACCTCTGTATCCCATCCCCTACCCTGATAGCTTTCCTATTCTTTAACCCTCTGGGAGTATGGACCCAAGATCATTTAGGATGCAGAAGGTTGAAGGTCTGGCTTCAGTAATTGTGTCCCCCTGAACATGGGCATTGACAGGTTGATCCATACTCCCAGCCTGTCTCTCTCTTTTCCTAGTGAGGAAGGGCTCTGGGAAAGCAGAGCTCTAGGACACATTGGTGGGGTTGTCTGTCCAGGGAAGTCAGGGTGGCATCATGGTAGCATCTGGAACCTGGTGGCTGAAAAGAGAGTTAACATACAAAACCAAACAAATTGTTGACCAATGATGGACCTAAAGGCTGGAATAGTACAGATGAAGTGTTGGAGGGTTCTCCTTTTGGTAGATAGCAAGTAGACATATTTTAGTTATATTTCAAAGGGCCTGTAGCTATGCTAGTGTTTGGTTTTTTTTTTCTTTTCTGTTTTTTGTTTTTTGCCTGAGCCTGAAATCTGGTATGCAGGTAGATGCAAGTTATTTTCTTGGGAGATGATGTCATGGCTGGGAAAAGGACCAGAAAGCTGGATCAGGGAAGAGAGTAGCTCTCTAATATGGGAAAGGGGTATAAATATTGTTAACTGTAAACCCCATCGATTTGATGTGATCTGGGGCCCATAATTAGCTTAGGAGCCTGTGTGACCTCTGCATCCCTCTAGATCTGAGCTCACATTCTGTGGTCATGAGTAAGAACATTCCATGCTGCCCCAGTATCGACCCATCTTCCTCAGGTGTAGCATAGAGTATGTTGTCCATCTGCCCTTCAGAGAATGGAACATTCTCTACTATTGTTGATCCAAGTTGAGGGCAAGGTCCTATGTGGGCCAACAAAGGGGTCTATTTTGTTGTTCCTGATAGAAATGACTGGTAACAAGGAGAGAGGAATTTATTCAAGTTTTAGGCCCATCAAGTCTGTTTGGGAATCTCAGGACTCCTCGATTAGGGCCCCAGATGGTTCTATTGATTTTCTTAAACTTTTAGAAAACAAAAAACTTTATTTCACACAAAATAGAATTTCACAGAATAGAGCATAAGACTCCAATACATGTAATACGGTAGACTGAACTGACAGCCTCAGGCATGAAAATCCTGAGCTCTATCAGCTGAACTTAACAACAGCGCCCCTTGGGATATACCTAAAATAGACTTGCTAGCTTCTTCCAAAATGGAGACCCCCCCCAAAGCTTATCTGCTATGTTCTTACCTTTAGGCTCCTGATTATTAAACAAATTGTTCTGCCTTATATATTAATGCTTTTCAGCCACCAAGTTGCAGATGCTACCTGACTTCCCTGGGCAGATGACCTCACCAGTGTGTCCTGGAACCTCACATCCTCAGAGCCCATCCACTAGGGAGAGATAGAAACAGGCTGCGGGTATGGATCAACCTGCCAAAGCCCAGGTCCAGTGGAGAAGCAATTAAAAGAGCCAGACCTCCCACCTTCTGCACTCCATAAATATCCTGGGTCTGTACTCCCAGGGGGAAAAGGATAAGGAAACTTACAATGGAGGGAATGGGATATGGAACTGGTAGTAGGAATTGTATGGAATTTTACCACTCTTATCCTTCAATCTTGTCAATCATTATTGAATCAATAAAAAGTCTTTCTGTATATTGTCACTCAAGCCATAAAGAAATATTTTAAACTAAAAGAAATGTGATTTCTGAGGGTGCCATATTAGATGATAAGATTGAAGACTTACCTGTGAGACTTTAAAGGTCTAGAAGCAGTTTACATTTTTTTCTCCTCACATTCCAATTATGGTACACATACATGGACTCAACCCAATGCTAAGAGGCTGACCCTGCATATGCCCAGGAATAAGAACAAGGGTTTATGACCATATAGACAGCGCACTAGAAAATCAGAGTTAGTTTTCAGTTTTAGTGCTCAATAACAACTATGTGATACAAATATTCAAAATTAGTGATCCCAGCCAGAATTCTTTAAAGTATGGATCTTTTATTTTATAATTGCAAAATAAGATCATACTATAGTTTTTAATTCATTTAATATACTTTTGTTATTTGGATCCCAAAGTTTTGTTTAATTCTTTTAGAGGAATTCAAACCCTCAAGCTAAAAATAACAACTACTCATTCTTTCCTCTTAGAATCAGTTCTTGGAGAATTTGTTACTACATCTACAGTGGAGAATTTGGCAATTTGAAACAAGGACATCTTGTGCCATTGAACACCAGATACTGTTACACCAACTTTTTTTGTTGTTTTTGTTTGCCACCAGTCTTATCTCTGGGACTTGACTCCACCACTCCTGGAAGCCTTTTTTTTTTTTAAATTCTCCTTATAGATACAGTTATAGAAAAGGAAAAAGATAGCAGGGGTAAACAGCATAATAGTTATGTAAAGAGACTCTTCTGCCTCATGCCAGAAGTTTCAACATCCCAGTTTCAATTCCCTACACCACCATAAACCAGAGCTGAGTAGTGGTCTGGTAAAAAATAATAATAATAATAATTAATAAGTAAATTAATTAATTAAAATCACCATCTAGAAAAGGAAAGAGAGATATTCAGCAATGTTTCACCACTGGTAGGGGCCAGGGGTTTGAACTAGGTCCTTGTGCATATATGTACGTGCTCTACTGAGTATATCATCACCAGGCCCCCAGGTCACTCCTTGTATGAAATAATCTCTATTGCCATTTGAATGTGCGATAAGATAAGAAGAACCCACTCAGGGAATGTTTAGACAGTTAGAAGGAGATTGGACTGAAAACCAGGAGGCGGTTTCCCAGTAAACAGAATGGAAGAATGAGACCAGTAAGTCTTCTGCCTCAGAATGAATCTTCTGTGATTTCCTCCTAAAACACAGAATGAAGCAGAATTCTTCTCAGTACTCTAAAGGAGCAAGGCAGGAAATAAAAAAGGATGGTAATTGTGGATTTTTTTAAAAATTATTTTTGTTGTTGTTAGTGATTTAACGGTGCTTTGCAGAATTATAAGATTTTAGTGATATAATTTCATACCCATACTTGATATGTGTAAATCAACAGCACCAAAGTCCTATGCCTGTCTTTTACAACCATCTATGTTTTCGCAACTGGTTCTCTCTCTCTCTCTCTCTTTTTTTTTTTTTTTTTTACAATTTCTCTTGCTTGATTCATCTATAATCTATAAATGAGTAAAACCATCCAAGCCATCCAGTAGTTGTCTTTCACATCTTCAATATTTCACTTACTAAAATCCCCTCCAGTTCCATCCATTTAGTCCCAAAAGATACGCTCTCATCTCTTAGCTTTTTTATCATTTGTTTTTTTGTTTCCCAAATTAATTTCTAACATATTAACTGTTCACTGAAAAAGAATTCTTGCCAGTGAAGAAAGCTGTTTTTTGCCTAATCTTATTTATCGTTCACAGGTTTCCTTAGGCCTCTACAGCCATGTCAGTTAACTATGTCCTTTTAGGATCATGGTTTCATATAAGGAGCTACAATTTTTTTTATATCTCAGAATTGGGCTTAACAGAAGACAGTGGTGCAGAGAATAACTGTGTTAGTCTATTGTAGGTGGTATATCAAAAAATCTTAGACTGGGAAACTTCTGAACAACAGAAAGTTATTCCTCTCAGTTCTTGAACTTGGAAATCTACTATATGTGTTCTGTGTATGGTGAGAACCTATACCTTAGTTCATAAATGCTATCTCCTCCTTGTGTTCTCAGTGGGAGAAGGGGCAAAGAAACTCTCTGGGCCTTTTACTTTTAATATATATATTTTTTAACCAGAACATTAATCAGCTCTGGTTTACAGTGGTACAGGGGATTGAACCTGGGACTTCTTCAAAGCCTCAGGCATGATAGTCTGTTTGCATAACCATTATGCTATCTACCTCTGCCCTTACTTTTAATTTTATTCTCCTCATTACCTAACCACTTTAGAAATACCCTACCTTCAATGACCATCCCATTGGGGATTAGGTTCTAAGATATAAATTTAAGGAAGACACATTCAATCTAGAGTAATAACTGAGTTAATGATAATTACACTGATGCAAAACTCACATCTGAAGTTCTCTTTTATGATACATTCTTTTTTTAAATTGATTTACTAATGATTGATAAAATTGTAGGATAAGAGCGATACAATTCCATATAAATACCATATACATACCATAAATTCCATATAAATACCACCAGAGTTCCGTATCCCATTCCCTCCATTATAAATTTCCCTATTCTTTTTCCTTCTGGGAGTATGGACTCAGGATCATTATGGGGTGCAGAAGGTAGGAGGTCTAGATTCTGTAACTGCTTCTCTGCTGGACATGGGGATTTGCAGATTGATTTAGCCTATTTCCATCTTTCCCAGTGAGATGGGCTCTGGAAAGGTAAGGTCATCTACCCAGGAAAGTCAAGTTGGTCATATGGTAGCATCTACAACTTGGTGGCTGAAAAGCATTAAGATATAAAGTAGAACAATCTGTTTAATAATCAGGAACCTAAAGGTAAGAACATAGCAGATGAGATTTAGGGGGTCTTCACTTTGGAAGAATCTAGCAAGTCTAAATGCATTGTCTGGGAAGATGGTGTTAGAGTTGGATATATTCTTTTTATTTCCTTTGTTACCTTGCATTGAGTATTTTTCACTTGTAACTTGAAAAAACTCTGATTTCAGTTGAACTGTCACTATTTTTCCCATTTTATAAAACATTACCTGAATTTTAGGGAGGTTAAGCAACTTACTATTGCTTGAACTAAACTTAGTAGGGTAAAATAGAAAGGAAGACTGACAATGCGCAGAGTTTTAATTATACTTTGTTTCACTGACAGTCTCTTAGACCTGGGGAAATAGTGAAGTGGTGGTGCACAGGATTTGACATGCAAGTCAGAACTGAGTTGCACTCTGGTTAAATAAATATAGTCCTTTAGAGTTTAAAGCACTTTCACTCTTCTGTTTAGACATAAGAAAGGTTTTATCAGGATAGAATCATTAGGGCACTATATCCACAGAGGACAGCCTTTCCATTACTTACTGGCAACTGTTATTTGAACTTTATTGCTACAAAATGCTGAGTAATTCTCAAGAAATAAATAGGAGAGCCAAAAAGATAGCTCACTCGTTAGGGTACATACTATGCTATGTGTGTGACACAGGTTTGGGTCCCAACATCACTTGGAAGGACTCTCGTGCTTTGTGCCTCTACCTTTGTCTCTCTCACTCATTATCTCTGTCATGTTCTCTGTTTTATTATATGAATGAAAATATCCTGAGTACAGTGAAATCACATATATACAAGGTCTTGGTTCTGGGGGAAAGGGGAGTGGTGTGTGTGCAGGGGTGGGGGGGGGAGGAATACAAATTCAAGCTCCTTCATTATCCATACAACAGATGCCTCTAATTCTGTCCTTGAAATGAAATTCATTTTTTTCTGTAGTTGGGATCTAGGTCTGATATAAAATCAACAGGTCTAATACACTCAAATGTGTGCCTCTTATGAAACTCAGTGGTTTTAGGAAAAAAATATATATCTACTGTATACTTAAACAACTAAATAACAGTACTCCTAATGGGGAAAAAAATCTCATTTTTTTTTCCTGGAACTGTGAGTGGAAAACTCAACTGCATACCATTCCAATTCAAGGATCTGTAATCTTAGACTATTGAAGAGTTCCCCTTTCCAAGGAATGTTTCTCTGTGTGGTTTCTAAACCTCCTGACTTTTTGCAAAATTTAGCATATTCTGGGAAGTTTAAGAGAAATAACAATGTAGGATTACCATAGCCCTTAAGTTTTCATTTCTGACACACAGTTCTTCCATTTTTATCACATTTAGTCACTTTCATTATTTCAATTGGTTTTGCTTTGTTTTCAGAACAAAACAACAAAATAGGGAGCTATTAGGTAGTGATAAGAATTTCCTTTTCACAACAAACATGAGGATAAAATTTGCTCGCACTCAGTCTCAAATACTAAAAAGAAAATGTGGGGAGTACAGCTGTAGCATAATGGGTTAAGTGGGTTAAGCGCACTGCACATGGGGAAAAGTGCAAGGACCAGGGTAAGAATCCCGCCCTGGCTCCCCACCTGCAGGGGAGTCGCTTTACAAGCAGTGAAGCAGGTCTGCGGGTGTCTTTCTCTCCCCCTCTCTGTCTTCCCCTCCTCTCTCCATTTCTCTCTGTCCTATCCAACAACAACAACAATAATAACTATAACAACAATAATAGCTATAACAACAACAAACACAAGGGCAACAAAAGGGAAAATAAATAAATTGTTTAAAAAGTTAAAGAAAAAAGAAAATGTGGGCCATCAAACCATTATGAATCTAATGCTTTTTTTTTTCTTTCTTTTCTTCCAGAACACTGCACAGCCCTAGTTAATGGCAGTACTGGGGACTGAGTTTGAGACTTTCAGTGCCTTAGGCTTGAAAGTCTTTTTGTATAACCATTATGCCATATATATATATATATATATATATATATATATATATATATATATATATATATATATTTATATCCATGTATTTATTATTGAACAGAGAGAAATTGAGAGTGGAGGGAGAGGTAGAGAGTGAAAGAGAAAGACACATTCAGCCCTGCTTCACCACTTGCAAAGCTTTTCCCCTGCAGGGGTTTGAACCAGGATCCTTAGCACTATAATGTGTGCACTTAACCAGGTGCACCATCACCAGGCCCCTCTACTTTATTCTTTTAAAAGTCAATATTTAGAAACATAAATAGTTTTCCAAGAAGGGATCCTGTTTTGCCTCCCATATGACCCTGGTTTGATCGCATCTTTTTCCCCCTCCCACTTGTCTGTCTCTTTCTAACTGAAAAAGTTGACACAGATTGGTGAAGACTCAAGTATGACCCCCTAAATAAATGTCAATATCATTTCAATTATTTTTTGAGTCACAATTTATGGCATTCTTTTTGATATTCACCTGAATAAAGTGACTGAAGTTGCTTCCCCTCTCCAATAACTTTTGAACAACTTACATGAATAAATAGCCCACACAGTCACAAACAGGGCAAAGAAGGAAATTGTATTCCCCTTTACACTGTGTAGAGAATCATCCAAAAGCACAAAAAAGGATGTACTGATACTGGTGGCCAATTTTTTGGCTGGCATTTTATTTGGAGTTAGGCAACTTAATCACTTAACCTTTCTGAGCCTCGGTTTCTTTGAATGGAAAATAAAAATACTTAACCAGTGCCTCCCTCAATGAATGGGCATAAATTGAATGGTTAAATTATAAAGATTAATTTTCTTTTCAAAATTTACAGTTCAAAGAAATAAACACCACAAATCTCAATATTTCTCTCTCTCTCTCTCTCTCTCTCTCTCTCTCTCTCTCTCTCATTTATTAGCTTTCTTTATCTATTGGATAGAGACAGCCAGAAGTCGAGAGGGAAGGCGGTGATAGAGAGGGAAAGACAGAGAGATACTTGCAGCACTGCTTCACCACTGCAAAGCTTACCCCTGCAGGTAGAGACCAGGGCTCGAACTTGGATCTTTGAGCATTGTAACATGGGTGCTCTACCGGGTGTTTCACCACCATGCCACAACATAGAAAATCTCTATGTGAATAAAAGACATTTTAAGATAACTGAGAACTTTTTTTTTAACTTTTCCCCTAACACACAAATTATGGCATTATATTCAAGCACACCACATACAAAAATAACATGAAGAATTGTTACAAGTAAGAGTATTTGTATAATTAAAACTTTTTTCTAACAGGCTGGGGGTATGGATCGACATGCCAACATCCATGTTCAATGAGAAGCAATTGCAGAAGCAAGACCTTCTGCCTTCTACACCTCAGAAAGATCTTTTGTCCATATTCCCAGAGGGATAAAGAATAGGGAATCTTCCAATGGAGGGGACAGGATATAGAACTCTGGTGGTGGGAATTGTATGGAATTATACAGAATTATACCCCTCTTAACCTACAATTTTGTTAATCATTATTAAATTATAATAAGAAATCTGAAAAAAACCTTTTTTTCTATTGGGTATTATAAATATATGTATAATAACAACAGATTTTCTTTTTTTTTCTTTATTAGGGGATTAATGTTTTACAGTCAACAGTAAGTACAATAGTTTATACATGCATAACATTTCCCAGTTTTCCACATAACAATACAACTTCCACTAAGTCCTCTGCCATCATGTTCCAGGACCTGAACACTTCCCCACCCACCCCAGAGTCTTTTACAATACACCAACTCCAACTTTTGCAATACACCAACTCCAATCCAGGTTCTGCTTAGCATTTTCTGATCTTGTTTTTCAACTTCTGCCTGTGAGTGAGATCATCTCATATTCATCCTTCAGTTTCTGACTTTTTCACTTCACATGATTTCTTCAAGTTCTACCCAAGATGGGCTGAAAATGGTAAATCACCATTTTTAATAGCTGAGTAGTATTTCATTGTGTATATATACTACAACTTGCTCAGACACTCATCTGCTGTTGGACCCCTGGGTTGCTTCCAGGTTTTGGCTATTAAAGTTGTGCTGCTGTGAACATAGGTACACACAAATCTTTTTTGATGGGTGTGTTGGGTTCCTTAGGATATATATTCCCAGGAGAGGAACTGCAGGGTCATAGAGTAGGTCCATTTCTAGCCTTCTGAGTTCTCTAGACTGCTCTCCACAGGGGCTGGAACAATTTACATTCCCACCAGCAGTGCAGAAGGGTTCCTTTGTACTCACAACCTCTCGAGCATTTGTTGCTATCTTTTCTGATGTATGACATTCTCACAGGAGTGAAGTGTTACCTCACTATTGGCTTTATTTGCATTTCTCTGACAATCAGAGACTTGGAGCATTTTTTCATGTGTTTCTCAGCCTTTTGGATCTCTTCTGTGGTGAATATTCTGTCCATGTCCTCTCCCCACTTTTGGATGGGGTCATTTGTTTATTTGTTGTTGAATTAGCAAGCTCTTTATATATTTTGGTTATTAAACTCTTGTCTGATATATGACTTGCAAAGATCTCCCATTCTGTGAGGGGTTCTCTTGGGTATTAGTTTCTTTTTTTTTAATATTTATTTATTATTTATTCCCTTTTGTTGCATTGTTGTTTTATTATTATAGTTATGATTGATGTCATTGTTGTTGGATAGGACAGAGAGAAATGGAGAGAGGAGGGTAAGACAGAGAGGGGGAGAGAAAGATAGACACCTGCAGACCTGCTTTACCGCTTGTAAAGCAACTCCCCTGCAGGTGGGGAGCCAGAGGCTCCAACCGGGATCCTTACACCAGCCTTTTCGCTTTGCGCCACCTGCACTTAACCTGCTGCGCTACCGCCCGACTCCCAGGTATTGGTTTCTTTTGCTGTGCAGAAGCTTTTTAATTTGATGTAGTCCCATTGGTTTATTCTTGCCTTAGTCTTCTTTGTAATTGGATTCATTTCATTGAAGATGTCTTTAAAATTTAGATAGAAAAGAGTTCTTCCAATATTTTTCTCTAAGTATTTCATAGTTTCTGGTCTAACATCCAAGTCCTTGATCCACTTGGAATTTAATTTTGTGTTTGGTGAAATATAGTGCTTCAGTTTCATTCTTCTGCATGTTTCAACCCAACTTTTCCAACATAATTTGTTGAAGAGGCTACCCTTTTCCCATTTAATAATCTGGGCACTTTTGTCAAAGATTCGATGTCTGTAGGTATGGGGGCCTACTTCTGAGCTCTCAATTCTAGTCACTGATCAGTGTCTATTTATGTTCCCGTACTAAGCAGTTTTGGTTACAATGGCCCTATGATACAATTTGGGATCTGGGAGTGTGTTGCCTCAAGTTCACAACAATATATTTTCTTCTTAAGGCTAGACAAATAGGGAAATTAAACTTAGGAAAAATTCCTCTCCAGTATATGAAAATGTTAGAAGAAATTTCTGTGGCTCTAATCCGATTATTCATTCTCAACTGCCATGTTTTCTTAATTAATTTGATACATTTCGATTACATCTTCATTTTCACTTCATCCCTAGAATCTCTAGGTGTGACCAATACCTGCCCTCCTAACCCCCAGCCCCAAACCCTGACAGCTCCCAACTAAATTGTAACTTCTTAATTCTAATTATGCTCATTCTTCTAACCCTTTCCTTATCTTTACGCTGACTAACTCCTGACACATTCCCAGGAGTCTGGTGTCTCCTGGTGATGTAGGTAACCACTCCACCCCACCTCTTCTTCTCTGAAGGCTTTCCAATTCCAAAATGATCATTACTTTTTTTTTCCTACTTCCCTTCCCACCAAATTCTCATTTCTCAAACCTGCAGATTTCATAGAGGTAGATACAGAAAAAGACAGCTAAGCTAGTCAAGACTAAAATGTAAATAACTGCTTTTCCCATTCTGAGATTCTGTATTTTAAGCCTGTTGACCCATAGTCATCTGTAATTAGTGAATTCCCATGGAAATGAAAAGGATGTGAAGCTAGAGGGTGAGAATATTCTGGGCAACAGACTGTTATTTTTACATCCAGCTCCCACGTTTCATAGGGCCAGAGACACTCCCTGAGAAAAGTCATTGCTTAGAAAGTAGCAGTAATTTCTGGCTGCCATCTTATGCTTTATACCAAGAATGTAGTTTTGTTCATGGAGCATGAAAGCAGCTTGTAGAGTACCACTGACTGGCTTAAACCCATGAGGAAATAAACTTTCTATTACACACACACGCACACACACACACACACACACACACACACCTGAAGTGGCACTTCTTCCTTGTTTATAGGCTAATGCAATTGTAATTACACTGAATATTTTTTATCTTCAGCTTGGATTTAGAAAATTAATATTTTTGTCTTTCTGAGGCCCAGTTAAATCCTTAAACATCAATTAACAAATGTAGATGCTACAAATTTCAAGTTCCTTGGCCTTTAATTAACATAAGCTACAGATTTCAGAGTCTTGGGAGGGGGAGAATTAGTATTCTGTATAAACCTTAACATTTTTGCTGAAAGTATAAAGTTGCAGTAATTATTTTAAGGTAGTGTTCACAATTTATAGTAGTGTTCACAAATTGTTGCAGCATATACCTTTTCTTAGCAGCTTTACAAAAATTTGTGTACTATTTATTGGAAGATATAAATGCAATTTATGGATCATTTGATAAGTCTTGTCTGCACCACTGCTTAAACTCCCACCACCAGGAAGTTCAAAGTGTTCTAGGAACATAGAACCACATATTCCCTCCACTTGAGCACAGAATCATGAAGGGAGCAAAAATGTACACTGTGTACTCAGCTGCCAAAAGCAAATAGCAGCTTCTGAACTGCTTATGTGAAAAGAAAATTATTTATGGGGCAGGTCTAGAAAGAATGGTCTTAACTATCGTTCATTATACATGATTCATTCACCTTTTCCTTCACTATACTGCTAAACTTTCCTAGGTAGATCAACAACTAGTTTCAGTGGACCCATTCTCTTATTGATTGTTGAGGAAGAGGAGTTGGGGTTTCCAGAATCCATTTGTGGTCATCTTTTCTTTCTCTTTACCAGATTTCTCAAGGTAGAAGCCCAGAAACTAGTTACAGTCTACAGATATATCCAGTTGGGTTATACAATGTTTAAAAAGGGGGGGGGAGTTGGGTGGTGGTGCAATAAATGAAAAGTGGGGGAGAATAAATGGGAGGGAGGGAGGAAGAAAAAATGGTCTCCAGGAGTGCTGGCACTGAGCCCCAATGAGAACCCTGGAGGCAAACAAACAACAAAAGGATAATTTTTGAAACTTCAATATATATATTCGGATTTATTAGGGTGTATTTTTGTTTGTTTGTTTGTTTTGTTTTTAAAGAAAGTTCTGTCAACTGTAGAACACTTACTTGGAATAATTACTTGAAACTTCATAGTGTTTGCTTTATAGAGGATGGACATTTGCCCTTCAGTTGCCACAATCTTCTCACCATTACCTGTTGCCTTCAATCACTGAACTGATTAACTGTGAACATTTGTGACTACTACTACTTAACTTGTATAATTTCATCTTTTATTTGCCTAACACTAATGTTCTAATTCAGAATATATTACTCCTTCATTCCTCCCTTCTTTCCTTCCTTCCTTCCTTTCTTCCTTTCTTTGTCCTTCTTTTTTTCATAGGTTAATAGGAGTATAGATTAACATAGTTCCCACCACCATAGATGTATGTCCCTATGCCATCGATCCCCACAAATGTTTAAAATCTATCCCCACTCCCCCAGTCATTTACTTTCTTTTACTTTGGTGCAATACACTGACTCCAGTCCAAGGTCTGCATAGTGTTTTCTCTTCTGATCTTGTTTTTCAACTTCTGCCTGTGAATGAGATCATACCATATTCATTCTCCTGTTTCTGACTTAGTTCACTTCACATGATTTATTCAAGCTCTACCCAAGATGGGCTAAAAATGATAAATCACCATTTTTAATAGCTGAGTAATATTCTATTGTATATAAACACCACAACTTGCTCAATCATTCATCTGTTCTTGGACCCCTGGGTTGCTTCCCGCTTTTGGCTACTATAAATTGTGCTGCTACGAGCATATGTATACACATATTTAAGAACATGTTCTTAAATACTATGAAGTATCTATCACCTAGAATTATCAGTAATATAAGTTCCTCTTTCTCAATATGTTCTTTACAAAACACATGATTTTTCTCATTAGCCACTAAATTTGTCTCTCCTCATACAATTAATAGTATCACCATGGGTAGTAAGGTTTTAAAAAAATTTATTTATAAAATAAAAAAAATCAACAAGACCATAGGATAAGAGGGGTACAATTCCACACAATTCCCACTACCAGAGTTCATATCCTACCACCGCCCCAAAAAGCTTTCCTATTCTTTATCTCTCTGGGATCATTATGGGGTGCAGAAGGTGGAAGGTCTGAATTCTTTATTATTATTATTATTATTATTATTATTATTATTATTATTATTATTTTATAACCGGAGCACTGCTCAGCTCTGGCTAACTGTGATACTGGGAATTGAACCTGGCACTTTGGAGCCTCAAGCATGAGAGTCTCTTTTCATAACCATTATGCTATCTACCCCCACCCCGAAGTAGTTTTTGTGGTGGTTGTTGTTTTGCCTCTAGGGTTATCTCTGGGGCTTGGTGCCTGCACTACAAATCCACTGCTCCTGGAGGCCATTTTTTACCTTTTGTTGCCCTTGTTGTTTATTGTTGTTGTTGTAACTGTTATTGTTGTCATTGCTGTCACTGTTGTTGGATAGGACAGAGAGAAATTGAGAGAGGACGGGAAGACAGAGAGGGGGATAGAAAGGTAGACTTCTACCTGCAGACCTGCTTCACAGCTTCTGAAATGACCCCCCTAAAGGTGGGAAGCCAGGGGTTTGAACCGGCATCTTTAAGCTGGTCCTTGCGCTTTGCACCACCATGTGTGCTTAACCCACTGCACTACCGCCCAACCCCTGGAAGGTCTGGATTCTGTAATTGCTTCTCCACTGAAAATGGGCATTGGCAGGTTGATCCATACTCCCAGATTGTTTCTACCTAGAAAATATTTTGGAGGTGTGGTTAGCATACACAATAAATTAACTTCAAGAAAGGAGATAATCTTTGATAATCTGAGTGAACCTCATTTAATTAATTTCAAAGGTTATTTTTAATTGGGAGGTTAATAGTTTACAGTATAGCTGTTGGCATATGGGTACAACATCTCATCTCAGCCAGATAGATATCTTCAAAACACTCTCACTCTTTTTTTTTTTAAGGCAAGGAATATATTTATTATCTATATGATAAAAGAGGTCTGAAGGTTTCAAGTTGGACTATTCATTGCTCAGGCAATTTGATTTCTATACTATGCTTATTTTTTTTATTTAAGAAAGGATTAATTAACAAAACCATAGGGTAGGAGGGGTACAACTCCACACAATTCCCACCACCCAATCTCCATATCCCATCCCCTCCCCTGACAGCTTTCCCATTCTCCATCCCTCTGGGAGCATGGACCCAGGGTCATTGTGGGTTGCAGAAGGTAGAAGGTCTGGCTTCTGTAATTGCTTCCCCGCTGAACATGGGCATTGACTGGTCGGTCCATACTCCCAGTCTGCCTCTCTCTTTCCCTCGTAGGGTGGGTCTCTGGGGAAGCTGAGCTCCAGGACACATTGGTGGGGTCTTCAATCCAGGGAAGCCTGGCCAGCATCCTGATGGCATCTGGAACCTGGTGACTGAAAAGAGAGTTAACATACGAAGCCAAACAAATTGTTGAGCAATCATGGACCCAAAGCTTGGAATAGTGGAGAGGAAGTGTTAGGGAGGTACTCACTGAAAACTCTAGTGTACTTCTGCTTTCAGGTATGTATTTTGCAGTAGTTTATAGATACATGTGAACATATGCTCTCTCTCACAGAAACTGGTGTATAGGTTTTGGGACTTTGTTAGAATGTGAACCGCCTGAGATGAAATTAGAGTATACTATGAAAGGAAAGGTCTCACCCAAGTAATGAAGCTGAAGGGTTATCATTCCACACATGAAGTCTCTGGACACAGTCTGAAGTGAAGCATGTTGAGGTGGCAATTGTTGTGTTGGTTAGGTTGTGATCGGCGGATGCAATATTATTTGGTTTGGATTGGGAGATGCATACGGGAAAGTGGGCCCTATCCAAGGGTTCCAGGACTGGGGGAAGTAGGGGCTCTATAGTGGAGATGTGAGGTTCCTGCTGTCTTAGGGTTCAAACAGACAATTGATAGTTAATGTTATCATAACATTATTTGGTAATTGGGTTAACTTTGAAAAGTCCTTTTGTTATGGTTTGCTGTACAGTACCCAGTATCTTGTATATAGCTGTGCTATTGGATGCTTCTAATCTAGTTGGTCTAGGCTTTTGAGAGAGTCCGCATATCAAATACACAGCCTATATATTAAAAAGATTCAGTTTGTGTTTTGAAAAACTTTGAGACATACAATTGATTTCCCCCTCTCATATTAATTAACTAGTGATTTATATGTCTATATTTTGCTAGGAGTGTACATAAACACCATTCCCACCACCAAAAGACTGACCCATCCCTCCCACCCACTCCCACCCCCCACTGGCCCAGGAAGCTGCATGTCTACCCCTCACCACTGGGTTTTTACTTTGGTGCCCTACTGACAATTTGGTCAGGTCCTGCTTTTAGTTTCCCTTTCAGATCTTCTTAGTCAACTTCTGTTGATGAGTGGGATCATCCCATACTTATCTTTATCTTTCTGACTTAGCTCACTTAACATAATTCCTTCTAGCTCTGTCCAAGATGGGTCAGAGAAGGTGGGTTCATTGTTCTTGATAGCTGCATAGTATTCCATTGTGTATATATACCACAGCTTTCTCAGCCACTCATCTGTTGTTGGGCACCTGGGTTGCTTCCAGGTTTTAGCTATTATGAATTGTGCTGCTATGAACATAGGAGTACACACCTCATTTTGGTTGGGTGTTATGGAGTCCTTGGGGTATAACCCCAGGAGAGGAATTACTGGATCATATGGAAGGTCCATGTCTAGCCTTCTGAGAGTTTTCCAGACTGCTCTCCACAGAGGCTGGACCAATTTACATTCCCACCAGCAATGTAAAAGGGTTCCTCTGTCCCCACAACCTCTCGAGCACTTGTTGCTGCTGTCCTTTTTGATGTATGCCATTCTCACAGGAGTGAGGTGGTATCTTAGTGTTGTCAACACTCTCACTCTTAAATTAAGAATCCTGAGATTCTAAATTAAGAAATCTGAGAATCCCTGTCACACCCCCACCTAACCCCTTCTCTGCTCTTTCCCCAGGGTTCACCAGTCTAAATTTTACTTTGTGTTTCCCTTTTCTGTTCCTGTTTCTACTTACCTTGCACCTACCATGTAGATGGAAATGTTTCCATAGTTTTGAAGGTACTGTACCTATCTTTTCCTTTCTTAGTAGAGTTGATCATCTTGCCATTTGTAGTTCATCTTCCTCTTGCTCAAGTTTTTACCAAAGCACAAATTTTCCAAATAGTTCCTATAGTATAGTATAGGAACTATTTCATCTATAATTCATTCACATGCTTGTTTTACTCTGTTAAATAATAAAGTTTAATTTATTATCCAATTTAGTAGATCTTTAAGGCAATAAATACTAGTGAATCCTCAATATCTACCTTCTATTTTCATATTGTAATAATAAGTATACCTAGATTCCTGGCTACCCAGAACAAAGATTACACTTTCAGTTGCCCTTATAATTTGGTGTGACTGTAGTAGAGTTATGAGCAATGGAATCTAAGTGAAAGTGTACTGTGAAAAATTGCAAGGAGTCCAGTTCACTGAGGACTCTGTAGAACAAAGTTACAGTACTAAGCCTAGATTGTTTACCTCTGTGCTCTTATTTGAAAAAGCAATGAATTTTTATGATATCGAAGCCACTGTTTCAAGGAAAGCAGTTCTACTATTCATAACAAATATAATCTTAAACATTAGCATCTTTGTCAGTATTCACAACTAAACAAATAAATAGCTGTGATGCATAAAGATTTGTTACTAGGTCCAAATCATAGAGGCGCTGACAATTATTAGAAGTTCAGGTCTGAGCTATGTCTGGGTTTCAAAGTGTAGCATAAGGTCTTGTTGTTGTTTATACAGGGTATCTGCTCAGTTTCAGCTTACGGACTTTGACTTACTTCTAGTTCAGTTCCCTAGGGAACCTAAACGCTGTCACGTTCTGCACTAGTTGGCCAGTATCTGACTGACCAAGTCAGTTCCATCCTGCAGTGAGTGGTTTGTTAGCTAATTGAACACTGGTGGGGTAGGGATGGCTAGGTTAGAGTCAAGATTGAGTGTAGACTACAAGCTGTAAGTAAACTGGAGAAAATACCAGCAGCATGATAAAGAATTTGACACCATAAGGGGCCTGGTAATGTCATACCCAGAACAGCATATAAGTAACAGTGCACAAGGAATTGGGTTCAAGTCCCCAACCCCCAAATAAAAGGGGACAAGGGAGAAGTGTGTCAGGAAATCGTGAGGATGTGGTAGAGCCTGGCAGGGCTTGACCTGAGGAGTGTGTCTATCCTGTCAGTCTCTCTCTCTACTGAGAGGTTGAGCAAAAAGGAACAGGAGTAACCCCAAAGATTTGCCCGGTCTTATCAGACTCCCTGTCTCACAAAGCATTGCAGGCATTCCTGATACTATGGCCTACTCCCTTATTATCTACATAATCACTGTTTTGCCTGAAAGATCCCCACCTATTCCAATCCTTTGATATATCTTCTTTCTATCCTCAAGACCCTCCCTGCCTGCAGGGTATTATTATTTATCCTACCATTTAAAACCCTTGCAAACAGTTGCTAAGGAAGTTACCTTTCCCAGCTCCTTTTTCCTTTCTCTGCCCCCTTTTTTTTCTCTGCCCCTTTCCAAACCAGGCCTTTCTTTTTTTTGCCTTTCTCTGCCCCTTTCCAAACCATGTCAAGCCACTTCCGTTTCCAACTTGCCACTTCCAGGTCTGACCTTTAAAAGCCCGGGCTCCCTGATCAACAGAAAATCGAATTACCTCACCACCATGCGCTCTGTTCATGAGTCATCTCCCTTGCGTCACTGAGTAAGTAGCAACCCAGGCTGGCTCTGGTCTTGTTCTCTCCAACCCAGTGAGTACATGCCTGGGAAGAGGCACCCCCATGCTAGCCCGGCAGAAGTGAGTAGAAGAGAAGTGCTGCACTTATCTCTCTCTTCCTCTCTATCTTCCCATTCCCCCTCAATCTCTCTCTGCCTGTATCCAAAATAAACAAATAAATTTTTTTAAAAAATTGATCCTGTAGATGGTGCACAGGGAAAACAATATCAGGTAGAAACAAGCTAAAAAAAAAAGTGATGCAATGAACTATTTCAAAGAACGTGTTCATACCTACATGAATTATGATACACTCTGAACTTTACCTAATATCAGTGTAGGAAATGGACATTTATATACACTTGTGGGAGTAATAAGTGGGAAAATATTTTAGGAGAGCACCTTGACAAATCTCTTAAATATTTTATGTGTGCATTCACTAGGAGCCAAAGATTTTTTAAATGTTTATTTATTTTTTATTCTTTTTTGTTGCCCTTATTTTTTTATTGTTGTCATTATTATTGATGTTATTGTTGAATAGGACAGAGAGAAATGGAGAGAGGAGGGGAAGACAGAGAGTGGGAGAGACAGATAGACACCTGCAGACCTGCTTCATCACTTGTGAAGCCACTCCCCTGCAGGTGGGGAGCCCGGGCTTTACACCGCCTGTGCTTAACCTACCGCTAGACTCCCCCAAACATTTTATAAGGGGGAAACAGAGCTCAGCAGAAACACTGGAAACATGTGCTTTTTTAAAATTTAAAATGTTCAAGATGTCCTAGTTATAGAATGAGACAAACAGACCCACACTCATCTATTCTATTCCTAACAGTAACAGGAACTAAATATAACAATATATAAAACCCATGTGAAGAACACTGAACAATTTTATTAAAGTCTGTATAAAGGCTGAAAATACTTTTCTCTGGTGATGCTATTGTTCTTATATGTAGAAAACTACCTAGCAAGATGATTAGAAATAAGGGAAATACAGTGAATTTATTATCTACATCATTAGTACTAATTAGAAAACACAATGGGGGAAGAAAACAATTTAAATCAATGAATAACTCATGGGCCATAAGAGTTAGATACATTTTCTTTTTTATTGCCACCAGGGTTGTTGCTGGAGCTCAGTACCTGCATAAGGAATCCACCATCCCTGGGATTAATTTTTTCCCTTTTATTTTTCAGTATTTTTTATTTGATGGGGGGAAGATAAAAATGGAAAAACAGAGACACCTGTAGTACTACTTCACCACTTGTGAAGCTTCTGCTCTGCAGGTGGGGGACCAGGGTCTTTGTGCATTTAATATGTGCACTTAACTAGGTGCATCATGACCTGGTCCCCAATAATTTAAGAAATTTTGATAGCCAAAATATAAAAAAAGGTTATATTCTTTTCTCACATGACACAAACATAACAGATACACAATCCAGAAGGTTTAAATATGCAACAAAAAACTAAGTATGGGAGTACTAAAATATAGAGGGGAAAAATGTTTTTGGTATGGAAGGGCATATTTTGACATTTCATTAACATTACACAAACTGAAAAGGAGAACATTGACAGCTGCTTACACAAAACTAGAAACTTAAAGATCCTGTAAACTTAATCTGAAAATTACAAAAAGAAAATATTGGTAATTTGAAATGTTGAGTATCTTTGGTAAAAAGAGTAAATGAATATTAATGAGATAAAAAATAATAAATGAATTGCAATGACATAAAAAGATTAATGAGATAACATTTATTAGCAAATTAGCAATCAAATTAGATATCAATTCACAGAATTTTTTTTAATTGAGAAAATGTTTTACAAGGCTCTCTGTCTTAGGGAATACAACCTCATATTCAAAATATATGTTAACATGCCTTGCATACACTGCAATGCCCTCCATTGAAGTCCCATCTCCCTCCTTTAGTAATCCAAAGTCTGAAATAACAGACTAAATATTTGTTTCACTTTGTCAGTTTTCTTTTTTTAATTTGAAATTATCTTTTATTTATTTACTGAATAGAGATAACCAGAAATTGGGAGAAAGGGGAAAGCAGAGAGGGAGAGAAACAGAGGGGTACTTGAAGGACTGCTTCACCACTTCTGAAGCTTTCCCCCTGCAGGTGAAGACTAGGGGCTTGAACCTGGGTCCTTTCACATTGTAACATGTGTGCTCTACCAAATGTGCCACTACCTGACCCCCACTTTGTAAGTTTTCTTGCTTTGTGTCTTTACATCCGACTTATCAGTATGATCATCATGTATCTTTGTTTTTCTCTTTCTGGCTTATTTCACTTAACATGATCCCTTCTAGTTACATCCATGTTGAAGAAAGCAAGAATTTCATCTTTTCTAATAGCTGAATAGTACTTCATTGCATACATATACCATAGCTTCCTTATCTATTCATCTGCCATTTGGTAATTAAGTTGTTTCCAAATCTAGGCTATTATAAATAGGCTTCAATGAGGATGGATGTGCATATACCTTTAGGGATTAGTCATTAAAGAAATGAAAATCAAAATAATGATTACATGTCACCTCATATTCACAATGATAACTATAATAATATGATAAATCTATATATAATAGTGAGATATGAAGAATTATGAATCCTCCTACATTTACAGTAGGATCATAAAAGAGTGCAGTCATTGTGGAAAATAGTTTGGCAGTTTCTTAAAAGTTTAAACATAGAATAGTAGTATGACCCAACAACTCTACTCTTATTTATATTGCCAAATGCACTGGAAAACATACACTTATATAAAAACTTATGAACATGTGTTTGTAGCAGCACTATTCATAACGATAAGAAAGTAGGGAGAAACTGAAAATCTGCCTGTTGGTGAAGTATTGTATTCATACAGTGGACTATTAGTCAAGCATAAGAAGGAATGTAGTGCTGGGCCGAGCCAAGATGGTGGCCTAAAGACAGCAGCCAGACAGAGTCTCCCCAAAAGACTGATTCAAATCCTGGGAATTCTAAGCAGTCATGTCTATATATAAGATACAGTTAATTGTAAATAGCATTAAATGACATAAATCATGGTAAGATTTTATTTGGCTCACTGAATCCTAACCATGGGATTTTCAAAGTAAACCAAATTTCCAAATAACTTGGTTATAACATCTATTGCCTTCTTAAACCATAAGATCCCAAGAACCTTCCCCATTCTCTATAAATCCCGTATTTCTCCCAGTCCTGGAACCTTTAGGGTGGGGCTCATTATCCTTCATGCTTCTCTCAGTCCATACCAATTGATATTGCATCTGCTTATCCCAACCAAATGAATGCAACCAGTACCATCTCAACATATGTCACTGCCAGAGACACCAGATATGGAATGTCAACCCTTCAGGTCCATTACTCAGGTGAGACCTTTCCTAGCTCATAGGACTCCTTAATTCCATTTCAGGTGGTCCACTTCCTAACAAAGCCTCAGACCCTAGATATAAACCAGGGCCCGTGAGATAGGGCACATGTGCACATGTATCCGTAAGTTAGATGAAAATATATACCTTATAACATTAACTATCAATTGTCTTTCTGAACCCTAAGACAGCAGGAACCTCATATCTCCACTATAGAGCTCCTACTTCCCCCAGTCCTGGAACCCTTGGATAGGGCCCACTTTCCCGTATGCCTCTCCCAATCCATATCAAATGATATTGCATCCGCCGATCACAACCTAACCAACACAACAATTGCCACCTCAACATGCTTCACTTCAGACTGTGTCCAGAGACTTCACGTGTGGAATGACAACCCTTCAGCTTCATTACTCGGGTGAAGTACCTTTCCTTTCATAGTATACTCTAATTTCATCTCAGGTGGTTCACTTTCTAACAAAGTCCCAAAACCTAGATATACACCAGTTTCTGTGAAAGAGAACATATCTTCACACGTATCTATAAACTACTGCAAAATATATACCTAAAAGCAGAAGTACACTAGAGTTTTCAGTGAGTACCTCCCTAACACTTCCTCTCCACTATTCCAAGCTTTGGGTCCATGATTGCTCAACAATTTGTTTGGCTTCGTATGTTAACTCTCTTTTCAGTCACCAGGTTCCAGATGCCATCAGGATGCTGGCCAGGCTTCCCTGGATTGAAGACCCCACCAATGTGTCCTGGAGCTCAGCTTCCCCAGAGACCCACCCTACGAGGGAAAGAGAGAGGCAGACTGGGAGTATGGACCGACCAGTCAATGCCCATGTTCAGCGGGGAAGCAATTACAGAAGCCAGACCTTCTACCTTCTGCAACCCACAATGACCCTGGGTCTATGCTCCCAGAGGGATGGAGAATGGGAAAGCTGTCAGGGGAGGGGGTGGGATATGGAGATTGGGTGGTGGGAATTGTGTGGAGTTGTACCCCTCCTACCCTATGGTTTTGTTAATTAATCCTTTCATATATATATCTTAAAAGTGCACAACAGTTTTCAGTGAGTCAGTGAGTGCTGCAAACACATATAAAGTCCTAAAAAGACACCATAAAGTACTTGATCAAATAGTTTCTACTTAGACCTAGGTACTCTCCTCACCTACTTCCTATTTCACTTCTCTCAATCACTCTATGGCTAACCTTGTCAGATAAAATAAGGACTAAAAAAGCTGGATAAGGGCAAAAGACCAACATACTTAAATGATGACTCTTTAGTCACTACCAGGCCACCCCATCACTGGAGCCCTAGTCTGGGAATCCTGTGATTTCCACATAGACAGGATGGGCGTAGACCTCTAACAGGTCCCTCTCTCCACCATCGCTGGTCATCTCCCTAAAGAACAGAATTGTGGACCTGCTTGTGGGCCTCTATATGACCTTGCCCTCAATGTAGAACAATGGTAGGAGCTGCCCCACTATCCAAAGGGAGAGTAGGTCAACATACTCTGCCACTCCAAGAAGACTGGTCCTGAAATGAGTGTAGCCTAGAATGTTCCTAGCTATGGCCACAGAATGCTAGCTCAGACCTACAGGGATGCAGAGATGACATGTTGGATAGTATGCCAGCTCCCCCTGGCTTCTGCTTAACCATATGCCTATATAGGGATAGATTTAATCCCATTCAAAGCTTTGGTCTATTTACATAAATCACTTTTACATTTATATAAAGCACCACACTCCCTCCAGGGCATTGGTGGTTTAGTGGTAGAATTCTCACCTGCTCCACCCTCTCTCCTTGTCACACCCTGATCCTCTCCTTGTCACACCCTGATCTTCCACCAGACACTTTTCGCTCTACCCTCTCTATATCACATCCTGTTTCCACCCTACTTGGAGAGTATAAAAACAGCTGCTCTTCTGATTAAAGACACTTGGAAATTGCTTTCCGGCTCCGAGAGTTCCAGAGTGTATCTCCTGCGAAGTTAGTGCGGCTCGAGTTCCTGATCCCTCTCCCACGCAGCAGCCTAGATCGGCTCCAGTTGAGTTCTCTCCAACCCAGAGAGCACTAGCTCGGGAAGAAGCACTCTCAGGCTATCCCGGCAATAACATAGGCTCCTGTGCTGAATATGGACCTCAAATTAAATCTATGAGGTTTACAGTTAATGGCATTTATATACTTTTCTCATACTTGAGAACTATTCTCTTCCTTGATCCAGCTTTCTAGTCCTATCCCCAACTCTGACACCATCTCCCTAGACAATACCTTTAATTCACCTGCATATTAACCCTCAGGCTCAGGCAAAAATTTGTAAAGACATGGATCCCTTGGAATATGCCTAAAATAGACTTCTTTGCTTTTTTCAAAAATGTAAACCCCAAATCTCATCTGCCATATTCTTGCCTTTTGTTTCCTGATTATTAATCAATTTGTTCTACTTTATATCTTCATGCTTTTCATCCACCAAGTTGCAGATGCCAACCTGACTTCCCTGGGCAGGTGATCTCATCAATGTGTCCTAGAAACCCACCTTTCCAGAGCCCTACCCAACTAGGGTAAGATAGAAACAGGCTATACACACAAAAAAAAGTTATGGGATAAATAGTACATGGAATACTACTCTACAACCAAAAAATTTTAAAATGGCTGAAACTGTAGGTGATTTTGCTTAGTGAAGTAAGTACAGAGATGAATGACAACTACTGGATGGTTTCAGTCATATGGAATTTAGAGAAATAAAACATAGGAAGTTGAAAAAAATCATCTCTAAGACTTTGTAAGAACAATGATGATTATCTTTGGGAGGGTGGGGCTACAGAACTTTGATGATGAGTACAGTATTAACTATAACCTATAATCTTAGGGTCAAGGAGACCACTATTAATCACAAATAAAGAAATGGATAAAAAAACAGGCTGGGAGTATGGATGGACCTGCCAATGCTCATGTCCAGCAGAGAAGCAATTACAGAAGCCACATCTTCCACCTTCTGCACCCCATAATGATCCGGGGTCCATTCTCCCACAGGGATAAAGAATAAGAAAGCTTCCAATGGAGGGGATGAAATACAGAATGCTGGTAGTGGGAATTGTGTGGAATTGTACCCCTTTTGTCCAATGAAATTTCTGATCATAATTAAATCAATAAAAATATTTTTAAAAAGAATACAGTGCTGTGATAGTTTATTTTTTGTAACAACTTCATTGGGAAAACAGGTAACCAGATAGTTGGTGGAACATGATTTCTGGATATGTCAATGACGACATTTCTGAAAGAGGTTAACATATGAATTAGTAAACTGAGCAAAGATCATCCTCAGCAATCCAACCCAGTTCATTTAGAATTCAAGACAATCAAAAAGGCAGAGAAGTGAATTTGCTTTCTGCTCTAAGCCGAGCTTTCATCTCTACCCATATTTGGACAAGTAACACATGTTTCTCAGACATTCAGCCTTCAGGACTTACAAGAGTAACTCCCAAGTTCTCAGGCATTTGGCCTCAGACCGGTAATTATACCACTGACTTCACTGGTGTTCAGTCCCTCAGAGTAGACCTGGACTTCCCTGAATTTTCAACTCATATAAAGCAAATTGTGGCAATTCTTATGTTGTCTTCTATTTATATCTAAATAATTCATATTATTTCTGTTTCTATGGAGAATCTTTTTAATTTTTTCCTCCAGGGTTATTACTGGGGCTCAGTGCCTGCACCATGAATCCTTTGCTCCTGGAGGCCATTTTTCCCCCTTTTGTTGCCCTTGTTGTTGTAGCCTTGTTGTGGTTATTATTACTGTTATTGTTGATGTTGTTTGTTGTTGGATAGGACAGAGAGAAATGGATAGAGATGGGGAAGACAGTGAAGGGGAGAGAAAGACAGACACCTGCAGACCTGCTTCACTGCCTGTGAAGTGACTCCCCTGCAGGTGGGGAGCTGGGGGCTCGAACCGGGGTCCTTAAGCCAGTCCTTGCACTTTGCGCCACGTGTACTTAACCCTCTGCGCCACTGTCCAACTCCCTCTATGGAGAATCTTAATACAAGTACACCTACCAATGCTGTTGTAGAAGAAACCAATCTTCTTATACCCTTCTAGGTTTACCAGAGATTGGACACATAGTCAAACAGTCAGTAAAAGTAAAGCATTTGGAATTATTAAAAGGTTTAAATGTGATTTGTAAAGGTAGAAAAGGCAGGACCATAGAAAAATGGGCAAATATACATAATGTGTGTGTATGTATGTATGTATATATAAACATAGATAGTTATAGAAGTAATAGTCAACCTAAACCTATGAGCTTGGGAAAACTACTACAGTTTCCAGTGGAGGGAATGGGGGCATGGAACTCTGTTGATGAGAAAGATGTGGAATTATACCCTGTTGTCTTATAATTGTGTAAATCAATATTAAATAAATAACTTTAAAAAAGCTTCCTTCTGTTCCCAGTGCAAGAATAAACATACAGTTCTATATCATGAAACCAATAAAAATAAGGTTGAAGGATCTTTTTTTTTAATATGAACAAAGATGAAATATAAGCAGTATGTATAATATAATGTTGCTAAAAAATACTATTTTCATATACTTGGTGGAAAAATTCCAAAAGATACACCAACTGGTCAGCAACAATTATCTTGGAGGGATTGGATTACAGAAATTTCACTTCCTATTTAATACATCTCTACATTGTAAGAACATTTTACAATGAGGATCTATTATTTCTATTATAAGAGTGAAACAATAAGGGTTTTGCTGGAAGAAAAATCCCACAGAGAACTGTATTGTTCCAGGACTGGGTCTTGGGCCAAGATTTAGAATCTGCTGCACAGTGGTAGACAGGACCACACTCAGCTGAGGTTTGTGAATAACTTGATTGACATTCTCTGCCTGGCCTAGTCTTTCATGCATCTGGCATGGCTCAGCTGGGAAACCCCTTGAAATTTCCTTAAAGGGGCCACTTGCTGTGTGTGAGATACTGATCATTTTTTAGTTTACTCTGTAGACAGAGAGCCAGAAATGCTACAAGTTATGGATTCATGCTCTACTCAGCTTATTACTACCTAGCTGTGTAACCTTGAGTATGTTGTTTAAACTCCTCAAGCTACTTACCTGAAGGGTTCTTTTTGAAGATAAAATTAAGGAACATGTAAAATTTCTTCCTAGATGTTGCGACATAGTAGGTATGTAACAGACATCAATTCTTAGCATCACCACTCCTCCCACTTTTTCCTTCCTGTCCACATTCCCCAGTTGTTTAATGCAATGGTTCTCTGTGGGGGCTCCACAATTCTTTGGTAGCATTTTTATAAGTGGGAAGAGGATGGTGCTTTTTGGTTGTCACAAAGACAAAATGACCAGCTTCAGCTATTGATAGATCTCTGTGAGTGGTTCAGGACTGTCAGATATCTTGCAATAGATGAGGGTTTGCACAATAAGATTCATCTCACATACTATGTAGATTTTAATACCCCACTAGATATTCCCATAAGTTAAAAACCTGTTTACATTAAACATAAAGTAGTGAACTGCATGCTGGAAAAAAAAACCTATTTATATTATCTGAGGCTAGAAGCCAATCTATTTTCCAGTGGGAAGACTGTACTTTTTTAAAATTCTTTTTTAAGGATTTTTTATTAATATTTATTTATTTATTCCCTTTTGTTGCCCTTATTGTTTTATTGTTGTAGTTATTATTGTTGTTGTTACTGATGTCATCGTTGTTGGACAGGACAGAAAGAAATGGAGAGAGGAGGGGCAGACAGAGAGGTGGAGAGAAAGACAGACACCTGCAGACCTGCTTCACTGCCTGTGAAGTGACTCCCCAGCAGGTGGGGAGCCAGGGGCTTGAACCCGGATCCATACACCAGTCCTTGCGCTTAACCCACTGCACTACTGCCCAGCTCCTGGGAAGACTGTACTTTGTTGTTTGTATTTTACTGCTTTTTTTCTTGAAAATCACATTCTGACAATAGGATCATACATATGTGGAATTTTTGTTTCAAAATCAAATACACATTAAATAAACTGCCTTCATAATTGTCACAAGCTGGTTTGGTGTATAGGTGTAACCACCTGGCTATGCTACTATGTATTCTAGAATGTTCATTTCTAAGTATTTACATAATGACATTTGTATTAATCATTCATAAATTATTTTCTTTGGTCTTGCACCAAAGTAAAAGACTCGCATGGGTCGAGGGTAGGGCTCAGGTCCTGAAACATGATGGCAGAGGAGGACCTAGTGGGGGTTTTATTGTTATGTGGAAGTGTTATGCATATATAAACTATTGTATTTGACTGTTGACTGTAAACCATTAATCCCCAATAAAGTAATTATTTTCTCCTGCTTATACTTGTGCATGGTATTTAACTTTTATGAGAAACTCCATACAAGTAGATTATATTATCAATGTCTTCTATTTTTGAATCATTAAGGAACTCTTAGAAAATAGTTATTACAAAATGAGGAGACAACAGAGTTGTGGACTGGTCAAGAAGATCATAATATTTTTCAATTGCATCAAAGCCCTAGAAGAAAACATCTTTTCTGTGAAGCAGGAAACCTTCAACAACTACATAATTTCAGTATTAGTGATATCAGCAAATACTCAAAAAGCTCACTATTTCTATCTTTACAGGGATTGTAAGCATTCAAGTAAATACTCAATACCACTGGCCCTTCTAGAATCAGAAACATAGAGGCAACTATTATGAGAAAAAAATCTTTAGTTCAACAAAAGGACTCCTGCAATCCTATTGTCCTATCTAGTTTGTTAAGCCAGAAGGCAAGATGTCTATAATAAGCATGTAGATGAGGTAAACAGGAAGAAGTCAAGTACACTGAGGAGGAAGTCAAGTACTGAGGAGGGGCAAGACAGGAACAGGTGTTGGTAGGTAGTAGATGAAATATTGAGTTGGACATGGAGTAGGTTGAAGAATAACAAATTGTTTTTACCATAAAATCCCTTCAATATATAGACTGGTCTCAATTTCGGACCCTAGATTTGCATGTTTTTAATGAATGCTGAATAATTGTTACCCAGGGTTTTTTTGTTTATAATTTTATTTACTTTCTTTTCATTTCATCAATTTTGTTTCACAAGACATCATACATTTTAGGGACACCTCTTCAAATGTATATGCCAAATATCTGTCTTCCACAGACCATTAGACCCCCTCTACCCTTACTACCTATATTGTATGGTTTCTTACAGGTGTCATCCTGCCTTTAAAACATAAAGAATTAAGACAATGGATTCAAGTGTCTATATTAATGCATCTGAACATAGATAAAAAACACACAGATGTTGTTAAGTGAGTTGTCATCTACATTTTTTAATAGTTTGCAGAAGTAATGCTGGGCTAGCTTCACGGGTGGGAGACAGACAACCAGGGACTCATGGCTGAGCTGTACGCAGTATCTCTTTATTCATGTGGAACGCAGCGCAATCTAAGCTAAGCTATCTCTAATCACAATCCTGTCCTTATATATACTCGCAAGTAGGGTGGAAACAGGATGTGACGCAGAGAGGGTGGAGCGAAAAAAGATTGGTGGAAATCAGGGTGTACTAGGAGAGGGGGAGGAGCAAAAAGACATCACAAACCAGTGGGGATTAAACCAATGCCCTGCAGGCAGGGCGGTGCTTAGTTAACAGTGGTTATGTAAATAGAATACAGTGTTAAGCAGGGGGGATTAAACCAATGAAACAGAAGGGGTTTTAGAAGCATACCAATAAGTAAAATAATAGTGGTAATAACAAGACAAGCTTTTGTGGGGTGCCCCAAAGCAGCCACCTCTAAGTGAAACCATAGGTGAGGGAGGACTCCAGAATCCCGACACAGGCCATAGAGCCTTTGTGGTCTGTTTCTCTCTGGAACTTTGCAGAAACGGTGATGGGGAAAGAGGCAGCCACCCCCAAGGCTGCTTCTGCTTCACAGAGAAGCAAAGACAACCCTCCCCGCCAATGCATACTCCTCTTCCCCGCCCCACCCCCTCCCAGGCTGTTCAAGGTAGACCTTGGGGAAGGAAATTCTATTTCTGTTTAATCACACACTCCCAATAGCTTTATTATTTATTTAGTTAGTTTACAGCATGAAGCCTCATTTCCCCCCCCAAATCAGTGAATTGTTATTTATTTATTCCATTTTTATTTGTAACAATGGGTCACAAACTTTTAAAATTACAGTGTCGAGTTCCACACCCCATTCACCACCAAAGTTCAGTGTTTTAACCCTCCTGGAGATAACCATCATTGTTCTCACAAGTCTTAGAAACAGTTAGCTTGCTTCGGGTTTATTTATTATTATTTTTGTTTTGTTTTGCAAGTTCATGTGTATCAGTTCCTTAGATGCCACATAAGAAAAAAACCATCTGGTAATTGTCTTTTATCTTCTGTACTTATTTCGCTAAGCATAATCACCTCCAGTTCCATCCATTTTGTTTCAAAGGACACCATGCCATCTTTTTTTGATTGCGGAGTAGTACTCCATGGAGTGTACATTCTATAATTTATTTATTCAGTCATCTGTTGATGGGTATTTAAGCTGAAGCCTCAGATTTCCTAGCCCAAAAGTAATGCCTTATGTTTTGGGATCAAAAACATTGATTTTCATGCCACCTGTGGACACCTTCATTTTGCACTCTTTAAAAAATCATTTTTTATTATTGCTGTAGTTATTATTGTTGTTGTTGTTATCGTCGTTTTTGGATAGGACAGAGAGAAATGGAGAGAGGAGGAGAAGACAGAGAAGGGGAGAGAAAGATAGACATCTGCAGACCTGCTTCACTGCCTATGAAGCAACTCCCCTGCAGGTGGAAGCCAGGGGCTCCAACCAGGATCCTTACCCCGCCCTTGCACTTCACGCCACGTGCGCTTAACCCGCTGCACTACTGCCTGACTCCCTAAAAAATCATTTTAAATGTATTTATTTATTTTGGAGAGAGAAATTGAGAGGGAAGAAGGAGGTAGAGGCACACACATACCACTTGTGAAGGTTCCTCCCTGTAGGTGGGGACTGTGGACTTGAACTCAGGTCCCTGAGCATGGTAATGTGTACACTCAACCAGGTACACCACCACCTAGCCCCACTGTTTTGGGTTCTTACAGAAAGATTCTCTGAGCATCTGTGCAAACCATTCTGTTGGATACCCCCCCCACCCCCACTTCCTGTTTCTAGTTCCACCAGGTTCTTGCTCTCTGAGGTGTCACACCAGCTGATGGGGACCCTTGAAATGAAGCATCACCTAATTGTTCGTGTTGGGGGATCCTGAATGGAAACAATGAAATCCCCAGGTCATTCAGGGAGAAGAAGCCACAGAGCCTCTCAGAGGAGAATGCCAGCGCCATTGTCCTATGTGATGGGTGGGGTCACTGCCTGAGCCAGTGCTTCACCTGGTAGGGATTCAGGCATTAGATAAGAGCAGAGTCAGTGCAATGGAGGACTGGAGTCTAAAGCCACAGATGGAGCTGGAGTTCCTGTACACATGGGCACTCTCATTAAGAGACAGCCATCAGAGTATAAACCTCTTGTATTATTATTAATATTCTTAATTTTGAATGCCACCAGGGTTTATCTGGGGCTCGGTGCCTGCACAATGAGTCCGCCACATCCGGTGGCATTTTGTTTTGTTTTGTTTCTTTTATTTATATAAAAGTATAGAGAGAAATTGAGAGAGGGAAGGGAGGAAGAGATGGCAAAAAAAAAAAAAAGAGAGACACCTGTAGCACTGCTTCATGAGTGATGAAACTTCCTCTGTGCAGGTAGGTGGGTGGGGGCCTTGAACCCAGGTCCTTGCTCATGGTAGCGTGTACTCAACTGGGTGCACCACTCACCTGGCACCTATAAATAACCTTTTACCATTCATAGTGAGCTGATTTTTAGGGACACCTTTCCATACTCTGTGTGTTTGTCCATCTGGGCCTTTATATGATTTTTATTCACCTTGTGCTCCAAATGTAAACACCATTCAGGTTCCTGGAAGTTATATCAGCATTTTATGATGTACCAACCTCACTCAGCCACAGGCACCCACAGCAGTAAATTTATTTTTGAATTAGAGAAATCTCATGGTTTTGCTTGCTTTGGGGATAACAGTGCAGCCTGTCATTTCCAGCTACAGCAGCCAGCCTACTGATCTGGCACCCTGATGGGCTGGCTTCATTGGCACTAAATGATAACATTATCTGCGAGAAAGTCCAATGTTTCTTCCTGCTTTGTTAGCGTCCTGTGGTACAACAGGGGTGAAATGTCCCATAGAAATGACATTTTCTGGGCTAGACGGTGGCGCCCCTGGTTAAGTACACACATTAAAGTGTGCAAGGATCTAGGTTCAAGCCCCTGGTCCCCACCTGCAGGGGGAAAGCTTCAGGAGTGGTGAAGCAGGTCTGCAGGTGTCTCTCTTCCTCACTATTTCCACCTCCCCTCATAATTTCTCTCTGTCTCTATTCAAAATAAATAAATAAATAAATATTAAAAAATTTTTTAAAAAGGAAAGAAAAGAAATGACATTTCCAGACACTGATGGGGTTTCTGGTAGATTATGAAACGCCTCCTTACCATCTTGGTCATCTTATTCAGGGTGTTGCTGTTTTTCCTTTGTTTCCTTGAAATCTTTGTTCATCAAAGATATCTATAATAAACATTCTGGAAGAAAAAAGGGAGGAAGCCCTGCTTTTATGAGTATAATTAATCTATTACTATTTGTTTGCATTCAGAAATCCTTTCTCATATCCTGTTTGTCAGGATTAGAGTCTCAAATTGGGCCATATTATCTGAGGGCTTCTAGTAGGGCTTTTTCCCTTGGAGTGAATTCTGGGAATGTGTTTAAATCCTTTCTATTTAATAAAAGTTCTATTTGGGGGAGTAGGGCTGTAGCGTAATGGGTTAAGCGCAGGTGGCACAAAGCTTAAGGACTGGCATAAGGATCCCGGTTCGAGCCCCGGCTCCCCACCTGCAGGGAAGTCACTTCCCAAGCAGTGAAGCAGGTCTGCATGTGTCTTTCTCTCCCCCTCTGTCTTCTCCTCCTCTCTCCATTTCTCTCTGTCCTATGCAAGAACGATGACATCAATAACAACAATAAAAGAACAAGGGCAACAAAAGGGAATAAATAAATATTAAAAAAATAAAAGTCTTCTCTATTTTATATTATTATTATTACTATTATTTTTACCAGAACACTGTTCAGTTCTGGTTTATGGTGGTTCAGGGTATTGAACCTGGGGCTTTGAATCCTCAGGTATGGGAGTCTCTTTGCATAAACATGCTATCTACCCCTGCTCTATTTGATATTACAAAGATGAAAACTTTTACTTGCTATGCTAGTTATTGATCTGTTTGGAGGAGCTGGGTGGTGGTGAGGGGAATCAGGGGAAGGGGACTATCTTAGTTTTATTAACATCAGAATCAGATTTCTTTCGTCTTGTTTTTTTTTTTTTTTTTTTTTGGCATTGGGTTATTTCTGGAGCTTGGTGCCTGCAAGATGAATCTACCACTCCTGGTAGCCATTTTTCTTTTCTTTTTATTTGATAGGACAGAGGGAAACTGGGAGGGGAGAAAAAATAAAAAGGGAGAGAGAGAGAGACACTTGCTGCACTGTTTCACTGTTTGTAAAGCTTCCCCACTGAAAGTGGGGACCTGGGGCTTGAACCTGGGTCCTAGTGCATGGTAATATGGTGCTCAACTAGGTCCACCACTGCATGGCTCATCATCTTGGAATTTTTTTTTTTTGAGGGGGTGGCTGAAATGCTGTATTGGATGGTCTCAGAGTATCCGAAGGCTTGGACAGGTAGTTATTAGGATGGTTTCTACGGGATGTAATGACAGGTAGGGTAAAAACATCATCACAGGTAGGGTGTTTTGCTCTGCTCTTTGACCATAGAGGAAGTAATTAGCAGCCCAGTGTCTTCAAAAGGGATTCCTTCAGCTCCTTGGGATTTAATTCTATCCACCCAGTTAAAAGACTGTTGCATCTCTACCATGTGCTATCCAGCTAGCAAAAAGAGGCTCTTTAATATGCTTAGGAGTCCTATTTCTTTTTTTTTTTTTAATTTTTTTGATGGGGAGCTGAGGGCTCCAACCGGGATCCTTACACATGTCCTTGCAATTTGCACCATCTGTGCTTAACCCGCCCGACCCCCACTCCTTTTTGTTGGTGTTGGTGGTGATTGATGGTGGTGGTTTTATCCTTGAATTTAATAGAAGCATTTTGGGGCCAGGTGGTGGCACACCTGGTTAAGAACCCTCAAGGCAGTGCTCAAGAACCCAGGTTCAAGCCCCACCTTTTATTTTTGTCTTGTAAATCCTTTTAGTTTTCCTACCATTTATGAGATAAAAGCCAGGCTAAGGACCTCACAAGAGGTTCCAAGAATTGAACCTAGGATCTCACACATGCTCTGTTGTTGAACTGCATTCTTGACCTCTAAGTAATTTCTCTTAACAAATAATGAAGATAGTACTTTGAGCTTGTCAAGCAATTCGTGGTGATATTTTATTAAGACTCTACTTTTATTTTATCATTTATTTATTTATTTATTTTTGCCTCCAGAGTCTGGGGCTCAGTGCCTGCACTATGAATCCACTGCTCATGGAGGCTGTTTTTTCCCTTTGTTGCTCTTGTTGTTTATCATTGTTGTTATTGATGTCATTGTTGTTGGATAGGACAGACAGAAATGGAGAGAGGAGGGGAAGACAGAGGGGGAAAGAAAGACAGACACCTGCAGACCTGCTTCACAGCCTGTGAAGTGGGGAGCCAGGACTCGAACCGGGATCCTTACACTAGTGCTTGTGCTTCGCGCCACGTGCGTTTAACCCTCTGGGCTACCACCCGACCCCCAAGACTCTACTTTTAAAGGAGCATAACTGTCTGGCTTTCCGCTGTCCTCCTTCTATTGCCTCCTCTAATAACAGTCCAGTTTCACTTCCTATCTACAGACACACCTCTTTCTAAGACTCTACCAACTTGACTTTGAGACAGTATTCAGCCTTTGATTTCACAAAACCAAAACTAGTTAGGTGCTAACAAAGATGCCCCCCTCAACCTTCTTCTCTCCTCTCCCTCCCTCCCTCCTTTCCTTCCTCCCTTCCCTCCCTTTCTTCCTCCCTTCTTCCCTTTCCTCCCTTTTTTCCCTCCCTCCCTCCCTTCCTTTCAGTGTTCTACAAATACATACAAATATAGCTACCCACATATACTTAGAGCTCCTTATGAAACCAAACCAGACTTATGAGTGAAATATAAAGAAATCTAGACACTGCCAAGTGTGTGTGTGTGTGTGTGTGTGTGTGTGTGTGTGTGTGTGTTTTACTAGCAGATTGCAAACTGGAGAGGTTGCCCCAAGTCATTGGGGCTTGGTGCCTCGATATTGATGATTCCACAGCTCCTGGTGGCTTTTTCTTTTTCTTTTCTTTTTTCTTTTTTTATAGCAACACAGAGAAATAGGGACAGAGAGAGCTAGAAAAAAAGAAAGACATCTGCAGCACTGCTTCACTGCTTGTGAAGTTTCATCCCTCAGGACAAGAAGACCAGGGACTTGAACCCAGGCCTTTATGTGTGATAATGTGTGCAGTTTGGGGTGTGCCACCAACTGGCTGTGGAATTTCCAGTCTTGGAGAAACAGTACTCAGCCTGGTTCTTGTGATATGATCACGCTCAGTTCATGCTAAGTAGTTTGCTGTGATTACATTCTCCTCTCCTGGGTTTCTCCATTTGAAAAAAAGATAATAATGAAAGCTTGTGTTCTGAAAATACACGTTAGCATCATCTTATTGTCTCCATGGCAAAAATGAATCTCTCAAGTTTGTAAACTTTTTCTGGATAGTTTTCTCTTATTACCCCCCAAGAACTAATGCAGTGGACAAGAATGGATTCCATTTCACAACTAAACATGGGCAGTCAGCTTCTGTGGAGGTACCTGATTTTTAATAAATTTTTATCACTATTTATTTGAGACAGCCACAAATTGAGAGGAAGGGGGAGGTAGAGACAGAGAGACACCTATAGTTCTGCTTCACCGCACACAAAGCCAGGAAGTGGGTGGTTGCAAGTTTTCTTTATTATCAATAGGGGCTAAGGTTACTAGGAACCTTCCCCCAGCATGGCTGAAGGGCCTGGGTAAGTTGAGTTGCTGGATGTGAAGCCAGAGGTCCATGTTCAAATCCCGTAAGTGGGGTACCATTATGTTCCAGTGCCTGAACCCTCCACTCCAACTCCAGAGTCTTTTACTTTGGTGCAATACACCAAACCCAGTCCAAGTTTTGCTTTGTGTTTTCTTGTTTTCCAATATTTTTTCAATCTTTCTCTTTCTGACATCTACATATGAAGAAGTCGGTGTGGAGTGATGAAATTATGCTTGTATAAGGCCTTGATAATGCCAAAAATAAATGTTTTATAAAACATTCCATTTTGTTTTAAACACCAATATTTGGCACCCACCATCAGGGATTCTTTAATTGTTGACTTGACCAAGACAACCTATAAAAAAAACCCTCTTGCCTATAGAAATAATACAAATCTCATATAACAAATCACCAAGAACTTTTTCCAGTTAACTTTGAAATTCTTGTGTTGGGTGCACAGTCTCTATTTTAGGTGTGACTGGTGGATTTATAGAAGTATTTCAGTAATCCAAGGAACCCAGGATAAATATGTCCCCAAACTACCCAGTTCTTCCAACTCCCTACCAACTGTTCTACCAGCTACCCTCCTTAATTCTTGAAGTTTCTGATCTTTGCAACTTCTCAACAGCAGTTTGAAATCTATAAAATCAGTAGAATACCTGTTGAATTCCCAATGACACAATTTGAGGAAATTGAACAGGTTACTCAAGAATTTATGCAGAACTTTAAAAAAGCAAAAACAGCAAAAGCATAACTGAGGAAAAAGGAATAATGATGGGGAACGTAGGGATGGTTTGGAAAAGTGGTATATGTAGGGATGGTTTCAAGATATGGCATGGAAAGGGAAGAAAGAGGGCAAGAGTGAGACGGGAAAAACATCTGAAAGGTGTGATTGGAAGCAGGAAGTGGGTCTTGCAGGTTTTCGTGATTATGGATAGAAGCTAAGGTTACGGACTCGGAGGAAGATGGCGGCCTGAGAAGTTGCTGGCAGCGAGCGCTCTGACGGCATCGTCGCATCGTCGGCAACGGTAGGATTTTCTGCCTTTAGCAGGCCAGTTAATAAGGGGTGACACCAAAGAGTGGGTACAATTTAATTTGGGTTAAGAATTAGAGTAAAGGTGACACGGACTAGCGGGGCTCCAGAATTCCCAGGGCGCCGGGCAAGGAGAGTGCGCCGGGCATTGTCCTCCGCCCGCCCAGGAAGGCGGCTCCTCCGCCGGTTGCAGAGCGCGGCGGGCAGAGGACCCGGAGAGAGCACTTTAGCTCGGGGGCTTCCTCTTGGGAGAATCCAGGGTCCACCGTGACCCTGAGAGCAGATCCAAAGACTTCTTGAGTATAGCTCTCATTGGATCAAAGGATTTGGAGCTAGTTTTCATTTTTGAGAAATCCTTTAAAAAAGTCTGGAGGGGGGGGTTTCCCGGAAGATGGCGGACAAATGAGAAGCAGCTAGCCTTTGAGCTCCGGAAACATCTCGTGTAAACAATAGGATTTTCTGCCTTTAGCAGGCCAGCCAATAAGGGGCCACAGCAGTCATACCAAAGAGCTGTCTATAACTTAATTTGGGTTAAGAATTAGAGTAGGGGAAAAAAATTCTTTTTTCTTCCTTTTAATTTTCAAGCATACATCCTTCCCGCCGCTCCCCCCCCCCCCCCCACCATAAGCAGTGCCTGGGACCAGCTACTAGCAGGATACCCCATACCACCAAACAGGGTTTTTTTTTTTGTTTTGTGTTTTTTTTTTTTTTTTTTTTTTAAACTCACTGATAACACATTTGGGAAGTTCCTCGCACTGCTCTTTAATTACAACCCTTCTTCTTATATTCTCCCTTTTCTCTCTCTTATCTCTCTCTATCTCTTTTTTTTATTTTTTATTATTATTATTTTTTTTTTTATCTTGTCATACACTTCTTTCTTCTTTGCCTTTCTGAATTTGTGAATTACTTTGGGGAAGAAATCTGACCCAGAGTGGACTCTCTATGTGTGTATCTCTGCTCTAGTTCCCTTTACACTCTTGTTACCCTAGAATATACACTGGATAGTAGATTTTCATAACTGTCTATTCTTGCTATCCTCTCTTTCTTTTCTCTTTCTTCACTGGGATTTGGTTACTATTTTTTCACGGACTGGAGAAATTGTTTGGCTAACTGGTAATGATTAAACTCCTTCAATACTTACTTCAGTTGCTACTGTAATTCCGGAGGTTGGTGAGTGCAATTGTCATAAAGGTATTTAGTACAGTGTTACTTGTGCTCAAAACACAACAACTGAGGAACAACAGAGCATTAAAAAAAAAAAAGAGAGAAACACATAAATAAAAAAAAATGGGTAGATTAAAAACAAATAAAACTGCTACCCCAATGAATGAAGACAAGAGCCCAGAAGAAACCATAAATCAGTCAGAAGTAACCATAGATAAGAAAAGTATGCAAGCAATAATAAACTTATTAATCACAGAAATGAAAACAACATTGGAGGAAAGGAATGGCAATATTAGGGAAACAACAGTTGAGACACCCAAGGAAAATACTGATTATCTTGAGACAATTAGAGAACTGAAAGCTGAAATAGCTGTAATGAAGAAAGAAGCTGAGGCAAGGGAAAGCAGACTAACAGAAGCAGAAAACAGAATTAGTCAGACAGAGGATGAGTTAGAGAAAACTAAGAAAGAGGTGAAAGAGCTTAAAAAGAGATTGAGAGACACTGAAAACAACAACAGAGACATATGGGATGATCTCAAAAGAAGTAACATTCGTATAATTGGCCTGCCAGAGGAAGAAAGAGAGGAAGGGGAAGCAAACATTCTAGAGGAAATAATACAAGAAAATTTCCCAGACCTGAATAACAGAAAGGATATCAAGGTGCAAGAGGCCCAGAGAGTACCAAACAGAATCAACCCAGACCTGAAAACACCAAGACACATCATAGTCACAATGAGAAGAAGTAAGGATAAAGAAAGGATCCTAAAGGCTGCAAGAGAGAAACAAAAAGTCACATACAGGGGAAAACCCATAAGACTTTCTGCAGATTTCTCCACTCAAACTCTAAAAGCCAGAAGGGAGTGGCAAGATATCTATCGAGCCCTGAATGAAAAAGGGTTTCAACCAAGGATAATATATCCTGCTAGACTTTCATTCAAGCTAGATGGAGGGATCAAAACCTTCTTAGACAAACAACAGTTAAAGGAGGCAACTATCACCAAGCCGGCCCTGAAAGAGGTACTAAAAGACCTCTTATAAACAAGAACATCACTATAATACTTGTAATATATCAGAGTAAACAAATCGTTTTTTAGAACAATGGCACTACAATACATTAAATCCATAATATCAATAAATGTCAATGGCTTAAACTCACCCATCAAAAGGCACAGGGTGGGGGGATGGATCAGAAAACATAACCCAACCATATGCTGCTTGCAAGAATCCCATCTGTCACAACAAGATAAACACAGACTTAAAGTGAAAGGATGGAAAACTATCATACAGGCTAACGGTCCACAAAAAAGGGCAGGAACAGCCATTCTCATCTCAGACACGATAGATTTTAAATTAAATAAAGTAATAAAAGATAGGCAAGGACATTACATAATGATTAGAGGATCAATCAGCCAAGAAGACTTAACAATTATTAACATCTATGCACCCAACGAGGGACCATCTAAATACATTAAACACCTACTGAAAGAATTTCAAAAATACATCAATAGTAATACAATAATAGTGGGAGACTTCAATACCCCACTCTCGCACTTAGACAGATCAACAAAGCAGAGAACCAATAAAGATACAAGAGAATTGAATGAAGAGATTGACAGACTAGACCTCTTGGACATTTTCAGACTCCTCCACCCCAAAAAACTGGAATACACCTTCTTTTCAAATCCACATAACACATACTCAAGGATAGACCACATGTTAGGCCACAAAGACAGCATCAATAAATTCAAGAGCATTGAAATCATCCCAAGTATCTTCTCAGACCACAGTGGAGTAAAACTAACTTTTAACAACAAACGGAAAATTATTAAAAGACATAGAATTTGGAAACTAAACAACATGCTCCTTAAGAACCACTGGGTCAGAGACTCACTCAAACAGGAAATTCAAATGTTCCTGGAAACTAATGAAAATGAAGACACAACCTATCAAAATATTTGGGACACAGCGAAAGCAGTACTGAGAGGGAAACTTATAGCCATACAATCACATATTAAACACCAAGAAGAAGCCCAAATGAACGACCTTACTAGACACCTCAAGGACTTAGAGGAAGAGGAACAAAGGAACCCTAAAGCAACCAGAAGGACAGAAATCACTAAAGTTAGAGCAGAAATAAACAACATCGAAAATAAAAGAACCATACAAAAGATCAATGAAGCCAAATGTTGGTTCTTCGAAAGATTAAACAAAATTGACAAACCCCTAGCCAGACTCACCAAACAAAAAAGAGAGAAGACTCAAATTAATAGAATTGTAAACGATGCAGGAGATATCACAACTGACACCACAGAAATCCAGAGAATTCTGCGAAACTTCTATAAAGAACTATATGCCACCAAGCTAGAGAATCTGGAAGAAATGGAACAATTCCTAGAAACCTATGCACTTCCAAAACTGAACCAAGAAGAACTACAAAATCTAAATGCACCAATCACAGACAAAGAAATTGAAACCGTTATTAAGAATCTCCCCAACAACAAAAGTCCTGGACCAGATGGCTTCACAAATGAATTCTACAAAACTTTCAGGAAACAGTTAATACCCATACTTCTTAAGCTATTCCACAAGATTGAAGAAACAGGAATACTCCCTTCCACCTTTTATGAAGCCAACATCACCCTGATACCAAAAGCTGATAGGGACAGAACAAAAAAGGAAAACTACAGACCAATATCTCTGATGAACATAGATGCCAAAATATTAAACAAGATCTTGGCCAACCGGATACAGCAACACATCAAAAAGATTGTTCATCATGACCAAGTGGGATTCATCCCAGGAATGCAAGGCTGGTTCAACATCCGTAAATCAATCAATGTCATTCATCACATCAATAAAAGCAAAGCCAAAAACCACATGATTATCTCAATAGATGCAGAGAAAGCCTTTGACAAAATCCAACACCCATTCATGCTCAAAACTCTACAGAAAATGGGAATAGATGGGAAATTCCTCAAGATAGTGGAGTCTATATATAGCAAACCTACAGCCAACATCATACTCAATGGAGAGAAGCTGAAAGCATTCCCCCTCAGATCGGGGACTAGACAGGGCTGTCCACTGTCACCGTTACTCTTCAACATAGTATTGGAAGTTCTTGCCATAGCAATCAGGCAAGAGAAAGAAATCAAAGGGATACAGATTGGAAGGGAAGAAGTCAAGCTCTCACTATTTGCAGATGATATGATAGTATACATAGAAAGACCTAAAGAATCCAGTAGAAAATTACTGGAAGTTGTTAGGCAATATAGCAAGGTATCAGGCTACAAAATCAATGTACAAAAATCAGTGGCATTTCTTTATGCAAACACTAAATCTGAAGAAGAAGACATCCAGAAATCACTCCCATTTACTGTTTCAGCAAAATCAATCAAATACCTAGGAATAAAGTTGACCAAAGAAGTGAAAGACTTGTATACTGAAAACTATGAGTCGCTACTCAAGGAGATAGAAACTGATACCAAGAAATGGAAAGATATCCCATGCTCATGGATTGGAAGAATAAATATCATCAAAATGAATATTCTCCCCAGAGCCATATACAAATTTAATGCAATACCCATCAAAGTTCCACCAGGCTTCTTTAAGAGAATAGAACAAACGCTACAATCATTTATCTGGAACCTGAAAACACCTAGAATTGCCAAAACCATCTTAAGGAAAAGAAACAGAAATGGAGGCATCACACTCCCAGACCTTAAACTATATTATAAAGCCATCATCATCAAAACAGCATGGTACTGGAACAAAAATAGGCATACAGACCAGTGGAACAGAATTGAAAGCCCAGAATTAAATCCCAACACCTATGGGCATCTAATCTTTGATAAGGGGGCCCAAAGGATTAAATGGAAAAAGGAGGCTCTCTTCAATAAATGGTGCTGGGAAAACTGGGTTGAAACATGCAGAAGAATGAAATTGAACCACTTTATCTCACCAGAAACAAAAATCAACTCCAAATGGATCAAAGACCTAGATGTCAGACCAGAAACAATCAAATACTTAGAGGAAAACATTGGTAAAACACTTTCCCACATACACCTCAAGGACATCTTTGATGAATCAAACCCAATTGCAAGGAAGACTAAAGCAGAAACAAACCAATGGGACTACATCAAATTGAAAAGCTTCTGCACATCCAAAGAAACTATTAAACAAACAGAGAGACCCCTCACAGAATGGGAGAAGATCTTCACATGCCAGACATCAGACAAGAAACTAATCACCAAAATATATAAAGAGCTCAGCAAACTTAGCCACAAAAAAGCAAATGACCCCATCCAAAAATGGGCAGAGGAAATGAACAAAACATTCACCACAGAGGAGATCCAAAAGGCTAACAAACATATGAAAAACTGCTCTAGGTCACTGATTATCAGAGAAATGCAAATCAAGACAACACTAAGATACCACCTCACTCCTGTAAGAATGGCATACATCAAAAAGGACAGCAGCAACAAATGCTGGAGAGGATGTGGGGACAGAGGAACCCTTTTACATTGCTGGTGGGAATGTAAATTGGTACAGCCTCTGTGGAGAGCAGTCTGGAAAACTGTCAGAAGGCTAGGCATGGACCTTCCATATGACCCAATAATTCCTCTCCTGGGGTTATACCCCAAGGACTCCATAACACCCAACCAAAAAGAGGTGTGTACTCCTATGTTCATAGCAGCACAATTCATAATAGCTAAAACCTGGAAGCAACCCAGGTGCCCAACACCAGATGAGTGGCTGAGAAAGCTGTGGTATATATACACAATGGAATACTATGCAGCTATTAAGAACAATGAACCCACTTTCTCTGACACATCTTGGACAGAGCTAGAAGGAATTATGTTAAGTGAACTAAGTCAGAAAGATAAAGATGAGTATGGGATGATCCCACTCATCAACAGAAGCTGACTTAGAAGATCTGAAAGGGAAACTAAAAGCAGGACCTGATCAAATTGTAAGTAGGACATCAAAGTAAAAACCCAGTGGTGAGGGGTAGACATGTAGCTTCCTGGGCCAGTGGGGGGTGGGAGTGGGTGGGAGGGAGGGGTCACAGTCCTTTGGTGGTGGGAATGGTGTTTGTGTACACTCCTAGCAAAATGTAGACATATAAATCAGTAGTTAATTAATATGAGAGGGGGAAATCAATTGTATGTCTCAAAGTTTCTCAAAAGACAAACTGAATCTTTTTAATATATAGGCTATGTATTTGATATGCGGACTCTCTCAAAAGCCTAGACCAAGTAGATTAGAAGCTTCCAATAGCACAGCTATACACAAGATACTGGGTACTGTACAGCAAACCATAACAAAGGGACTTTTCAAAGTTAACCCAATTAACAAATAATGTGATGATAATATTAACTATTGATTTTCTTTTTGAACCCTAAGACAGCAGGAACCTCACATCTCCACTATAGAGCCCCTACTTCCCCCAGTCCTGGAACCCTTGGATAGGGCCCACTTTCCCGTATGCATCTCCCAATCCAAACCAAATAACATTGCATCTGCCGATCACAAACTAACCAAAGCAACGATTGCTACCTCAACATGCTTCACCCCAGAATGTATCCAGAGACTTCACGTGTGGAATGACAACCCTTCAGCTTCATTACTCGGGTGAGACCTTTCCTTTAATAGTACACTCTAATTCCATCTCAGGTAGTTCACTTTCCAACAAAGTCCCATAACCTAGATATACCCCAGTTTCTGTGAGAGAGAGCTTATGTGCACACGTATCCATAAACTACTGCAAAATATATACCTGAAAGCAGGACTACACTAGAGTTTGCAGTGAGTACCTCCCTAACACTTCCTCTCCACTATTCCAAGCTTGGGATCCATGATTGCTCAACAAATTGTTTGGCTTCATATGTTAACTCTCTTTTCAATCACCAGGTTCCAGATGCCACCAGGATGCTGGCTAGGCTTCCCTGGATTGAAGACCCCACCAATGTGTCCTGGAGCTCAGCTTCCCCAGAGTCACACCCTACTAGGGAAAGAGAGAGTCAGACTGGGGGTATGGACCGACCAGTCAACGCCCATGTTCAGCGGGGAAGCAATTACAGAAGCCAGACCTTCTACCTTCTGCATCCCTCAACGACCCTGAGTCCATGCTCCCAGAGGGATAGAGAATGGGAAAGCTATCAGGGGAGGGGGTGGGTTATGGGGATTGGGTGTTGGGAATTGTGTGGAGTTGTACCCCTCCTACCTTATGCTTTTGTTCACTAATCCTTTCTTAAATAAAAAATTAAAAAAAAAAAAAAAAAAAAAAAAAAAAAAAAAAAAGAAGCTAAGGTTACTAGAACCCCCCCCACCCCCCGCCCCAGCATGGCTAACGGCTGTGGTTGAGTGGTTAAGTGGCTGGATGTGAAGCTAGAGGCCTGTGATGGAATCCCTTGAGTCGGATGTCTCTACTCTCAGGTAAGTCCAAAGGTAAGGCAGGAGGGGGAAGAAGGAGGGCGAAGAGGAAAGGGAAGAGGAAGGGGAAGAGGGAGGGGGAAGACAGGATAAATAGTGTAAAATATTAATTATACAGTCTAGTTTATTTTAAATTATAAAATAGAATTAAAAGCAAGATTTTCTTAGGATAATGTGCAAAACAGATGCTCTACACTGAAATAAAATGCACTGGTTCTGTTGTATCTGGAGGAGAATAGTATTAAAAATAGTTCTGAAGGAGGAAGTCAGAAAGGAGTTAGAAAGACATTTTATGCAGATGGAAAGTGAAGGATTATCAAGGGTAGAAGTCACAAGACAGGATAAAAGTGGCCTTGCTACGTCACTTTTTGAGATGAAGATCAGGAGTATCCAAGCCATCATTCATTTCACACACCTTTTATTATATGACTAAATAAAGAGATAAATTGTATATTACAGTACAAAATAATTCAATAGGGCACACCTGTCTCTATAAATTAGATATTCCATCACATACTTGCATTATATAAAATAAATATATATATTAATTTATATAAAATTAAATTTTATTTACTTAGCCTATACTGGAATACAAACAGAGTTCAAGACAGGCCCACAGCCCTGTACTCTCATAGTTAATTTAAAGAGGGATTCATGCTAGTATATGGGCAATAGCACCACATACGAATCTGTCAAGGCCTGGTAATTAAAAGACAGTCTTGGAAGATCAGCTGTCCTAGCCCTGAATAGTTAGAGGGAGCCTCTAGGAAGAGAATATGTCAAAACTGAACTCCAAAGATTTTGATAATAAGAATGAGAGGTTAGGAAGTTTCTTCTGTCTCGTGAAGGAAACATCATTTAGAATACAGAAGAATTGATATTAGCTTCTTTTTAAAGAATTTTTTAAAAATTATTTATTCATTTATTTATTGTTGGATAGCAACGGAAAAAATTGAGAGGGGAGAAAAAGGTAAAGAGGGAAAGAGGCAGAGAGACATCTGCAGTCCTGCTTAACTGTTTGTGAAGCTTTCCCCCTGCCAAAACCTGGGTGCTTGTACACTGTAATATGTGCATTTAGCGAGGTGCACTACTGCCTGGCCCATCAATAGTGTTTTTTACAACTGAACAATACTAGGTTACGTAACATGTCCAAGGAAGTATACTTGAAGCTGAGACTACATTCAGAATCTAGTGTCATACTGTCATGGAAAAAGTGACATTTGCCAGGTAGAAAAAAGCTGAAGGTGAACATAGGAAAAAATTCTTCAAATGTGATGTCACAAACATACTATAAGCTATACTAATCAATACAATGGTATCATTGCACTATTATGGAAAATGACCCTAAATCACTAAAGGAATGATAATAATACAAGGAAATTTAATTTTTGCTTAACTAAGACACAGTGTTAATTTTTTAAGTAATGAGGAGGATGTCATTTATTTTCTGGCAAAGAAAAAATATATGTGAGACTCGATCATGGCAACAGTTCAAGACTTTTGTAAGGAGACCCCCCCTACCCTGGAGAAGAGTCATCTTTCCTCCCACTTCCTCTAACTCCTTTTATCAGCTTTGTAAACCCTTTCTCAGTTGGGGAAATGAAATGGCAGGAAATTCAGTCTTTGCTCTTGGCAGCACTTCCCCCCTATTTAGACCACCCCCTCTCCATTTCCCATTCAGTCTATCTACTATAATATGCTTCTATACTTCAAATTTTAAGAAATATTTTCAAATAGAAGAGCTGCTAGCTATTAGGAGAAAAATACCCCCTTCTCTGGCAATTTTATTAAACATCAACTATGTAAGCCACATAGAATAAGTATATTGATAAAATGCAAAATGCCTCTTTCTTGGACAAAACATTTCTGAAAATTGTTTATTTCATGAGAAATACATGGCAGATGGCGTGAGTAGTGGTGAGGCATTCAAAACAGTACAAAGTTTCCTACTGTTCTGTCAGATGTTTCCACTCTCTGTTCCATCCATTAAAGGCTGACTTATTTTTTCTCCACTAGCTTCATTTCAGTTTTTTTAAAAATAAGTAATGTTTTTGGTACTCATTTAATATTTTCTTATACTATTACTGGAAATATTAGTGTGAAATGTAACCTTTAGTTCACATAAAACAAGTGACTGGAAGTATCTACACATAGAATTTGATGGTCATTGCTAATGAAGCATTAAATACAGTACTTATGATCACTGAACTGATTAAATCCAAATTATAGATTTATACAAAGGCTACATGTTAAATGTGTTTATTTTAAAGATCACTGTTAAAATTTTAACTATCCAACCCATCAGCAATGAATTTGTCAAAATATTAGCATATAAATTATATTACCTCAAAGGTTATTCTTTTTTATTTATTTATTTTCCCTTTTGTTGCCCTTTTTATTGTTGTAGTTATTATTGTTGTTGTTATTGATGCCCTCATTGTTAGATAAGACAGAGAGAAATGGAGAGAGGAGGGGAAGACAGAGAGGGGGAAAGAAAGATAAGAAAGACACCTGCAGACCTGCTTCATTGCTTGTGAAACAACTCCTCTGCAGGTGGAGAGCTGGGGGCTCTAACCGGGATCCTTACTGTCCTTGTGCTACTTGTCATGTGCTCTTAACCTGCTGCGTTACCACCTGACTCCCAAAGGTTATTCTTTTACATTGTATTTGGGTCAGCAAGAGTAGTATTTCTATTGAGACCAACTTTGTTTTATGACCATAAATTAATATATGCCTGAGACTGAAGCCCACATGCACATCTACACACACATAAACTTTTTTCTTACACTTAATTTTATGACTTTATTGGGCAAATTTATACTAATAATGGAAACTTTCAATAAGATATGAAGGTTTTCAAGCTTTCTACTTTCTCATCTAGTCTGAGCTCACTCTCTCATTTTGAATCTTTTGAAGAGCAGTTCTGGATTCAAAAGAATAACATGCTTTTAAAAGAAAACTTGAAGGGATGTGGATATTCTATATTTATTCTTCCTGCTGAATCAGATTCTCTATAAAATTGAGTATCTGTATGATTGACCTATGACAGAAACAAAGATACATATCACTCTACAAGAAAGAATGTAATCTAAGAAGAAACAAGAAATGTGTTTAAATGAAATATCTCAATTAGAGCCCAGAATTTTTTCAGCAAGACTGTATCTGTTAAAAATTAAAGGAACATTTTCCAAGGTTATTCTGGAAATAAACTGTCTCTGTTTGGCAACATTCACAAAATGGAAAGTACTACACTTTTGCCTTGCCAGCTTTCTTGTGTGCAACTGACCAATGCTAAATAAGAATTAAATCCAATACTCCTTCACTTTTAGTTCTTTGACCAGAAAACTGACTTAACAAATTGTTTTATTTTTGTAGAAGAGATTTATAAAGTGGACTTGCCATATGTAACTGTTCTCTCTCTCTCTCTCTCTCTCTCTCTCTCTTTCAGAGATAGCACTTAGTAGCACAATTGGCTAAAAATTTTGTTGATAGAATCTGAATGGTGATTACAAACTGAAAAGAAAACAAGAATATTGAAATTTGAGTAATTTGAAACAGTATTTATTTTTCTCTTTCATTTAGATATTTATTCTGGTACATAGGGTACCAGGGATTGAACTCAGGACCTCAGGCTTAGGAGTTCAATGCCATATCCATTGCACCACCTCCTAGGCCATGAAACAGCATTTTAAAGAAGCAGTAAAATAATTCCATGCAGATTCATATTGAGGCATCAATTTCTTCAAAATTCACAACTGTGATAAGCACAGGTTAGCATTTCAGCTTTGTAGATTTAATTTTTACTTGAGGAAGAAGGGAAAGAGGGAGGGAGAGGTGGAGGAAGGTGTGGGGGAGGAAAGAGAAGAGTCTTTACTCTCTTTAAAGAGTGGCCAAACAGCATACAGTATTTGATCTTTGATCACCTGTTCAGAGTAGAGATCTAAGCTACATTGCTCTAACTTCTATAGTACATTCTTAACTGAAGAAAGTATTGCTCTCTTCTTCTGAAGTTATCTTTCTGTACTCATTTAAAAAAATATGTATTGAATGTTTTCCAGTAATTATACCATTAATATTAGTTTAAAAAAAGTTTTAAAAATCATAGGGAAAAGACAAATATTGTATGATCTTCCTTATGTTTGGAAAATAAAACAAAAAAAACATGCTTATAGTGGTTGCCAGAGGTAGAGGGTATAGGATAAAATGGATTAGAAATATAAATTTCCAGTTATAAAATAAATAAACTCTGGGGATATAGCATAGTGAGTATAATTAATAACACTGTGTTGCATATTTGAAAGTTGCTGAATGAGTAGCAACATTTCTATCATAAGAAAAATATGTAACTATACATAATAATAGATTTTTTTAAATTTGAGTGTTCATTTTGTAATGTAAGCACATATTAAATAGTTCTGTTTTACCCCTGAAACATAGTAAATCTCTGTTATGTGTATAACCTGATGTTATATGTAAGTCATATCTCAATATGAAAAATAAGATAGGAATCATCACACGAAATAAGGGAAAAAATGACATTTTTAGGTTCTAGTCTTTTTTTTTCCTGACACAAAGAATAAAATAAAATTCTGCTAAGACTTAATGTTCTCCTGTAGCAAGGGAAATAGTACTATTAAAGATTATCTTTTTAAATTAATTTTGGTATGATTTCATAGTTAGTAATAATATTTATTTTAGTGACTCCAATCCTCAGTTCAAGTAAATGTTCAAATTGTAAAATGTTGAGTAAGCTGAAATCCTTACACATTTTCCGTTAAATTGTGGCTCCCATCACCCTTAGAAAAAAACACAACTGACTTTCCAGGGAATATGAAGTCTTCTACAATCTGTCCTGTACCTGACTTACTGATTCTATCTCATACTTCACATTCCCCTGCCCCTCTCCCATCCCAGCTACTCCTGATATTCTCTGGTCACACTGCTCTTGGTTTTCTGTAACATTTTATTGTATTTTATTTTATTTTTGTCCTTATTCTGTCTGAAGTGTTCATACTTCAATCTTCTTGGATCTACTCAAATGTTATTTCCTTACAATGACCTTCTCTGTCTTTCATGCTACTATTACCTCATTTTTCTTTATTTTCATAGCTCTTATGCTTATTCCTAAAACTTTCTAGACTACCACAGCCCCTATGCAAGGATAACATGCAAATTTATGAAGTGATCCATATTTATACTTATTTTTCCCATGTATTTAAACAATTCTTTTTATTCCTTACTTGCTTATTTCATATATTCTATTACTTAAAAAATCATAAGTTCATGAAGCTTATTTCTACTTCTGTATTTCCTATGCTTCTGGCAGCTCTTGGTGTCTGCTTGTTGAATAAATGATTAAACAGGACAATGTGTAAAAGAAATACCAACTTGAGATGTTTGTTCACCAGGTCTTTTGGTTTTTGAAGTCTGAATTTCTCCTCTACTTTTCCCTTCATGACCTGCCAGTTTTAGTCTCTCAGTATTAGATGTTTCCCAGATTTGAGCAGACTTCAATTTTTCTCCAATACTTGGTGTTTATGTCCTTCAACCTTTGTCCATTTAGTTGATCTATCACTAGTAGCTGACACTAATACTTCTGCTATTCCCATCTGATCTTTTTAGCTAGACTCAGAAGTACCAACATAATTTTTCACCAAGGTCTTTGCTATCTAAAATAGTTATGGAAATAAAATTAAAAATTTAAATCTGGTTCTCCTGCACTACATGAGATGCTGGATATAGGGTATAAGAAAGGGATTAAAGGACACCAAAGTAAAAATCTCTGGGTGGAAGATGAGAGTAGATGTTAGGCTTCACTTGAAGGAGGGTTTGTGGAGGTGGGGGGAGAAGGGCGGACACAGTCCTTTAGTGGTGGGAATGGTGTTAATATACACTCCTATTAATTTATAGTCTCATTATTTTTTATTTTAAATATTGTGCAATTTATGGTGGTGGGACTTTCTTACTAATACACAAATAAATTTAATCACTTCAAAAGCCAAAGAGAGAGAGAGAGAGAGAAAAGAAAAGAAAAGAAAAGAAAAGAAAAGAAAAGAAAAGAAAGCAAAAAAGAAAGGGATCATGAGACTCCCAGCTTTGAAGTTGGGTAAAAGAACAGCTGAATTTTGAGATAAAACTCAGATATATTGGCTGGTGAAGTAGCTCACTTGGACAGTGTGTTACTTTCCCATGTGCAGGATCTAGGCCTGACCACCATTACATTAAAGGAAGCTTTGTTGTTGTAGGATCTTCTTGCTGCCTCTCTTACCTAAAAAACAAACAAACAAAACAAAAACTAGACATATAAATGTAGTAGTCATGAGGACAGCTGCTGTATGAGTTTAGTTACTAGAGAGAAGGCTCAGGTTGGAGGTATAATTTAATTGTCTTTTATTATAGGTGTGGATCAACCTAATGCCCATTTCCAGCAGAAAAGCAATTGCAGAAGCCAGAATGCCCACCTTCTGCACCCCAGAAATGACTTTGAACCATACTCCCAGTGAGAGAGAAGTAAAAGGGGAAAGAGGATAATGGGGTCTGAACTCCATCTCCATTAGGTCCCATAGAGATAAGACCAAAAGGGGGGAGATATTGGATGTACTCATAGGGTTATATGTGGCTTGGAGGGGAAGAGAGGACTAGACCTGGAAAAAAAATGAGGAAGTTATGTGAACATGTAGGCAGATAGTTGTAGAGATGATGGTTAACCTGTGTCTGCAACCTTGGGAGAATTATGTGGACTGCAATGGAGGAATCGGGGATTCAGAACTGTGGTGGTGAAAATGGTGTAGAATTATACCCCTATTGACATGTAATTTTGTAAATCAATATTTAATCACTAATAAAAATATTTTTAGTTTTACTTTATTGTCTTTAGGTATTGGGTAGAGACAGCCAGAAATTGGGGGCCAGGTGGTGGTGTACCTGGTTAAGCACACATGCACACATGCTACAGTGCTCAAGGGGTAAGTGTTAGGGAAAGATGACCAGAAGGCTCTGAACTCCAATTCTGTCAAGATGAGAGGTGGATCCAAGAGGTGGCATGGAGACAACACCTGGTGTGAGCTCTGGTAGGAAGCTGCTTTCAACCTGGGAATCTCAGGTGAGAGTAGGAGTTTGGGGCCAGACATGGAGGGGGAGAGCATGGGATGGCCCAAGAAGAGTCCTATAACCCACTAGTGGGCTGGCAGAGAGAAGCTGAAAAGAACAAAAGAAAGAGGGATTTTGGCTTAGCTATTTCTGCACTCATCCCCCGCCTCCTCCAAAGCCAACCCTGCACTGGCTGGCCAGCTGCTCCTGCAGGCTTCCTGTGGAGCTAATTTCTTTATTAATACTCTTGGCTCAATAGGAGTGTCATTGAAAAAGAAGGGATATCTTACTTCTTTTTGAAGGGGGCTGGAGCTCTGTTTGAGTGACACAATACCAGACAAATCAGGGCCTCAGCCTTGCTGGGAAAGACTACCTATCTCCCTTGATTTACCTCTGGAGTTTCTTTAATATTTTCTCCTTGTAATTGTTTGTTTTTGCTTGGTTTAAGAAGGGGACGAGGCTGTGTACAGCCAATCTGGAGCAGTCTAAGCTGCAGACTGACTGTTAGATTTTTATTCTACTATCATTATTATATGTATGTGTCTCTTCTCCTTCCTCTCCAGGTTGACCAAAATTAACCATTGTTGCTTTTTCCATTAATAGGTGACTGGGTGTGCTATCCATTGTGGGAGAAACTTGCTTTTTCTCCTTCGTTTCTCTACCTTTCTTTTTCTCTCCTAGCTGATCCAAAAAAATTCTTTCTTTTTTTCTTTCTTTCTTTCTGTATTCACTGGCACTCACTTGTGAATTATCTTGTGGAAGAAGTCTGACTCAGAGTGTTCTCTCTCTCTCTCTCTCCCCCTCTCTCTCTCCCTGTGTGTGCATCTTTTCTCCTTTCCTTTCTCTTCTCACTATATCTAGAATTTATAGTGGACAGTTTATTTGCATAAACATTCTTGTCTTTTTTCTTTTCTTTTTGTTCCATTTGCCTTTGTTCTTGGACTGGAGGTGTTTCTTGGTTAACTGGTTTTGGTTGAATTACATTAATATTTGCTTCAGTTGCTACTGTTGTACTTTCTGAGTACAAATTCACTGTGAAAAGACAGTATTTTAGTGTGGCTTGTACTCACAACATAACAACTGAAGAACGACAAAACAGAAAAGTAAAAACCACATCAATAAAAAATAAAAAGGTTAAATCAAGAGCAAATAAAACTGCTACCACAGTGAATCAGGATAGGAGCTCAGAAAAAAAACTCAAATAAGTCAGAAGCAATTATAGATAAGAAAATTATACAAAAAATAATTGACCTATTAATCACAGAAATAAGGACAACTACTGAGGAAAAGGCTATCAGAAGTAGGGAAACAACAGATGAGACCCTCAAGGAAAATACCAGCTATCTCAAGGTAATTAGAGAACTAAAAGCTGAAATAGCTGAGCTAAAAGGACAACTAGCAGAACAAGCTAATACTGTACCTGAACTGAAGAAGAAAGTTGAGGAAAGGGAAAGAAGATTAACATAAGCAGAAAACAGAATTATCCAGACAGATGATGAACTACAGAAAACCAAAAGGAGGTAAAAGAGTTCAAAAAGAGATTGAGAGGCACTGAAAACAACAACAGAGACATATGGGATGATCTCAAAAGAAGTAACATTCACATAATTGGCCTACCAAAAGAAGAAAAAGAGGAAGGGGAAATAAACATTCTAGAAGAAGAAAAAGAAGAAGAAGAAGGAGGAGGAGGAGGAGGAGGAGGGGGAGAAAACTCCCTGGCCCTAAACAACAGAAAGCACATTAAGATTGAGGAGGCCCAGGGAGTCCCAAACAAAATTAACCCACACATGAAGACATCAAGACACATAGTTACAATGAAAAGAAGTAAGACTAAAGAAAGGTTCCTAAAGGCTGCAAGAGAAAAACAAAAAGTCACTTACAGGGGAAAACCCATAAGACTATCAGCAGACTTCACTCAAACTCCAAAAGCCAGAAGAGTGTGGCACAATATCTACTGAGCTCTCAATGAAAAAGGGTTTCAACCAAGGATACTATATCCTGATAGACTTTCATTCAAACTAGATGGAGGGATCAAAACCTTCTCAGACAAACAGCAGTTAAAGGAGGCAACCATCACCAAGCCTGCCCTGAAAGAAGTTCTAAAAGACCTCCTATAAACAAGGACATCACCAAAATAATTGCCATATATCAAAGCAAATAAAAAATTGTTGAATAATTGCACTGCAATACCTTAAATACATAATAACAATAAATATTAATGGCTTAAATTCACCCATTAAAAGGCACAGCATGTGGGGATGGATCAGAAAATACAACCTAACCATATTCTGCTTGCAGGAATCCCACCTGACCCAACAAGACAAAGACAGACTTAAAGTGAAAGAATGGAAAACTGTCATACAGCCTAATGGACCATAAAAAAGGGAAGAAACAGCCATTCTAATCTCTGATTTTATTTTATTTATTATTATTATTATTATTATTATTATTATTACTAGAGCACTGCTCAGCTCTGGCTTGTGGCGGCATGGGGGATTGAACCTGGGACTTGAGAGCCTCAAGAATGAAAGTCTCTTTGCATAACCATTATGCTATACCCCCACCCAGCCATTCTCATCTCTGACACAATAGACTTTAAATTAAATAAAGTAATAAAAGATAGGCAAGGTCATTACCTAATGATCAGAGGATTAATCAATCAAGAAGATTTAACAATTACTAACATCTGTGCACCCAATGAGGGCCCATCTAAATACATCAAATACCTATGGAAAGAACTTCACAAATACATCAATAGTAATCAGACAAGAGGCTAAAGGCTAAAATGTATAAAGAGATCACCAAACTTAGCAACAAAAAGCAAATGACTCCATCCAAAACTGGGCAGTGGATATAAACAGAATATTCACTACAGAAGAGATACAAAAGGCTAACAAACACATGAAAAATTGCTACAAGTCACTAATTGTCAGAGAAACACAAATAAAGACAACACTGAGATACTACCTCACCCCTGTAAGAATGGCATACATCAAAACTGACAGCAGCAACAAATGCTAGAGAGGTTCTGGGGACAAAGGAACCCTTCTACTCTGCTGGTGGGAATGTAAATTGGTCCATCTTCTTTGGAGACCAACCTAGAGAACTCTCACAAGGCTAGAAATAGACCTCCCATAAGACCCAGTAATTCCTCTCCTAGGGATATATCCCAAGGACTCCACAACACCCAACCAAAAATATATATGTACACCTATGTTAATAGCAGCACAATTCATAATAGCTAAAACCTGGAAGCAAACCAGGTGCCCAACAACAGATGAACGGCTGAGGAAGCTGTGGTATATATACACAATGGAATACTACGCAGCTATTAAGAGCAATGAACCCACCTTCTCAGAGGCATCTTGGATGGAGCTAGAAGGAATTATGTTAAGTGAGCTAAGTCAGAAAGAGAAAGATGAGTATGGTTTGATCCCACTCATAAACAGAAGTTGAGGAAAAAGAACAGAAAGGGAAGCTCAAAGCAGAATCTGACTGAGTTTGGAGTATGGAGCATTTTCACCAAAGTAAAAATCTCTGGGTGGAGGGTGAGGGTAGTTAAAGTCCATCAAGACCCAGAGAGAAGAGAAAATAAGAAAACGAAAAAGAGAGGATGAGGGGGGCTGACCTCAGAAGTAGTAGGTGTGATTTAGAAAGGAAAAGAAAGCAGAGCCATAGGAAAAAAATATATATATATATATGTAAATATAAATAATAGTCAACCCATATCTGTGATCTCAGGAGAACTACTGCAATTTCCAATGGAGGTAATAGGGACAGAACTCTGATGGTGGAAATGGTCTGGAATTATACCCCCGTTATCTTATGATTTTGTAAATCAATACTAAATCACTAATAAAAATTTAAATATATTAAAGATAATAGAGATAAAACAGATATAACATGTAAACATTAATCATAAGCAAATTGAAGTGTGTCTTTCAATGTCAAAGTAAAATCAAAACAAGGAATAGTATTGCTAGGGATAATGAGGGCATCTCATATGACAAAGAGATCAATTTATCAACATGCCAGTACAGTTTTGCCAGTACAATCATAAATGTGTGTGAATTCAAAGACAGAGTTTCAAAATCGATAAAGCAAAATTATACTAAAGGAAGAGATACACAAAGTTACAATTATAGCTGGAGATATTAATACTCCTCAAGTATTACAGAAAAAGTAGACTGTAGTTAGTAAGACTACAAAGAAATTCAATCAACACAGCAACTCGCTTAATATTTGTATTGACTACTCCTTGCAAAAATTACAGAATAAACAATATCTTAAAAGAACACATGAAATTTGAATCCAGGCAGATTTGAATCTGTTTTGGCAATGATGTTGGCAGTACTGGAGCTCTCAGTCTTTTCTGGTAAAATGTATAATAGTACACATACCACTATGGAAAATACTTTGAGTTTCTTATAAAGTTAATGTATGTTTACCATACGATCACACAATCCTATTTCTAGATCTTTACACAAGAGAAATAACAATACATGTCCACAAAATATTTGTGTGAAAATATTCATAATATCTTTATCACAATAACCAGACTAATAAATAAATCAAACACTTATTAGTAAACTGTTAATAGAGAAACAATTTGTGACATTACGGATACAGAAATAATGATAAAGTCATCAACATAGGTGAATCTCTAAACACTATCTTGAGCAAGAGAACTAGATGCAACAGAATGTACTCTAAATGCTTCTATTGCATGTGATGGCAAAATGACAAATTTATTACAAATTTACAAGAATCATTGCTTTGGACTGGGAGAAGGGGTGCAACTACCTAGAAAGTTACATAAGGGAATGTGTGTGTGTGTGTGTGTGTGTGTCTGGAGGGAGTGACAGACTATGGACAATATCTTACTTATAGACATGATTGTATAGTTGCCTTTATCTCTCAAAGTTTACCTGATATGACCTTTTAAAATAGGTGTGTTTTATTGTATGTAAATTATTTCTCAATGAAGATAATTTTTATTAGCAAAATAATGTCATATAATGAAATTTCATTTTAAAGTGCCACTTAGATTTAATCTTTTGAATAAGAGGATTTTGAAGTCAGCATTCATGTGATGTATAAAGCAAGAAACTTCAACTTTCTTTTTAAAAAAAATTTAATTTATTTGTTATTGGATAGAAACAGAGAGAAATTAAGAGAGGAGAGGCAGATAGAGGGAAAGAGACAGAGAGATACCTGCAGCCCTGCTTCACCACTAGTGAAGTTTTCCCCCTGCAGGTGGGGACCAGGGGCTTGAAGCCAGTTCCTTGTGCACTGTAATGTGTGCGTGCAACGAGGTGTGCCACCACCTGGCCCCTAAATATCAACTTTCTTAAGCCTACTTTTCTTTATCTTGAAAATGGGAATACAGCCTTAACAGGTTACCAGGTCTTTACACTGAGCTAACTTTAATTCCTTTTTAATCGACATTATCTAATATCTAATAACATTAATTAATTAATTTTTATTTATATATTTTATTTTTTATATTTACTTATTTATTTTCCCTTTTGTTGCCCTTGCTTTTCATTGTTGTTGTAGTTATTGTTGTTGTTATTGATGTCGTCATTGTTGGATAGGACAGAGATAAATGGAAAGAGGAGGGGAAGACAGAGGGGGAGAGAAAGATAGACACCTGTAGATCTGCCTCACCCCCTGTGAAGTGACTACCCTACAAGTGGGGAGCCGGGGGGCTCGAACCGGGATCCTTATGCCAGTCCTTGCACTTGGTGCCATGTGTGCTTAACCCGCTGTGGTATTGCCCGACTCCCAATAACATTAATTTTATGAGGAAGTCTAAACAATCTATAAGGAGAACTAGAGTTTTTCTCCAAGAAGCATTAAATTTGGGGTGGGTAATTTATCTCCTCCTCTCTGTCTTCCCCTCCTTTCTTGATTTCTCTCTGTCCTATCCAACAACAATAACAGCAATAACAACAACAATAATAATAACAACAACAACCATGATAAACAACAAGGGTAACAAAAGGAAAAAATAGCCTCCAGGAGCAGTGGATTCATAGTGCAGGCACTGAGCCCCAGCAATAACCCTGGAGGCAAAAGAAAAAAAAAAGAAGCATTAAATTTTCTAATCATAAGATAGTCATATAAGCTGTAGTCTCCCTTTCCACCCTAGAGCTTGGCCCTAAATAGCCTGGAGAAGTGGCAATAAATAGATTTTAAAATAAAGTTGCTTGTCACAACCTTACTCCTAATTAGATACATTCCATTGCAAAAAGATTTGATCTGCTTTGTGCTTTAAAGTCTGAAAAGCCACCACTTTTGTCTACAAAGCTATTTTTTGCACGTGTTAATACAGTGTTTTTACATGCTCTGTGGAATAGAGGACAGTATTTTAAAAATATTCCTTGGGATCTGGATATTTGGCAGTGGAGGAGTTCCCTCTTTGGAATGTTGAGCAAGTACATTTTTACCTCATACTGTAACCCTGGGTTCATTCTTGGATCTGCATCTTGTCTTCCCACATGATCTGCAAATCAGTTTATCCCCATGGCACTAAATCTGTTTATTCTACTGCTTCATCTGATGATTGTTTGTAAGGGTAACATCTGTTGCTTATCTGTCTTTTAGGAGGTTATGAAGATGAGTGATGTAATATGTATTAAATGAGAGTAAAACACTTCAGCTGCTGTTTTTGCCAGGGCATAGTGTCATTGATCACATCATTTCCCCAGAATATATCATGATTTAATAATAGAAGATGCTCTTCTATACATAAGAAAATGCACTGCCAAGGACTAAAAAGACAGTACAAGCACAACTGACTATGTAAATAATCCTAATACAGATTTCAAATGTCCAGACCCCAAGGAATATTTCTAAAATACTGTTCTCTATTCCATCAAGCATGTAAAACACTGTTTTAATGCATGCAAAAATTAGCTTTATAGACAAGGTGGCTTTTCAGACTTTGAAGCACAAGGCAGATCAAGTCTTTTTGCAATGAAATGCATCTAATTAGGAGTAAGGCTGTGTCAAGCAAATTTATTTTTATTTTATTTTAAAATGTATTTATTACCACTGGGGAGATGGCTTAGCTGGTAGTACCTGGCCAGAACCTGCCTGCCTAAGACTTCTAGTTTCATGCCCAACACTTCATGTACAGTAGAGGAACTCTGAGAATTGCCCTTTTTTTCTCTGCAATATGTGGTCCTGGGGATGGAATGAAACACCTTATCATACATACAAGGCCTGTGCTGTACTGATGAGTCACTTCCACAGGCAAAATTTCAAGCCATTTTAAGTGTAACATTGAGTCCATGACTACAGTCATTTCAAAGCCTAGCTCTAAAGATGTTATAATTTTATTATTAAGGTTTATTTATTATGGCTTAAACAGTTTAAAGGATTAATGCTAATTTATTTAAAAATATAAATAAATGCAATGTAAACATAACACAAGTGTAAAATGTAAAAATTTACATTTAAAATATAACATAAAAAGTGAAAAATTCTGTTAAAGACAATCAGCACTATAACTTTGGTTAGTTAAATTCACCAATTTTTCTGTTCTCATTAATAGCCTATATATATTTTTTAAAAATACATTTTTCTATACTTTTTATTTTTATGGAAATATAATTAACAAAGTACATCATTTTAGTTATTAGTGGTTCCATATATGTGTATACTGTGAAATAGTTACTTTAAATAAATCTAATTAACATTCATCACCAACTATACAATTTTTCTTATATTGAAATACATTTAAATATACAATACAATATTGTAAATTATAGTCAGCATGCTATATGTTGCATCCCCATGACTTACCTGTTTTATAAAAGAAACTTTCTGGAGTCCCGTGGTAGCTTAGCACACGTCGAAGTGCAAGGACCTGCATAAGGATCGCAGTTCTAGCCCCGGGCTACCCACCTTGAGGGGAATGGCTTCACAAGCAATGAAGCAGGTCTGCAGGTGTCTTTCTCTCCCCCTCTCTGTCTTACCCTCCTCTCTCCATTTCTTTCTGTCCTATCCAACAATGACGACATTAACAACAACAATAATAATAGCTACAACAATAAAACAAGGGCAACAAAAGTAAATAAATAAATAAAAGAAACTGTCTACCTTTTGATTTCTATTACATGTTTTGCCTAAGCCTCTGCCTCTCCTGCCTCTGACAAAGTCTTTGTGTCCATTTCTAGATTTCACATAATAGTGAGATTATGTAGTATTAGTCTTTGATTTATTTCACTTAGCATAACGCTTTCAAGGTCCATCCATGTTGTCATAAATGACAGGATTTCCTTTTTTAATGATTAAATAGTATTATTTGTATATACACATACTGAAATTTCTTTATCCATCAATGAACATTCAGATTGTTCTGATTTCTCAGATATTATAAACAATATTGTAGTAAACATGGAGGCACAGACATCTATTACACTTAATGTTTTCATTTTCTTTGACTAAATATCTAGAAATGGAGTTGCTTATATTTCTTTTTTTTATTTTGATTTATAAAATGGAAACACTGACAAAAAACATAGGATAAGAGGGGTACAACTCCCGCCACCAGACCTCCGTATCCCATTCCCTCCACTGATAGCTTCCCTATTCTTTATCCTTCTGGGAGTATGGACCCAGAGTCATTATGGGGTGCAGAAAGTGGAAGGTCTGGCTTCTGTAATTGTTTCCTCAGTGAACATGGGCATTGACAGTTCGATCCATACTCCCAACCTATCTTTTTCTTTCCCTAGTGGGGCGGGGCTCTGGGGAAATGGAAGCGGGGCTCTAGGACACACTGGTGGGGTTATCTGTCCAAGGAGGTCTGGTTGGCACCATGGTATCATCTGGAACCTGGTGGCTGAAAAAAGTGTTAATATATAAAGCCATGCAAATTGTTGACTAATCATGAGCCTAAAAGCTGGAATATTCAAGATGAAGATTTAGGGTCTCTGTTTTAGAAATAGCTAGTATGTCTATTTTAGGTATATTCCAAAGGACCCATGACTTTATGAGTTTTTGCCTGAGTCTAACATCTGATATGCAGATGGACCCAAGTTATTGTCTGTGGAGATGATGTCATGGCTGAAAAGGGGCTACAAAGTGCAGGATCAGGAAAGAGAGTAGCTCCCAAATATGGGAAAAGTATGTAAATATTGTTGACTTTAAACCCCATCAATTTAATCTGGTGTCCATATTCAGCACAGGAGCCTATGTAACCTCTGCATCCCTATAGGTCTGAACTTGCATTCTGTGGTCATGAGTAGGAACGTTCCAAGTTGCACCAATTTCAGGACCCATCTTCCTCAGGTGGTATATAGATTATGTTAACCAACCACTTCCGAGGATGGAACATACTCTACCATTGTTGATCCACATTGAGGGCAAGATCGTATGGGGAGGCCACAAAGGGGTCCACTGCATTATTCTCCATGGAGATGACAAGTGACGATGGAGAGAGGGATCTACTCAGGTCTAGGCCCATCATGTCTGTGTGGGAATCCCAGGACTTCCCGACTAGGGCTCCAGATGATGGGGTGGCCTGATAGTAACAAAAGAATCATCATTAAAGTATGCCAGTCTCTTGCCCTTATTCAGCTTTTATAGTCCTTACTTTGATAAGGTTAGCTTTGGAGTGACTGAGTGAAGTGAAATAGTAGATAGATGAAGAGGGTATCTATGTCTAAGTAGGAACTATTTCATTAAGTACTTTATGGTATCTTTTTACATCTTTCTACTTGCTTGCTGCATTTATTGGTTCACTGCAAACTATTGTGCACTTTTGCTTTCAGGTATATATTTTCCCTAATTTATGTATACATGTGTACATATCACCTGGGACCTGGTCTATGTCTATGTTTTGAGGCTTTTCTAGGAAGTGAACCACCTGAAATGGAATTAATGAGTCCTATGAGACAGGAAAGATCTCACCCATGTAATGATGCTGAAGGGTTGACGTTCCACGCCTGATGTCTCTGGACATAGTCCAAAGTGAAGCATGCAAGGTGGTACTCATTGTATCGAATAGGTTGGGATCAGCAGATGCAGTATCAGTTGGTAGGAATTGAGAGAAGCATTCAGGAAATTGAGCCCCACCCTAGAGGTTCCAGCAAAAAGGGAACACAAATCTTTATTGTTGGGTCAGACGAGTGGTTCAGGCCACGTGGAGTCAGCCGAAAATGGCCGTCCCCCACTACCTCACCACCGGACAAGAGAGAGAGAGAGCACGGAAGTGGGAGGGCTTTATAGGGCAACAACCAGGAGTGACGTGTCGGGACAGGATTGGTTGAAAAGGGCACTGCGAGAATATCGCAGGAAGGGGCAAAACCTGAGGGCAAAGACTGCATCTGTATAATTCCCTAAAAGGTAGTGGTTTCTTTTGCTGTGAAGAAATTTTTAATTTTATGTAGTCCCATAGGTTTATACTTGCCTTAGTCTTCTTTGTAATTGGATTCATTTCACTGAAGATGTCTTTGAAATTTATGCAGAAAAGAGTTCTGCCAATATTTTCTTCTAAGTATCTGATAGTTTGTGGTCTAACATCCAAGTCCTTGATCCACTTGCAATTTAGTTTTGTATTTGGTGAAATACAGTGGTTCAGTTTTATTCTTCTGCATGTTTCAACCCATTGTTTCCAACACCATTTGTTGAAGAGACTCTGATTTCCCCATTTAATAGTCTGCGCATCTTTGTCAAAGATTAGATGTTCATAGGTCTGAGGGCTCACTTCTGGGCTCTCAATTCTATTCCACTGGTCAACATAGTGTTGGAAGTTCTTGCCATAGCAATCAGGCAGGACCAAGTAATTAAAGGGATACAGATTAGAAGAGAAGAAGTCAAACTCTCCCTATTTGCAGATAACATGATAGTATACACAGAAAAACCTAAGGAATCCAGCAAGAAGCTTTTGGAAATCATCAGGCAATACAGTAAGGTGTCAGGCTACAAAATTAACATTCAAAAGTCATTGGCATTCCTCTATGCAAACACTAAGCTAGAAGAAATTGAAATCCAGAAATCAATTCCTTTTACTATAGCAACAAAAACAATAAAATATCTAGGAGTAAACCTAACCAAAGAAGTGAAAGACTTGTATACTGAAAATTATGAGTCACTACTCAAGGAAATTGAAAAAGACACAAAGAAGTGGAAAGATATTCCATGTTCATGGGTTGGTAGAATTAACATCATCAAAATGAATATACTACCCAGAGCCATATACAAATTTAATGCTATCCCCATCAAGATCCCAAGCACATTTTTTAGGAGACTAGAACAAATGCTACAAATGTTTATCTGGAACCAGAAAAGACCTAGAATTTCCAAAAAAATCTTGAGAAAAAGGACATAACTGGATGCATCACACTCCCAGATCTCAAATTGTATGATAGGTCCATTGTCATCAAAACTGCTTGGTACTGGAACATGAATAGACACACTGACCAGCGGAGTGATTTTTCTTTTTTGATATAAAAAAACTTAGGATTGTGCCATAGTTAGAAATCATATCTCCTCATTAAAAATAACACTAGTGGGGAGTCCTGCGGTAACACAGTGGGTTAAGCTCACGTTGCACAAAGTGCAAGGACCAGGTAAGGATCCCAGTTTGAGCCTCTGGCTCCCTACCTGCAGGGGAATCGCTTCACAAGCAGTGAAGCAGGTCAGCAGGTGTTTTTCTCTCCCCCTCTCTGTCTTTCCCTTCTCTCTCAATCTCTCTGTTCTATCCAACAACAATGACATTAATAATAACAATAATAATTACAATACAAAAAAACAAGGGTAACAAAAGAGAAAATAAATAAATATTAAAAAAATATTGATAAAAAACAACTCCATAGAAAGTTTTTTTTGTTTGTTTGGTTGGTTTTTAAAATTTAATTATTTATTTAAGAAAGGAGACATTAACAAAACCATAAGGAGGGGTACACTCCACACAGTTCCCATCACCCGATCTCCATATCCCATCCCCTTACCTAATAGCTTTCCTATTCTCTATCCCTCTGGGAGTATGGACCCAGGGTTGTTGTGGGTTGCAGAAGGTGGAAGGTCTGGTTTCTGTAATTGCTTCACCACTGAACATGGGCATTGACTGGTTGATCTATACTCCCAGTCTGACTCTCTATTTCCCTAGTAAGGTGGGTCTCTGGGGAAGCGAAGCTCCAGGACATATTGGTGGCGTCATCAGTCCGGGGAAGTCTGGTCAGCATCCTACTGGCCTCTAGAACCTGGTGGCTGAAAAGAGAGTTAACATACAAAGCCAAAAAAATTGTTGAACAATTATGGACCTAAAGGCTGGAATAGTGGAGATGAAGTGTTGGGGGGTTACTTCCTGCAGACTCTTGTGTACTTCTGGTTTCAGGTATATATTTTGCCCTAGTTTATGGATACATGTGAACATATGCTCTATCTCAGAGTACCTGGTCTATATCTAGGTTATGGGACTTTGTTAGGAAGTGAACCACCTGGAATGAGATTAGAGAATACTATGAAAGGAAAGGTCTCACACGAGTAATGAAGCTGAAGGGTTGTCATTCCACACATGAAGTCTCTGGACACAGTCTGAGCTGAAGCATGTTGAGGTGGCAATCGTTGCATTGATTAGGTTTCGATAGGCGGGTGCAATATTATTTGATATGCATTGGGAGAAGCATGCAGGAAAGTGGGCCCCACCCTAAGGTTCCAGGACTGGGGGAATATAGGCTCTGTAGTAGAAATGTGAGGTTTCTGCTGTCTTAGGATTCAAGGAGACAATGGATAGTTATTGTTATCATCACATTATTTGGTAATTGGGTTAACTTTGAAAAGTCCCTTTGTTACCCAGCATCTTGTATATATAGCTGTGACACCTGTTGCTTCTGTTCTCCCTGGTCTAGGCTTTTGAGAGAGTCCACATATCAAAGACTCACCCCATGTATTAAAAAGACTCTGTCTGTGTTTTAAAAACTTCGAGACATACAATCAATTTTTCCCCTCATATTAATTAAATAGTGATTTATATGACTACACTTTAATAGGAGTGTACATAAACACCATTCCCACCACCAAAAGACTCTGTCCCATTCCACCCACCCACCCTTCCCCCCACGTCACCCTTGGAAGCCAAATGTCCACGCTCCCCCTCACCACAGGGTTTTTACTTTGGTGCCCTACTCCAGATTTAGTCAGATCCTGCTTTTAGTTTCCCTTTCTGTTCTTCTTTCTCAACTTCTGTTGTTAAGTAGGATCATCCCATACTCATCTTTCTCTTTCTGACTTATCTCACTTAATATAATTCCTTCTAGCTCCATCCAAGATGGGTCAGAGAATGTGGGTTCATTGCTCTTAATAGCTGCATAGTATTCCATTGTGGATATATACCACAGCTTTCTCAGCCACTCATATGTTGTTGGGCACCTGGGTTGCTTCCAGGTTTTAGCTATTATGAATTGTGCTACTGTGAACATAGGAGTACACATATCTTTTTGATTGGGCATTATGGAATCCTAGGGGTATATCCCCAGGAGAGAATTACTGGGTCATATGGAAGGTCCATGTCTAGTCTTGTGAGAGTTCTCCAGACTGCTCTCCAAAGAGGTTGGACCAATTTACATTCCCACCAGCAGTGCAGAAGTATTCCTCTGTCCCCACAACCTCTCCAGCATTTGTTGCTGCTGTCCTTTTTGATATATGCCATTCTCACAGGAGCGAAGTGGTATCTCAATGTTGTCTTTATTTGCGTTTCTCTGACAATCATCAACCTGGAGCAGTTTTTCTTATGTTTGTTAGCCTTTTGGATCTCCTCTGAAGTGAATGTTTTGTTCATATACTCTGCCCATTTTTGGATGGGGTCATTTGCTTTTTTGGTGCTAAGTTTGCTGAGCTCTCTTATATATATGGTGATTAGTCTCTTGTCTGATGTATGGCATGTGAAGATCTCCCATTCTGTGAGGAATCTCTTTGCTTGTGTGATAGTTTCTTGGCTGTGCAGAAACTTTTCAATTTGATGTAGTCCCATTGACTTTTTTGTTGTTTTAGTCTTCCTTGCAATTGGGTTTGTTTCATCAAAGATGTCCTTGAGGTTTAGGTGGGAAAGTGTTCCACCAATGTTTTCCTCTAAGTATTTCATAGTTTCTGTTTTAACATCCAGGTTCTTGATCCACTTGGAGTTGATTTTTGTTTCTGGTGAGATAAGGTGGTTCAATTTCATTCTTCTGCATGTTTCAACCCAGTTTTCCCAGCACCATTTATTGAAGAGAGCCTCCTTCTTCCATTTAATACTTTGGGCCCCCTTATCAAAGATTGTATGTCCATAGGTGTGGGGGTTTAGTTATGGTCTTCCAATTATGTTCCACTGCTCTGTGTACCTATTTATGTTCCATTACCAGGCTGTTTTGATGATGATGGCCTTATAGTTTGAGATCTGGAAGTGTGATGCCTCCATTTCTGTTTCTTTTCTTCAAGATGGTTTTGGCAATTCTGGGTGTTTTCTGGTTCCAGATAAATGATTGTAGTTTTTGTTCTATTCTCTGAAAGAAGCTTAGTGGAACTTTGATGGGTATCACATTAAATTTGCATATGGCTCTGGGGAGAATATTCATTTTGATGATATTTATTCTTCCAGTCAATGAGCATGGGATGTCTTTCCATTTCTTGGTATCAGTTTCTATTTCCTTGAGTAGTGAATCATAGTTTTCAGTATATAAGTCTTTCACTTCTTTGGTCAACTTTATTCCTAGGTATTTGATTGATTTTGCTGAAACAGTAAATGGGAGTGACTTCTGGATGTCTTCTTCTTCAGATTTAGTGTTTGCATAAAGAAATGCCACTGATTTTTGTACATTGATTTTGTAGCCTGATACCTTGCTATATTGCCTAATAGCTTCCAGTAATTTTCTGCTGGATTCTTTAGGTTTTTCCTTGTATACTATCATATCATCTGCAAATAGTGAGAGCTTGACTTCTTCCCTTCCAATCTGTATTCCTTTGATTTCTTTCTCTTGCCTGATTGCTATAGCAAGAACTTCCAATACTATGTTGAAGAGTAACGGTGACAGTGGACAGCCCTGTCTAGTCCCCGATCTGAGGGGGTATGCTTTCAGCTTCTGTCCATTGAGTTTGATGTTGGCTGTAGGTTTGCTATATATGGACTCCATTATCTTGAGGAATTTCCCATCTATTCCCATTTTTTGTAGATTTTTGAGCATGAATGGGTGTTGGATTTTTCCATAGAAAGTTTTATGACCACTTCTGTTACTAACCAGTGGTGTGATATCAGCAAGTCAATGAACTATTTTGTATATGATTTATTGTCTACAAAATGAAGTCTGGAATATATGATTTCCAATTTTTCTTCCAAATAGAAGATCTTATGTAACATTCTTTTTTCTTCCCATTCTTTTGACATTTTAAAGTAAACATGTTGTGGATACCTACCAAGTATTGAAGATATTTGTAAACTTTCATAAGAAAATGAACTTATTTTGTATCCAATGACATTTTATCAGTTTTTAAAGTATTTATTTATTTATTTTATACTATAAAACTGCTCAGATCTGGTTTATGGTGGTGTCGGGGATTGAACCTGGGACTTCGGAGCCTCAGGGATGAGAGTCTCTTTGCATAGCTACTATGCTATCTACCCCCACCCTCTTTATCTATTTTTGAACAAGAGGAATTTATCAACTGTCTCAACAGTTTTCAAATTAATTGAATTTTACCAAAATAAAAATTTCTTTTTTAAAATATCATTTTCTTTTTTAAAATATTATCTTTATAATGTGATGATAACATTAACTATCCGTTGTCTTTTTGAACCCTAAGACAGCAGGAACCTCACATCTCCACTATAGAGCCTATATTTCTCCCAGTCCTGGAACCTTAGGATAGGGCTCACTTTCCCGCATGCCTCTCCCAATCCATATCAAATAATATTGCATCAGCTGATCGCAACCTAATCAATGCAGTGATTGCCACCTCAACATGCTTCAGCTCAGACTGTGTCCAGAGACTTCAGGTGTGGAATGACAACCCTTCAGCTTCATTACTCGTGTGAGACCTTTCCTTTCATAGTATTCTCTAATTCCATCCCAGGTGGGTCACTTTCTAACAAAGTCCCAAAATCTAGATATACACCAGGTTCTGTGAGAGAGAGCATATGTTCACATGTATCCATAAACAAATGCAAAATATATACCTGAAAGCAGAAGTACACTAGAGTTTGCAGTGAGTACCCCCCCCCCAACACTTCCTCTCCACTATTCCAACCTTTGGGTCCATGATTGCTCAACAATTTGTTTGGTTTTGTATGTTAACTTTCTTTTCAGCCACCAGGTTCCAGATGCCTCAGGATGCCAGCCAGGCTTCCCTGGGCTGAAGACCCCACCAATATGTCCTGGAACTCTGCTTCCCCAGAGACCCACCCTACTAGGGAAAGAGAGAGGCAGACTGGGAGTATGGACCAACAAGTCAACGTCCATGTTTGACGGGGAAGCAATTACAGAAACCAGACCTTCCACCTTCTGCAACCCACAACGACCCTGGGTCCATGCTCCCAGAGGGATAGAAAATGGGAAAGCTATCAGGGGAGGGGATGGGTTATGGAGATTGGGTGGTGGGAATTGTGTGGAGTTGTACCCCTCCTACCCTATGGTTTTGTTAATTTATCCTTTCTTAAATAAAAAAATAAATTAAAAAAATATTATCTTCATTTATTGGATAGAGACGGTCAGAAATCGAGAGGGGTAGGGAGTCGGGCGGTAGCGCAGTGGGTTAAGCGCAGGTGGCACAAAGTGCAAGGACCGTCGTAAGGATCCGGGTTCCAGCCCCCGGCTCCCCACCTGCAGGGGAGTCACTTCACAGGTGGTGAAGCAGGTCTGCAGGTGTCTATCTTTCTCTCCCCCCTCTGTCTTCCCCTCCTCTCTCCATTTCTCTCTGTCCTATCCAATAACAACCACATCAATAACAACAACAATAATAACTACAACATCAATAAAAAAAGACAACAAGGGCAACAAAAGGGAAAATAAATAAATAAATAAATAATTAAAAAAAAAAGAAAGAAATCGAGAGGGGAGGGGGTGGTAGAAAGGGAGAGATACAGAAAGACACCTGCAGACCTGCTTTACCAGTTGTGAAGCTTCTCCCCTGCAGGTGGGGAACAGTATTTTAAACCTGGATCCTCAATCACTGTAACATACGTGCTCAACCAGGTGTGACACCACCCAGGCCCCCATTTTCTATTTAAATGTAATTATTATTTTTTTAAATTAAAGCTCCATTCTGCTCTGGCTATTCATCTTTATAGAGACTGAATGTGGGACTTCTTGAATGTAAGTCCTGGATACTATTGTTACACTGTTTCTCAACTTATGAGTAAACATTTTAATGAAAATTAAAATACTTAAAGAGTTAAATTTTAGAAAAATATGAATCAAACTGATTCAATAATAGCCTAAGTTTTGGGGTATATATTTTATGCTAGCAGTTGTGCTAAGCATTTTGTATGTGTAATTTTATTTGTTCTTATTGCTTAGTCAAAGTTTTAGTTGTTGGTTACAGCATTGTATATGTTTGAGGAGTGTAGTTTCATACCTCTTTTTTAAATTTTTTAATATTTATTTATTTTCCCTTTTTTGTTGCCCTTGTTGTAATTATTGTTGTTGTTATTGATGTTGTCTTTGTTAGATAGGACAGAGAGAAATGGAGAGAGGAGGGGAAGACAGAGAGGGAATAGAAAGATAGATACCTACAGACTAGCTTCACGCTTGTGAAGCAACTCCCCTGCAGGTGGGGAGCCTGGGGCTGGAACCTGAATCCTTACACTGGTCGTTTCGCTTTGTGCCACATGTGCTTAACCGGCTGTTCTACCGCCAACTCCCGTTTCATACCTCTTTAGCTGTATGTTGGTACACATAATTACCACCAAAATACCAATAAGCTTCCATCACATTGCACTGGACCTTTTCTACCCTTTGCTTTTTTTCTTCACTTTCTCTGGTAACTCTACCTCTGCAGTCAGAATCCAAATGTTTATTTTGGTTTGTTTTTTAATCCCCCTAGGCGTGAAATAATTTGGTATTTTATTTCCCTTTTTTCCTAAGTTTCACTTTGTGTAATTCCTCCCAGTTCTTTTTTTTTTAACTTTATTTATTTTTCCTTTTGTTGCTTTTTTTTTTTTATTGTTGTTGTGGTAGTTACTGTTGTTGTTGTCATAATTGGATAGGACAGAGAAAAATGGAGAGAGGAGGGGAAGACAGAGAGGGGGAGAGAAAGACACCTGCAGACCTGTTTCACTGCCTGTGAAGCGACAACCCTGCAGGTGGAAAGCCGGGGGCTGGAACCTGGTTATTTACGCAATACCTTGCGCTTTAGGCCACCTGTGCTTAACCCAAGGCGCTACCGCCCAACTCCCCCAGTTCCTCCCGGTTCTATCCATGGTATCTCAAATGCAAATATTTTATCTGAACGTTCTATTATACAAATATATCAACTGAGTTTGACACTAGCTGACTCCCACTATCTCATTTTTTTTTCACAATTTCTTATGAGTCAGTGTTGGTCACAAAGATACTGTAACAGCAACATTGCTTCTACCTGGTACGATGTTTCTATTAAATATGACCTTTATTGTATACAGTTGCCTGAGAAGAGGTCAGGACATGTTATAAATCATAACCAAAATTAGTAGCATTAAAAGAATAAGAACACAGGATGCAGTGGCCTATGAGGGAGTATACTGGATAAAGCACTGGGTTCTTAAATACAATATTCTGAGTTTGATGCATGTGCCAAAGTAATGTTTTGGTCTTCTCTCTCCCCTTTCACATCTCTTTTTCCCTCTCATTGAAAAAATAAATAAATAAGTAAATAGAATGTGATCTTCTCTAACTAGCAACATTATGAAGTATGAGGTAATTTCTAGAAATTTTAAGTTCATGCTTTAAAGTCTCAGTTCTGCCATTTACTAGCTGTGTTACTCTGGGTAGTTTTTCAGATTTCCTTTATGCCTCTCTTGACTCTTGAGAAATGAAGTGAATAATAGTATTCTTAACCAAAATAAGGTGAACTAATGTTTGTGAAGTATTTAGATTAGAGTTAGGACCCAGTTGTGTTATATAAGTGCTTATTAAATTTAAGGCATGCATACATTTGAACTGTGGTGTCATTGGTATTACTTCATTGTCCTATGGGTTTTTATACCATCATTTAGTTGAATGTAATAGACTACTTTACTGCTTTACTTGAAACAAACAGGTGGATCTTTTTCTCACACCATAAGAAATCTGGATGGTTACTATTGCTGACATTCGTTCAGTAGATTATTGAGGTAGAGGCAAACATCTCTGAGATTCTGTGGCTTTTTTATTTCATACTTAAATGACTACTGCAACTACGGTTTAATCATAGTTAAAGAAGAAAAACAGAATAAGCGAGGGTTGCTCTAGTGAAATATTTCTCAGAAGCCCTTCCAGAAGTTTCTAACTTTATTCAGAATCATGATGTGGCCCAGTCAGGTGACTTATTTTCCCCAGGTAGTTTTCCAAACATCCTGGTGGGTCTGCAATCTTTTATGGTCAGTGCCCAAATATCAGTGATGTGAGAAATTAACCTGTTTTTTGTTTATTTGCTTGCTTTGCTGTGTTTTGTTTTTGATAGGTGGGTTTTTGAGAAGAATGGAAATTGTTCAACCACTAGGAATGAGGTGTCAAAACTAGTTTAGGTTCCAACAGGCTCACTTAGTCTTTTCTGGTAATGAGAAAAGTGAGTTTTCTTGGTTTGAATTTGGCTAACTTTACAGATAGTTTAAGTTGGTTTCTGGCATTTGGAAGAATTGCTTTAATGCTGATATCTCTCCCACAAATCACTGTTTCTTAAACAAAATAATGGTGTTTGGTTTAAATTGGTAGAATTTGGATCAACTGTCAATGCCCATGTTCAGCGGGGAAGCAATTACAGAAGCCAGAACTTCCACATTCTGTACCCCATAATGACTCTGGATCCATTCTCCCAGAGGGATAAAGAATAGGGAAGCTCCCCAGAGCCCCACCCCACTAGGGAAAGAAAGAGATAGGCTGGGAGTATGGATCTACCTGTCAATGCCCGTGTTCATCGGGGAAGTAATTATAGAAGCCAGACCTTCCACCGTCTGCATCCCACAATGACCTTGGGTCCATACTCCCAGAGGGATAAAGAATAGGAAAGCTAACAGGGGAGGGGATGGGATAAGGAGTTCTGGTAGTGCGAATTGTGTGGAGTTGTAGCCCTCTTATTCTATGGTTTTGTCAATGTTTCCTTTTTATTAAAAAAAAAAAAAAAAGAATAGGGAAGCTATAAAGGAAGGGGATGGGATATGGAGTTCTGGTGGTGGGAATTGTGTGGAGTTGTTACCCCTCATATCCTATGGTTTTTGTAAGTGTTCCCTTTTTATAAATAAAAATTAAAAAAAGAAAAAAAATTCTCATTTGTACTAGATGTTTACTACACTAGTTTCTAAAACAAACTTTTAACTAGCTCTGAGGATAATTAACACAGAGGGCCAATAAATGGATTGTAGACATTTTATACTTGTTCTTAACTATGGGAAAATTTACATAATATGGCAAGAAGTATCGAAACTTTCCATTCTTGCAATCCACATTTCCATAATAGTACTTTTAAGGAGGCTACCAGTTCTCCCAAAGTTTGCCTTTTATGGAAATAAAGTGTGGGTACTAAGGGAAAATTCTAATAGGCTATAGCAGGATATTCTTGCCATCTTACAAAATGAAGTGTATGTTTCTGACAATAACTTATGGATTGGTCATTTCTATGTGAAAGGTATCTCATATCTCATAGGGGATATCTAGAACAGTGATGAGTGTTACTACAAAAGCTCACCAAAATCATCATTTCTATAATGGGTAAGTGTCTTCTAGTGGGCAAATTTTCACAAATATGAACATTATTGGAAACTCTCTGCCAGAGCTGGGTGATAACATATGAGTAAGGTTTCAACAGATGGAGAAGATGGTATGAATCATTAATGTCTGAGAGGCAAAGAAGAATAAATATAAAAGTTAAATTTGGGTGGGGGAAAACAGTCTTATAATAATGAAATAAATAATTATTTTTAATGGTATAGTAGAAAACAAAATTGGGTCCTGGAACTTTTGTCAACAGGAATCTTTGTTTTAATACTATCACTTAGAGGGAAGAGAGTCTGGAAAACAAAAGAGGAAGGCAGGTACTGTTTCTCTGAGAGGAAAAAGGAAAAAGGAAGGACACTTGCAAAGTTGTAATAGTTGTAGGTATCACTTAGGAAGTAGAGGCAGAGATGTAGAAGTGAATAAAAATGGATATATATATATATATATCCCATATAGATGTAGTAGACCCATATCTTTGACCTTGGGAGAACTATGGTAGTTTCCAATGGAGGGGGGTGGAGGCACAGTACTGGTGATGGGAATGGTGTGGAATTTCTTATAATTTTGTAAATCATTATTAGATCACTAATAAAAATAAAATATAATAAAAAGTTATGGGATATATATTCCATAAAATACTACTCTGCAGTCAAAAAGATACTATGTCCTTTTGGAAAAGTGTATGGAACTGGAGGTGATTATGCTTAGAGAGAAGTAAGTTCTTCTTCTAGCGTTGGCCCTTCTTCTGTAGCCAGTCAACAGCGTCAGGTTGAGCCTGATGTAAAGTTTCGAGACCTCCTTTGAATCTGGAGAGGTGGCAGTCATTGACTATGTGGGTCATAGTCTGTCTGTAGCTGCAGGGGCAGTTTGGGTCGTCTCTGGCTCCCCAGCGATGGAACATAGCGGTGCACCGGCCATGGCCTGTTTGATAGCAATTGAGGAGGGTCCAATCATAACGTGCTAGGTCAAAGCCGGGTTGATGCTTGCAGGGGTCTGTGATGAGGTGTTTGTTCTTTACCTCAGCTGACTGCCAACTCTGTTTCCAAGAGTCTGGAACAGAGGAGTTCAGTGTAGGCGTAGGGGACCAGATTGGATAACGAGACGTCAAGCATTGGACAGGGTGGGTGAAGATATCCGCGTATATTGGCAGGTCTGGTCGAGTGTAGACGTGGGAAATGAACTTAGACGATGCCGCATCCCAACGAATATCTAGCGGGGCGATGTTGCTAAGAACTGGCAGCCATGGAACCGGGGTGGAACGGATGGTTCCAGAAATTATCCTCATGGAGGAATATAATTTGGAATCGACCAAGTGGACATGGGGGCTACAGAACCATACTGGGGCACAGTATTCTGCAGTGGAATAGCATAATGCCAGAGATGATGATCGTAGTGTGGAAGCGCTCGCGCCCCATGAGGAGCTGGCCAGTCTTGCAATGATGCTATTCCTCGCGCCCACCTTTGCTGCAGTTTTTATGAGATGTTTGTGAAATGACAGGGTGCGATCGAGAGTAACGCCAAGATAGACTGGCTGGGCTTCATGCCGGATTCTCGTATCGTCAAGCTGCACATTAAGCTCACACGAGGCCGAGGCATGGTGTAGATGGAAAACAGATGATACCGTTTTTGCAGTGCTAGGGATTAGTTGCCATTTTTTGCAGTAATCAGATATCAGAGCCATGTCTTTTGTGAGTGTTTCCTCGAGGATGTCAAACTTGGATGCCTGAGTTGCACAGCAGATGTCATCAGCGTAGATGAACTTCCTTGAAGAAGTTTCTGGAAGGTCATTGATGTAAATATTAAATAGCGTAGGAGCCAGAACAGAGCCCTGGGGGAGGCCACTTGAGACAAGTCTCCATCTGCTAGACTTGTCACTCAGATGCACCCGGAATCTTCTGTTTTGGAGAAGAAACGATATAGTGTTGGTCACCCATGGAGGCAGGCATCTTGAGATCTTGACTAGGAGACCACGGTGCCAGACCATGTCATAGGCTGCTGTGAGATCAACAAAGACAGCACCCGTCTTTAAATTCTTCTGGAATCCATTTTCAATGTAAGTTGAGAGAGCCAGGACTTGTTCGCAGGTAGATCTTCCTGGGCGTAAACCAGCTTGGGTGGGTGATAGGAATTTCTCTGTAAGAGGAGAAATACATGACAGAAGCAGCCTCTCAAGGAGTTTGTAACACACAGAGAGGAGAGAATTTGGTCTATAGCTGGCGGCCAGTGTTGGGTCTTTCTTTGGTTTCAAAACTGCTATTATCTTCGCACGACGCCAAATTTTGGGCATAGATTCAGATTCCAAGATGTGGGACAGGAATGTAGTGAGCCACTTCTTTGCCGCGGGGCCCAAGTTAAGAATGAGTTCTGGGGTGATGTTATCATAGCCAGCAGCCGTTCCTAGTTCAACCCTCTTCAAAGCGTCTTCCAGTTCAGACAGTGTAAAGGGAGAGAGTTTTGGAGATGGACAAGATAAATGGAAGTGGGATGACCACTCATTGGAAATTTCTCTTTTCCAGACTGGGTCGATCTTAGCACGTCCAACTTGAGTTAGGTGACTGGCCACTGAGTTTGGAGATACGGGAGGATGTGAGACGGGAGGGGGTTGGCTACCGGCACCCAGAGTATGAAGAAGCTTCCAGGCCTTCCTACTTGAGTGGGTGAAGTTCAGACTTTCCGTGAGTTGTTGCCAGCGGACTTGGCGTGCTATATCCAGGGAGGCAATGAGATGGTCAGCCACATCTGGGTCGCCCGACTCATCATACTGTTTTAGTAGTTGCTCGCATTCAGCATCAAGACAAGGCGTATAGTTAGCACGTCTCCCACGAGGAATAGCTTTGGGAAGCTGCTTTGAAGATGGCTTGGCGGAAGCGCCTGTAGGAATCTTCAGAGGGGATAGAGTTAATTGGAATTGCAGGAATAGATTTGTTGGTAAGATCACTGAACAGACGCCAGTTTGCTTTCCGAAAGTTCCATCTTAGTTTCTCCGAGCACAGAATCAGTGGGAGCTGGAGACCAATGTGGATGATAACTGGGTGGTGATGACTGTGCGGGAAGATCTTGAGTACTTGTCTCATAGTGGGAAAGGCTTGGCCGTTGACTGTGCTAATCCAGCACAGGTCGGGTGACGAGTCTTTATTCCATCTAGCACTGTGAAAAGAGCCTGGCTGTTTGGGATCATATAATAGGGAGAGGTCATTCGCTGAAGCCCAGTCGGCTAAGATAGAGCCGTCAGCACGAGTGGAGGAATATCCCTAGTCTTGGTGATGACTATTAAAGTCTCCAACGTAAACGGCTGGGTGATTCGGGATAGGCAGGACCTCATTATCCCATGAGGCACTGGGAGGCTTATATACATTGACGAGCTGAATAGTTCCAATAGTAATGGAGTCATAGAAGGTCGAAGAGGCCGTATGGTAAACGTCCGCAAGATACGTTTTAGCGTAGATGGCTCGGCCGTGTTTAGGATGGAGATTATAGCATATTAAATTGAATCCACTGATGATGAATCGAGCAGCTTCATCGACTGCTATATGTGTTTCTTATAGGCAAATAACATCTGCCTGATGCTGTATTGCCAACTGACCAATAAGAACGCGTTTAGCAAAGGACAGCCCCTCAACATTAAGTTGGAGGACTTGAAGAGCAGGACCAACATCTTGAAAGCTGTCAGGAGCTGCTTGTTGCTGGCTTTGAAAGTGACTGGCATCCATGTGGATTCAGTCGGCTAGGAAGGATCATCAGTTTCCCCAATGAATGGGTACTCATGGGATGCACCATGGGAAGGTCGATCCAATGCATCCAAGAAGTAAGTAAAGAGATGAAAGACATCTACTAGATTATTTCACTAATATGTGGGATCCTGAGAACTGATATACATGAACTGGCAAAACAAACAAACAAAAAACAGAAGCAAACAAACTGTTTCTAAGACTTCTGAGGAACTATGGTGGTCATCTTTGGGAGGTAGGAAGGCAGGGACACAGAACTTTGGTAGGGGATTTGGTGTGAAAATATACACTGTAACGATGTAACTCATTATTACTCACAAATAAAAAAAAAGGGTAAAGGTCAAGTAAACCTTAAAGATATTTACAACAATGATTAGGAAGTGGTATTTCCTGAAGTCTAAGAGGAGTCATTTGGCTCTTTTTGAGGGTATAGGTGATACAATCTGACCTATAGTTTCAGGAAGATAAGTCTATCGGCAGTATAAGGGTGATATGGAGAAGCCAGAGTGGAGGCAGAAGATCAGTTACAGGAATTATTCAACAAGGTAACAGCTGTATAAATAGAAATAAAGGGTTCATTTGAAAGTTGTTGCAAGGAATAAATTACTAGAGCGTGACTGTTGATTGGATGTTGTAGTAGAAACTGTCAGTTGTCTCCTACTGTTTTCTCTCTGCATTAACCTCTTAGGACTACCATTAACAAAATACTACAAATCTAAATAATTAAATACAGTTTAAAAACAAGTGAAATTTATTATCTGCTACTTCTAGAGGCTTGAATCTAAGATGTCAGCAAGGCTGGTTTCCAATGAGGACTGCGAGGTAGAAAATGTTGCAAGTTACTTTCTTAGTTCCTGGTGACAGCCTGCAATCCTTGACATTTTGTGGCTTGTCACAATTCCAATCTTTGCCACCATATTCATAGAGCATTCTCCATGTGTCTCGTTATTTATTATTTATTTATTTATTCATTCATTCATTTATTATTTTTATTTGCTACCAGAGTATTGCTGGAGCTTGGTGGCCACATGATGAATCCACCACTCCTGGTGAACATTCTTTCTGCCTTCTCCCTTTCCTTTTCTTTTTTCTTCTTTCTTCCTTTCTTTCAACAGAGAAGTTGAGAGGAGAGAGAGAGAGAGAGAGAGAGCAGCAGGAGCACTACTTCACTATTGGTGAAGCTTGTCACCAGCAGATGGGAACCAGGGGCTTGACCCTGGGTCTTTGTACACTGTAATGCATGCTCTCTATTGGGTATACCATTGCCTCTGTCATCTTATATTGAGTAAGGAACTATTATCAATATGATCCATCTTAAATTGTATCAAAATTCTAAACATGACCTTTTTATTTTTCATGGTACATGAGATCAGATTTTCAATGCATCTTTTGGGGGGAGATACATGTCAATCTATTGCCATTCTATTTGATATTAATAGAGTTATTATTTTGGGCTGTGTAACCCCAGAAATATAGGCTACTTTTCCTAGCTTTGGCTACATGGAGACATGTTGGGCAATGAGTGGAAGGTGGAAGTATTATATGGCAGTTTCTTCTGTAAGCTTTCCTTAAAGGGCAATGTACATGTGAAATAAAATGTTCCCCAATAGAAATTTCACGATAGGGAGTTGGGTGGTAGTGCAGCGGGTTAAGCGCATGTGGCACAAAGCGCAAGGACCACATAAGGATCCCAGTTCGAGCCCCTGGCTCCCCACCTGCAGGGGGAGTCGCTTCACAGGCAGTGAAGCAGGTCTGTAGGTGTCTTTCTCTCTCCCTGTCTTCCCCTCCTCTCTCATTTCTCTCTGTCCAATCCAAAAACAATGACATCAACAACAACAATAATAATTACAACAATAAAACAACAAGGGCAACAAAGGGGAATAAATAAATAAATAATTCCACAATATAAAGACAGGTAGGTCTGCTGTTCCTGCATTTTAGCAAACCTAGAGGACTAGAAATGTAACCAATCAGGTTGAATATTTTCATTTAGCAGAATGTAGCCCACCAAATTGTATGTTTCATTTTGTATTCACTAGCACCCTGGACGTGGTATGTAACCAATTCACCTCATCCTTCCTCTTACATGTACCTTGATGACTCACAATGTGACCAATCAATCTGCACATTACCCTGTACCTGAACACACTTGATTGGTGCACCTTGTAACTACCTTGTAACCAATCAAAATGCACCCTTCCAAAATCACTTGCATGCAAATATGGTGGTTTGTGGGCCCTGCCAGTGTTCAACCACATCTGCACAATTTCCCAACAGAGAGGGAGAGAAAGCAAGTACACCAGAGCATCACTCTAATGCATGTGGTGCTGGGGACTTAACCTCAGACCAGAAGGTCCAACATTTTGTTTACTGCACCACCTCCTGGCCTGCTTGATACAGCTTTTTATTTTATTTTATTTTTCCCCTTTTTGTTGCCCTGGTTGTTTATAGTTGTTGTTATTTTTTATATTGTTGTCATTGTTGTTGGATAGGACAGAGAGAACTTGAGAGAGGAGAGGAAGGCAGAGGTGGAGAGAGAAAGACACCTGCAGACCTCCTTTCACCATATGTGAGCAAACCCCCTGCAGGTGGGGTTAGGGTTAGGGGCTTGAAACAGGATCTTGATGCCAATCCCTGAGCTTTCTGCCATGTGTGCTTACCTCACTGCACCACCACCTGGCTCCATACAACTTTTTTAAATGTGTATTAAAAAACATTTGGGTATGACATTTACTTTTATAATAGGCCAAATCATTACCTACTATGTTAATTAATTATGGCATATGCCCAGTCTCTGAAAGATTTTAGTTTATGACCCCTGAAATATGTTTTTTAAATTTTTATTGGGGGGGAGTTAATGATTTACAGTAAACAGGAAATACAGTTATTGGTACATATGTAAAAATTTTCAGTTTTCGGCAAAACACTCTAACCCCCTGCTTAGGTCCTCCTCCACCATCATGCACCAGGACCTGAAACCACCCAGCCCCGTTCCTTTAGTTTGGTGCAATATACCAAACCAAGTCCAGGTTCTGCTTTGTGTTTCCACTATCTTAGCATAGCATATGGTGCTTTTTCCAGAGATAAGGGACAATGAATAAGAAGGATGTTTTAGTGAGAGGACATAAGAATATTAAGTATACGTGAATATGAGTCACCAGTAAGCCATTCATTAGGTCACTCCAAGAAGACCACATCCAACATCCTGAATAATGTTTTCCAAAGCCACCCATTCCTTTGGGCATACAGGCACAGGAATAGAGATCACTGCAAACAAAATGAGGAGCTTTGGCAAATGCACTGGCAGACTGAGGTAATGGGGACACACTTTACATGTGCAAAAAAATTTATCCTGTAACTCCAATCTATTCACCATACTACTTTTTCTTATAACTTTTTTCCTGATTCTTCATAGAATCCCTGGTGTTTAAAAAAACTCACAACTTAGTAGAGCAGTGTAGCAAATACTGCCCATTTTTAAACCATTGAAAATTTGCAACCAGAAACATCAACACAGCTACTAGTAGCTATGCTTATTTGGCCTGTAAATAATTCCTCCTGGTTAATTAAAAATCTCCAGGCTACAACAACAACAACAACAATAATTACAATAATAACAACAAGGGCAACAAAATGGGAAAAATGGCCTCCAGGAGCAGTGGATTTGTAGTGCAGGCACCAAACCCCAGAATAACCCTGTAGGAGAAAAAAAATCCAGGCTAATTAACTATATTGGCATAAATTTATATAGAAGAAAATTTTAAAAATCTATAATAAACATGAGTTGTTACAGAGAAAAAGTGATTTTTAAGTTATTCCTGCTACTTACAGCTTTATTTTTTGGTCCATAGAGGGGTAAGCATTAGGGGAAGATGACCAGAAGGCTCTGAACTCCAGTTCCATGAGGACTTAGAGAGAGAAGAGAGAGGAAAAACAAACAAACAAACAAAAAGGAAGGACACTCAGAAGTAGTAGGTGTAACTTAGAAAGGAAGAGGAGGCAGGACCATTTTATAAATGGGAAAATATATAGAGAGATAGTTATAGAAATAATAGTCAATCCATATCTGTGATCTTGGGAAAACTACTACAGTTTCCAGTGGCAGGAATGGGGACACAGAACTCTGGTAATTGAAAAGGTGTGGAATTAAAGCCATGTTATCTTATAATTTTGTAAATCAATATTAAAACACTAATAAAAGAAAACAGAACTGTTATATTAAGGCAAAAGCACAAATCATTAAAATAACGAATGGTTTTTTTTTTAGGAATGCAAACATTTTTTAAATCAGAATCCCCATATGTAAGGGTCCATTCAGTTTTTTTATCTTTATTTATTTATTGGATAGAGACAGGCAGAAATTGAAAGGGAAGGGGATATAGAGAGGGAGAGAGACAGAGAGACACCTGCAGCCCTGCTTCACCACTCATAAAGTTTTCCCCCTGCAGGCGGGGACCAGGGGCTCAAACCTGGGTCCTTGTGCATTGTAACATGTGCACTCAACCAGGTGGACCACCACCTGGCCCTGGGATACAAATTTTTAAAAAAGACTTTATTTATTAACCACAGGGGAAGAGAAAACATAGGAGAGAACCAGATTACCACAGTTTTATGTAGCATTGTGGTGGTGGGGAGGGGTGAGAGGTGAGGGGAGGAAGCCAACCCTGTGCTTTACCACAGTTAAAAGAACAACAACAAAGAAACCTAGTGGAGTTCTTCATTTGGCTTAAAGCCTGATTAGGAAAGTTCAGAAAAGCATGGATGAGTAGCTATTTTCTCTATACCTTTAATATTCTGCCTTCTCTTCCCCTCACTCCATATTCTGATTCAGAGACTATGTAGAGAATTTTTAAAAATTTTATTTTCTTTAGTGTTTTAAATATTGATTTACAAAATTATGAGATAATAGGGATATAATTCCACACTGTTTCCACCACCAGATTCCTGTGTTCCTATTGCTCACATTAGGAACTGCAGTAGTTATCCCAAGGTCACAGATGGGGTTCACTATTATTTCTATATCTACCTGTATTTTATATATATTTACCCATTTATTCTATGGTACTGCCTTCTCTTCCTTTCAAAGTCACACCCACACCTATTGATGCTTCTGACTGTCTTCCTTTTCCCCTCTTCTCTGTCTTGGTCTTAATGGAACTAGAGTTCAGAGCCCGCTGGTCATCATCCCCTGACATTTATCCCTTTCTACGAGTATGGACCAAAATTCTTTTTAGGGTGCAGAGGTGGAAGGTATGGCTTCTGTAATTGTTTCTCTGCTGGATATGGGCATTGGCATGTTAAATATCAAGCTCAAGCAAAAATTACTGAAGTCATGGGCCCCTTCAAACATACCTAAAATAGACTTCCCAGCTTCTCTCCATCCTAATATTCTTTTTCTCATCTGTTCTAGTCCTGCTTTTTGGTTGCTATTTATTGTTTAATTTTATTGTTTTGCCTTGCTTTATATGTTATCACATTTCAGCCACCAAATTGTAGATGCTACTATGATTCCATCTTATCTTCCCTGGGCAGAGGACCTAACTAATGTGTCCTGGAACCCCACCTCTCCAGAGCCCATAACCACTAGGTGAAAATAGAGAATATCTGCTTTAAGAGGACCTATCAGAAAAACCCATGTTGTCTTTTTATAATATAATCCTGCTTTTGATTGGCTGAAACATGATCATGATTTAAAAAAAAAAAAAACTTCCAAACAGACTCATGCAACTTCAATGTGAGAACACTTACTGGAAGGCAGAGAGAATTCATTTATATTTATTTCCCTCCTAGTATTCCCTGGCGTTGTAGTGTAGGAAAACATAAGTAAATGGGAAAAGTCAGTTTACCCTGAAAAAAAAAATGTCCTACATATCCAAACTCAGAATGATTTTTTTCCCCCTTTATTGTCACAAGGGTTATCATCGCTGGTGCTTGGTGCCTGCACGAGGAACCTCTGCTCCCTCTGGCTATTTTTCCTTTTTAAAATTATTTTATTTGACAGAAATTGAGAGACAAGTTGGAAGTATGAATCGACGTGTAAGAGCCCATGTTCAGCGGGGAAGCAACTACAGAAGCCAGACCTTCTACCTTCTGCATCCCATAATGACCTGGGGTCCATACTCCCAGAGGGATAAAGAATAGGGATAAAGAATAAAGCTATCAGGGGAGGGGATGGGATACGGAGCTTTGGTGGTGGGAATTGTACCCCTCTTATCCTATGGTCTTGTCACTGTTTCCATTTTATAAATAAATTTTGAAAAAAAAGAAATTGAGAGGGGAGGTGGGAAACTGGGGGACAGACACCTTCAGTAGTTGCTTCACTGCTCCTGAAGCTTCCCCCTGCAGATGGGAAGCGGAGGCTAGAGCCTGGGTCCTTGTGCATGGTATACATATATATCTTTATTTATTTATTTATTTATTTATTTATTTATTTATTTATTTGAGTAAAGTCTTGTAACAGAAATGGTTACCTGACACTACTTCCTTTATAACCTTTTATCTATAAACCTCTGCTTAAAAGTTCATAGTCTGACTAGTCTTATTGCAGGGCTGTCTGTCCAGGGGGAATAGAATTCAAAAAGGAATTTCACAGCGACTGGAAATAATGCAACACCGAAAACCCAATTAACGCAAGTTTCCAAAATAATGCAAGTCATTCAAAAGGCACCACTGTGCGGGGTACATGCACGCACTGCCACCACCTGGCTCTCCGAGTGGGGCACTAACAGCAGCCACTCCACCTGCGCGTCCCTCAGCTGTCGTCAAATATCATCGCAGTCAGCGCAGTTTTCATACACACGCCACCACCCCCCACTCGGGCCCGGCGTCCTCTCGCCTGGGCAGCGCTCCCTTTCCCCAGAGGAGATGCCCCGAGCTCAGCTCACATCTGGAGAGACCACTTGTGGACCCTTGGACTGTCTAAGCAGCGCCCCCCGCCGGATCCCTGGAGCCTAGAAGTAGCCAACGCCGAAATAGAATGACGAAGATGACGAAAGAGCTGACGCCAGACCGCCTGCCGGGCGGGGGCCGCCAGTCGAGCCTGTGAACGTTGCCCGCCCTCTGTCCCTTCGTCCCTCCAGCTCGGGCCTCCAGAGCGCTCCGGGTTGCGCAGGTCCCGAGGGGCGCGCCCCGCCGCAGCCACGCCCCTCCCCGCCGCAGCCACGCCCCTCCCCGCCGCAGCCACGCCCCGCCTCCTGCAGAGCGGGTTTCCCTCAGCGCCGCCCCCGCGCGCTGGGCGCTGAGCCTCTTCCCCAAGCATCTGGCGGTTGAAACGGACCAGGCCTTTGGCGAACATGGCGCTTGTTCCCTGTCAGGTGCTGCGGGTGGCCATCCTGCTGTCATACTGTTCTATCCTGTGCAACTACAAGGCCATCGAAATGCCTTCGCATAAGACCTACGGAGGGAGCTGGAAGTTCCTGACGTTCATTGATCTGGTAAGACCGTCCCTTCCCCTCCCCCACCTGCCCACGCGCCAAGCCTGTGTGGTTGTGGCCGCGAGCACCTGCGCGCGTGCGCGCCTGCGGGTTCGACTCCGCTGCTGCTTCCCGAGGGAGTGCGTCTCAAGGCCTGGTTGCCTTGGCAGCAGCACATTCTGAGCCGCCCAGTGGTACCTAGTAACAGGGACATGAGTGGAAGTGGGGCGCAGCCTGGTGGTGGGCTGTTGGGAGGGGCGCACAGACCTACTTCTAAGAGATGACCCAGGAAAATTCTCAATTAAGCAACTGTATCCGACGACCTTGAACGTGAATGACCTCAGAACCACTCACCTTCACCCCAAGGTGCTTACTAGAGCACCACCATAGGATCAAGTTGCAGCAACTGAAGGAAACTAGGTATTGCCGAATTGTTTGGAGCTTATTCAGAAAGAATCAAAACCTTCCATACAAAGAAAACACTTAATAAAACCTGTGTGTCACTTTTTGCCCATTGTCAGTAATCTACTTCCAAACTCCTCCCCTAGAAACAATAGGGGAGGGTTTCAAAGTGTGACTTCAACCAGTGTGACTTTACACTTTATCCCCTTTCACATGAAAGTTTGCTGTTTGCATAAGCAGCTTCTCTATTGCACATAGTAGCCTTGGCGATTGAAATTGTTTTTTGGTTGCCCTCTCCCAATTCCCAGGCCCTGAAAAGGAACAGAATCAGGCCATCCAATTTATGACATGCCCTGGAGCCTAGAAACTGCAGGGTGAAAGGTAACTGACTAATTTAGTCTGTAAATAATAAACACCCTCTGAAAGATGATTAAGTCTGTGCAGTGGGTTACAACAAAAGAAATGAGTTCTAAGGACTAGAAAGAATGTATAACCATTTTCTGGGATCCCAGAAGTGTCCAAGACTATACGCCAGGTTGAGTATACAAGCGAGAAGTACAATGTCTTTAATTGCTGATTTTCCATTTTGAGGAAGAGAACTTAACTATTTTAAGTTATTTCCAAGTACTTGGACCCTTCAGAGAAATAAAGAGGATTCTGGCTTACAAATACTTACAAATACTACAAATACTACCTTCCATTTCCTCAAGAGAGGAAATTATATTATTTTTTCAGCAGTTTTCAAACTGCATGCTTAATCCTGCTGCACATCTTCACAGGGCATACAGTTTCAAGGGCTTCAATTTTTATTTACTTGTATTTATTTTTCCCTTTTTTGTTGCCCTTGTTTATTGTTGGTGTAGTTATTATTGATGTTATTGATGTTGTCGTAGTTAGATAGGACGGAGAGAAATGGAGAGAGGAGGGGAAGACAGAGAGGGGGAGAGAAAGACACCTGCAGACCTGCTTCACCACCTGTGAAGTGATTCCCCTGCAGGTGGGGAGCAGGGGGCTCAAACAGGAGTCCTTACTGGTCCTTGCGTTTTGCCACATGCACATAATCTACTGTGCTACCGCCCGACTCCCCGGGATTCAATTTTTAAATCCTCAACTGCCATTTCTTTTTTTTTTTTGTTCTTGAAACTGATCTGCATCAGAACATAGGTGATCCTTCCCAGCTCTTTAATCACCCTCATTCATCCAAGAGAACACCATGGGACGAGCTGTGTGCTGTGATTATCCATTCATTTTAGCAGTCAGAGGACACATACTTGTCACTATGGCCATCTTCATGTTTGGTTGAAGAATGAAATTAGATTTGTTTTGACAAAAAGTCTTATTGGGTTGACTTGTCAATGAGGATTGGCTCTGCCAATTATGTATGGTAGATGTTCTCCATATATTTAGTGAGCTACATCTGCAGCCCTAAGGTTCTGAAAAATATGTATCAGGATATTGGAAATCATATCCTTTAAGTTTTAAATGTTTAAATACATGTTAAAAGTGGTTAGATGTTATTTAAAAATATTTGCGTTTTTCAAAATTCTTTTAGGCAGTATGAGAAAAAAAATAGTGAAAAACTGTGACTTCTGATTGAAATATTGTATAAAAATTACATTTAACCAAGAGTCCTGTTGAGAAAATACATTGAATACTTGCCTAGTGGGGAGATACCATGATCACAAAAGTGGTTTTCCCAAGGGGAAACATATCCATTGTATTCTGGATGTGCTGACCTCTGTAGTTTCCCCAAATGTGGTGGTGGTGTGGGTCTGTGTCATGCTTAAAAAAAAAAAAAAAAAAGAAAAAGGAAAGAAAGAAGGGACAGAGAGAGGAAGAAAGAATATGAAAAATATATGCATAAAGCACTCAAGCTAAGTGTTTTGTTTTTTATTACAGTTAGTCTTTAAAACATAAGCATAATAAGCATAGTTAAAACAACAACCTTAGAAACAACATGAAGTGATCAGGCTGCTTATAATTTATATTTGACATTTTGGGTTGTGTATTTAAAGAGATGAAATAGAAGAGAGGAGAAGAAATGGGGAAGGACATTGGAAGTAGTAATAGGTGTAGACTTGGAAAGGAAGAGAAGATGGGACCATGGGAGAAATGGGCAGATATGTACAATACAGACAGATAGTTGTAGAAGTAACCGTTAATCCATATCTGCAACCTTGGGAGAACTGTGGTAGCTTCCAATGGAGGGAACGGGGATACAGAACTCTGGTGGTGGGAATGGTGTGGAATTATACCTCTGTTATCTTATAATTTTGTAAGTCAATATTAAATCACTAGTAAAATTTAAAAAGTGAGTTGAAATAAACTTTACTAATTGGTGCCTTGGGCAATTTTATGATTAGAAATTTATTTGGGGGAGTTGGGCTGTAGTGCAGCGGGCTAAGCACAGGTGGCGCAAAGCACAAGGACCAGCATAAGGATCCCGGTTCGAACCCCGGCTCCCCACCTGCAGGGGAGTTGCTTCACAGGCGGTGAAGCAGGTCTGCAGGTGTCTTTCTCTCCTCCTCTCTGTCTTCCCCTCCCTCTCTCCCTTTCTCTCTGTCCTATCCAACAACGACAACAATAATAATAACTACAACAATAAAACAACAAGGGCAACAAAAGGGAATAAATAAATAAAATAAATATAAAAAAATTAAAAAAAAAGAAATTTATTTGGGCAATTTTGGAAAATGTTCAGCTTCTCAGATTCCTGATGAGAATGGCCCTTTTTTAGCCAGTCTGGATTGCAGAGAGTTAGGGCATACATACTGGTGGTGGTCACAGTATGATTCCAATTTTTGGAGCATCACTATATCAGAATGTATCTTGGAAATCTCTGTATCTAGGAGCGTATGGTTATGTGACAATAAACATTTCAGCACTATCCTTATATTTCTTTAAGTATGAGAATCATAGCTGTAGAATCTGAGTTTATGGTAGGTTGTGTGCTGTACTGGTTGAACTGGCTCCTGCCTCTTGAAAGTGGAAACACAGGTTATTGTTTATTATTTCCCAAAAGATTTTTTCCCTAAGATTGAAAAACTGTGATAGAACTAAACTGTAGGAGAATTCAGTGCTTCAGAGAAATTTAAACAAGTAAAAGGGAAATGTGTATGATAGGCAGAATGGGCCACCAGAGAGAGATAATCTACATCCATATCCCTGGGACCTGTGAATGTATTATTGACAAAAGGAATTATGAGTTGATCAACTGACCTTAAAACATTAGACAATGGCAAGTTTTTAACACTCCTACCTGCACTCTGATGGTATCCTATGAGAATGTTATTTTGACCTTCTGTATGATGTATATGACATATACTTTCTTAATGTATGTTCACTGAAAAAACATCTTTGATTTTCCTCATTCCATTTTGATGTTATGCAAGATTTTACTAGTAAATACTCTGTCGAAGTTCTGGTTGGATTTGCTCACTTGACACTGTCTCATATTTGTCCAGATCTCTTCAGAACATTGGTATTGAAGTAATTTCTCTCAACCCTGAGGTGCTATAGATCTGGATAAGTTTCTCCACCCCAGTAGTTGCCATACAGCATAACATGCAGAGGGATATCAGGCTTGAGACAGCCATAGAGGAGTCTAAGGGGTGCATGGCAGTTTGGAGAGATTCAGTGGGTCAAGCAGAGGGTCTTTGAGCCTGTAGTGGGCTGCAAAAAATATCCCAGAATGGTTTTCAGCCATGGAGGGATTTGGTGGGATACGCAGAGGGACACTTATGCCAGGTACTCATTGGGATGTATAGAGGGAATGGCAAGCAGGATTTGAGGGACGCACAGAGAGGGAGTCCCTGGAGAGACTTGCAAGCAGAAGGTCCCTGAACCTGGGGAAGGATACAAATGGGTCCTTTGGTTTATGAGCCCAGAGGAACTCTGGACAATTCAGAGAATCTCAGGGTATGGAGTATAGTAAAAAGGGATATTTTGCAAACTTTGTGGAGCAGTGGGCTATGGTGTTAGAGGCAATGGCACTAAGCATGATGGGAACCAGGAAGGCTGTGACAGATTCAGTAGACAGGTAGCACAGCAGGATTTTGCTGAGGACTTCTGCATCATTGTTCATTGGGATATTGGTATCTAGTTGGCCTTTTTTATATGGTCTTTTTCTGCTTTGGGTAATAGAGTGATAATTGCCTCTCAAAATGTGTTAAGGGGTGACATCACCCCTTTGGTTTTTTAGAAAACTTTGAACACAGTGGATGTGCTTTTAGTTATTTGAAAGTTTTGTAGGATTTCATTAGTAAAGCCATGGTAACCTGGCTTTTTTTTTTTCTCCTTTTTTTGAGATAGGGAGGTTGAGGATGAGCAACTTTTGTTTACTGATTTTTTTTCTGCACTAATGATTGGCCTATTTGGGATATCTGCTTGGTTCAATGTTAGATACTTGTATAGTTCATTTCTTAAAAAATACTTTGTGGCGGAGGGTTGATAGCATAATGGTTATGCAAATAGACTCTCATGCCTGAGGCAGACTTCTCCATTCAAACTCTAAAAGCCAGAAGAGAATGGCACAATATCTATCAAGCCCTCAATGAAAAAGTGTTTCAACCAAGGATAATATATCTTACTAGACTTTCATTCAAACTAGATAGAGGTATCAAAACCTTCTCAGACAGGCAGCAGTTAAAGGAGGCAACTATCTCCAAGCCTGCCCTGAAAGAGGTTCTAAAGGACCTCCTACAAAACAAGAACATCCCAAAATACTTGCCATGTATCAGAGCAAATAAAAAATTGTTGAATAATGTCACTGCTATATCTTTAAATCCACAATACCAGTAAATGTCAATGGCTTAAATTTGCCCATTAAGAGGCAGATTGGGAGGATGTATCAGAAAACCTACCTAACCCAGCCATATGCTTCTTGCAAGAATCCCACCTGACCCAACAAGACAAACACAGACTTAAAGTGAAAGGATGGAAAACTATCATACAACCCAATGGCTCACTCTTATAAAAGCTTAGACCAGGGAGAACAGAAGCAGCTGGTGGAACAGCTATATACAAATAATATTAAAGTACATAAATTATAGTGATGATGTGTATGATACAGCAAATCCTAACAGAAGTGGAGGCATCACTCTTCCAGATCTCAAATTGTATTATAAGGCCATTGTCATCAAAACTGCTTGGTACTGGAACACGAATAGACCCACTGACCAGTGAAATAGATTTGAGAGCCCTGAAGTAAGCCCCCACACCTATGGACATCTAATCTTTGAAAAACATGCCCAGACTATTAAATGGGGAGCAGGGATTGTCTCTTCAACAAATGGAGTTGGAAAAAAATGGTTGAAACACTATATTTCGCCAAATGCAAAAGTAAATTCTAAGTGGATCAAGGACTTGAATGTTAGACCAGAAACTCATATACTTAGAGGAGAATATTGGCAGAACTCTTTTCCACATAAATTTTATAGACATCTTCAATGAAACAAATCCAGTTACAAAGAAGACTAAGGCAAGCATAAATCTATGGGAGTATATCAAATTAAAAAGCTTCTGCAAAACAAACAAACAAACAAACCAATACTCAAAGAGACCCCTCACAGAATGGGAGATATTTACATGCCATACATCAGACAAGAGTTTAATAACTAAAAGATTTAGAGAGCTTTCCAAACTCAACCACAAGAAAACAAGTGACCCCATCCAAAAATGGGGAGAAGATATGAACAGAATATTCACCACAGAAGAGATCCAAAAGGCCAAGAAACACATGAAAAAATGCTCCAAGTCTTTGATTGTCAGAGAAATGCAAATAAAGACAACAATTATATACCACTTCACTCCTTGGATGGACCTTGAAAAATTCATGTTAAGTGAAATAAGTCATAAACAGAAAGATGAATATGGTATGTTTTCACTCTCAGGCAGAAGTTGAAAAACAAGATCAAAGGAGAAGACACAAGTAGAATCTGAACTGGAATTGGCATATTGCACGAAAGTAAAAGACTTTGGGGTGGTGGGGTGGGAGAATAGAGGTCCAAAAAGGATGACAGAGGACCTAGTGGAGTTTTGTATTGTTATATGAAAAACTGGGAAATTTTATGCATGTACAAACTATTGTATTTATTGTTGAATGTAAAACATTAATTCTCTAATAAGGAAATTAAAATAAAAGAGAAGCTTCATGCAAGGTGAAGCAGTGCAGTAAGTACTCTCTTTTTCCCTCCTTCTCTTTCTTTCATTTCTATCTCTAGCCAACAAAAGAAGGAAAAAATTACTTACACTCGAGCAGTAAATTATTTTGCATGCACCAAGTGCCAGTGGTACCCCTGATAGGAGAAAAAGTATATATATATAGAGAGAGAGAGAGATAGAAAGAGAAAGTAAAAGGTGGGTAGGGAGAATGAGCAGGCTCATTGGCCTAAGAAATTTAATTTAATTCTGTAATGCAGTAGTTTCATAGACACATTTTCACTTGCCCCTACAGTTGCCCCAAATATATCTTTGATGTTAACATTTGAAAGAACTATACCAATGTTTTCTTGCAAATAACTTACACTTCCAAGTCTGGCTTTCAGTTCTATGACCTACTTTGAATTAATTTGGGTACTCTGTGTTAAATGGTGGTCTAGTTTCATTTTTCTAATTGGTTCTCCAGTTTTCTCACAACTGTTAGTGCAAGAGGCTTTTTTTTTTTTCTTGGTAAGAATTTATTCTCCTTTAAGTAGTTGAGAACTGGATACAGCAGTCAAATGTTTAGTGCAGGGCAGTTGCATTTTGTTCACTCACTCCCTGAAGTCTTTCTGCATGTTAAGTGAGCACCAAAGGTTGCTGTTCCAGGACATTAGTGGTAAGCTGTCTTTAGTATCATTCCACAAGCCCCTCCCAATATAAGATATGTATTATAAGAAAAATAGCAATAGTCTTCAGTATATGAAAAAAATAAACTAGAAAAAAGTTGCTAAAACATAGATGAAATTAATAAACAGTATTGCAAAATATAAGTAAGCTGTCTTTAGTATCATTCCACAAGCCCCTTCCAAGATAAGCTATGTATTATAAGAAAAATAGCAATAGTCTCCAGTATATGAAAAAATAAGCTAGAAAAAAAGTTGCTAAAACATAGATAAAATTAATAAACAGTATTGCAAAATATAAGAAGAAATACGGCAAATAAAAAGATGCATGTTTAAGGAAGAAATAGGCCAATACCTGGAGTTGGTTGTTAGTCAAAGAGAAGGAGTTAATAAAATGTAATACTGTTAGAAGTCTGTTAAATAATACCAAAAAGAACATAATAATTCTAGAAATAAATACCAAATTAAAGAAGCTCAAACTACTGCATATGTAAGAAGGATGCAAGAACTAATAGAAGAAAAAGATGTAGGAAAGGTTAAAAGTAAATAGCAATAAAATGGCATCATTTTAAAAGACTTGTAAAACTGTTTGTAAATGTGTGATATATAAAACCATTATGTATTATTTATATATAAATGTATTATAAATAAATACATCTATGAGAGTCTTTTTTACAGTGTTCTAGTCTCATCTTTCTTTGCTTAAACAGTTTATCCATTTCTTCCTTCCCTTTCATACTTAAAGTTGTCCCATATTTCTATGGTTTGTGTTTCTTATTCTGCTTTACTGTGCATCAGCTTGTTGACAGTTAAATGTTCCTAGTTTATTTTTCTGTGGCACTTTTTCCAGTAACTCTTGCAAGGCAACTCTGGTAGTAGCAAAATCCTTTGCTTTATGTATATATGTTAACTGTTTCATTAATTCTTCATACTTGAATGAGTTTCAGGTAAAATTTATGTAGCTGGCAGTTGTCTTTTAAAATCTTGAATATGCTATCCAACTTTACTGGCTTCCATGGCTCCTGCTAAAAAGTCTGACTCAAGTTTCACTCTGCTGCCTTTATAAGTCACTTTCTTCTTTCCCCTGGTAGCTTGCAAATTTTTTTCTTTGTCCTTGACTTTTGATAATTTGGGAGTTCTCTCTGCTTCCTTAATAATCTATGCCCTGGCCATATCCCACATTTCTAAAATTTTCTGCTACTATTTATTTAAATATGGTTTCTGATCCCATTCTATCCTCTTCTCCTGAGACCCTTAATAGTTCTGATATTGATTTTGTAATCGAGTCTTCAATTTCTTAGAGTTGCTTTATTTTTCCTACACTTTATTTATTCTTCTAATTTGAAGTCATAGAGTGTGGTCATTTTGTTTTCTATTCCTGATGTTCTCTATAAAGGTAGACCTACTTTTTAACCTGCTATTTGAGACTGGAATGCACTCAAAGTATCCTTCATACTACTTTTTTTCCCTGAGCAATACTTTATTGAATAATCCAAAAATATACTTTTAGCTATAAATTTTGTAAAATGGGTGGTAAGCAAAAGGTTTGTTCACTATCTTCGGAGTATGCATAATTATCTGTGACTTGAACAAGTATCTGTGCCTAGAGATGCTTTTGATTTTTATAGTCATGTTTACCTTGTATATAAAGCCTTACTATTCTAACAGTACTAAAATTGAATTAAATATTTCATAAGTCTGACAATTTCTCCTCTCAGGCTTACCTCTCTTCCTGTCTTCCGCCCCCTAGGTCTATTCCTCAGTCTATTCCTTATTAATGGTAGGCCTTCAGAGACCATCAATTTTCAAACTTTGAGAACCTAAAAATGAAAACTGTATCTTACATCCCTTTGACCTATACATCCTAAGCTCCTCTAGCTGAGGAGCTTCTCTGGGAAGGTGTGTGTATGGGGAGGTCACAACACTTACTCTTCAGAGGTCTGTATTTTGAACTGTAGATACCTCTTCTTGAGGCTCAGGTGATAATGCTTCTGCTTTCTTCTGGAACTACAGAGGCATGATCTTGGTTCTCAGAGGAGTCAGCTGGAATACCTTGATTGTTCTCTTCCTTGCCTTCCATCTTTGTTGCTTTGTCAGACTCTGAAAATGCCTGAGAGTTCACTGAGGTAGGCGAAGTACAAAGTTCTGGATTCAGATTGTCCGTGCTTTCCTTTTCTTTGACCTCAGGAGTTTTTACTGGTTTCTCTGGTGGCTGTGGATCACAAACAGACTCTAAGGAGGCCTGAGGACTTGGAGTCTCAGCTCCCAACAAGGCTGTGGGGCTGCTGGGTGAATCTCTTTCAGAGGCTGTAGGGCTGATGGGTATGTTCCCTGAGGAAGACCTGGGACTGGGAGTGGTTCTGGGTGGAGGAGGCCTACTTGGGGGTGCTGAGGCCCTTTGGACAGATTTATAGTTTGGCTGTTCAGAACCTTCACCTGAGGTTCGGTTTTGAAGGAATACTTCTGGGGGAGATGAAGGCTGCTCTGAAGGGCTCAAGGTTCTGTCTGGTGATGGAGATGGGGAGCCAGGGAGAACTTCCTCCCAAAACTTGCTACTCTGACTGCTGGGAGCAGGCTGGGCCTGGGTCAGGCCATTGCAGGTTAGCTGAGACTCTTCCTCCTCAGAAGAGGAGCTTGCTTCAGACTCTTCATCTTCTGTTTCCTCCTTATTTATGGGCTCTTCTTTGTTCTCAGCACTTCCTTCTCCCTGGGCCAGATCAGGTGCCAGCTCTTCACTTGCTGAGATAGATCCCCTCTCACTTTTCAGAGAAAGTGAAGAAGGACTGGTAGGTGACTTAAGATGACTGACTGGACACTGTAGAAGTTCCAACTGGGAAAGAGATAACTAAAGAGTGCCTGCTGCTACTTGACAGTCCCTTCACCACAAAGACTTTGTTGGAATGTTGCTTGTCCAGTTTGTTTATCACCTCATAGAAATTATGGTTCAGCTTGCTCATCTCCCTGTAGACGATGTCCCTCAAGTTGGAAATGTTTTGGAAGATGGTCACGTAACAGCCAATTCGATTATTATAGAGAACAGGCAATTCTTCTAGTAGTTCCTGGTTCAAATCTTTAAGTACAGTCTGAGCCTTGTTGAAGTCTTCCACTGCTTTGGCAGTCTTGGCCTTATCTTTCTTCTTGGCATTCTGTACTGCTTCCAGGTGGTATTGTGCACTGTCATAGTCCACAAGTTTCCAACTTCTCGGCGATTCTTTCCTTAACCCCATTAAACTGGGCTATGTAGTTTTTTTCCATGGTCCTCAAAGCCTGGCCAGCTAGTTTCTCTTCACAGTCTTCCCAAAGGAGATCATTATTCCCTATGATGGCCTCTAGCTCTTTGTGACCTTCCCACTTGGAACTGTAGATCTCCTGTAGAGTTTCTGATATTCTTTTTGAACTTTCATGCATCACTTTGACTGCACTAAGAAAGTTCTTCAGGTCCTTGTATAACTTGTAACCTTCTGCCTGTTGATGGTAGAATTTGTTGGCACTTTGTTCAAACAGTTCATCTTTGGTTTCCACAGACTATCCCAACTTCTGTAATACCTTCTCCTGGGCCCTGCAGAACTTCTTCTGTACTTGCTTAGCAAAGAGGCCCACAGCACCACCAGACTTTCCCTCTGCCATCCTGCTGGCTCCCAGGGGGGGCCTGGCCTGTGGTTTTCTTATGGCCCTGAGAAGGAAGTGAGGCTTCCCGGCAGGGTGGGGGGCCGAGGCCACCTCACTGGGCCCTGCCCTCATGTGACCAGCACGCCCCATCCCTAAGGCCTCCAGGCCACCTTGATGGACCCCAATGCCATGCGGCTGTGTCGGTGGCTCCATGAGGTCCATACTGGCAGAGGGTGACCCATTTGCAGGTCCCCATACTACTTTCATGTGTTCTATTTTTCCCCTGAGTAAATCTTTGACATCATAAATTTATTTTATAATTCTTCTTATTGAATTGAGAACTGCATTTGTTTAAATCCCCTGGTAATGTATTTCTTAAACTATTTGTATGGTGTTTCCTCTGGATTTGCATCATTTTCTGGAACCACTGTTTTCTTATTTTTATGCTTCTATTCTAGTTTCTGCTGTTGACCAGCAAGTGGGCTCTACTTTGTATGTGAGCTGCAGGGAGAGTTTTAAAGAAGTGATGTGGTATTATGATACTTAATGTTCCTTAAACAGAACCCTGGTCTGGGGGTGGGGAGGGATACTGGACCTCCTGCTCTTCTCAGACTGTTTTCTGAAAGTGGGAGCTCTGCTGTGAGGTCAGAATAACTTTTCTTACCTTCAGGGTAGTCAGACTATTCACAGGGCCTCTAAAGGCAGTTAGAAGATTTTAGAGTTTGATTATCCAACAACCACTGAGTACAATGTTCAGTTCTGTTGCTTGCAGCAACGGTGGGAATGCAGAAAAAGGAGGTTTGGAGCAGGAAGGTAACATAATCCTTTACTTGTGCTGGCACCTCAGAGTTGGGTGAGAGAGCAGCAGTTTGGGTCACATGGAGGTAGCAAAAATGGCCGCCTCGTGCAGCTACCTTCCCTGCGTCTAATCACCAAAGTGAAAGGCGGGCAAGAGAGCGAGGGGTGGAAGAAGAAGGACTTTTATGGGAATAGCTCTCGCGAGAATGGGAAGGGGGAGGAGTAGCCAAAACACTCCAACTATCGTGGGGAATTGACAATGCCCTGAGGGCACAACATGGCGGAACAGGTGCTCCGAGTCCCAACTCTCGTGGGAACTAGCAATAGTCTGAGGGGACAACATGGCTGATCTGACTGCATGTGCACAATTTCCCAGCATCTCCCCCTTTCCTTATATCTAATGGCCACAGTATAGGACATTTAGACTGGAGCAGGCTTAAATGTTTTTAAGGAATGCCATGCTCAGGTGGGAAGATGTAGGGTGTTTTTGTGGGGGAGGGAAGACTTACATGGCCACCAACCTTGTGAGATTTATGTGTCCCCCCGTGCTCAACCCCTCTGTAGAGAAAGAGAGACTTACCTGGAGGGACTCATCTCATAGGCTAAGCTCTGCCAGGCTCCACCATCTCCTCACAATATTTCTACATCTTTCCCTATCTTTCTATCTAGTCATCACATTAGGATGGGTCAATGTCTGTAAAAGACTCCATCTGTGACAGAGGAATAGTAGTGTATGGGTGAGCAGAAACCTTTTGGGCATAAACCTGAATGATATAACAAAACAGGAAGGGACAAGTAGGGGAGCAGTAAGAGCCAGTGTGATGTCAAGGGAAGGCTTGGTGCACAAAGGAACGTTCCCAGTCTCGGGGGGGTGGGTAAGGGTTCATAATGAGGGAGCGTTTCCTTCCTCAAAGGGCAGGAACTGTAGGCAGGAGGGCATGGCCCACCAAGCAGAGGGGCTGTTTGGCATTGTATAGTCCTCAAGGCAACAGTCTGTAAAGTCTATGAGCTACTCAGGGTCAGTCTTTGAAAAGCCAGCAGTGTGAAGGGAAGGAAGCTGCTGTAAAAATTGTATAAAGTGTCCAAAGGGTAAACCAGCAAGTCCAATAGAAGTGTCAGTCAAAAGTAGGCGACTAGGGGGAGAAATGGCAGGGGATGAAACGCTGCATGAGGAAGGTCAGCCTCTTTTCTGTAGAGAGTGAGCTGGAACCGCCAAAACGTGACAGGCAAAGCAGAAGCAGGAAGGGCAGACAGGCAGTAAAAAAGTTCTGTCCTTGGAGTCTGTGAATCAGGTTCTTCAGATCGCGTCAGGTGACATCTAGGGTGTCGGGGGGTGTGCCACTGTAGTCTTGCCATTAAGTGGGTGATGTCAGGGTGTGCAGGGGTCCAGATGGTTTTTCCCGGGATTCCTGTGAAACACAAAAAATCTGCTCGTGGTTAGCAGGGCATCTGATTTGAGTTTTTTATAGAAGAAGAGGTTTGGTGCCTTAGCCAACTGAGTATTGGGGGATGAATCTTCCCTATTTATTTATTATTATTATATATTTTATTTTATTACTATTATTTAATTGAACCTATTATTTAATTTAAGGTGTTTGGCAGACCTTCTCAACAGCCATTTGTATTTGGGGGTAGTAAGAGGTGTCCGTGGCATGGGTGATGTTATAAAGGGAAATATCTTTAAATTGTTGGCTGACAAAGGCAGGCCTGTAGTGGCAAGACGAGATACATCAGTTAAGTGTAGAAGATATGTGAATGTTGTTAATTCACATAAGTTGTATATGGAGGAACTTTAGACCAATTTAGTTATATATATAGACTTTTTTTTTTAACCATTTTGCTTTGGACTATAAACAGACTCAGGTTACTTAGAGAGTTAACACATGTTAGTGACAATGGTTTTAGCATTTACAGTGTCAGACTGATGCCAGATCTGTTGTGGATTAATTTCCACAAGATAGTTTACAGGGAACTTTTGGGGGCCCTCCAAAAGCGCCCTGTATAGAGAATTTGTATTTTAGTTTTGGGGATGTATTGTCACGTTAAATATTTAGACTTTACCTAAATAGTTACTTTTAGAAGATTAATTTTACCTTGTCTGGTAATAATGTAGGTTCAAGGTTACACTTTTAACTGTTAAGTTATTGTTTACCAAACTCGAAGCATAACATTTAGTTATAACACACAGGAAGATAAAAACTTTTGTTATGAAAACATATCATTTTAAAAACAAATTTAGATCTGTCTTTACTCACACAGTTTAAGACTAAGAGCTTTACATACATACCAAGACTTATATATACAAAATTAAAAGAGAGAAAAAAAAATTTTTTTGGAATGTTTCTGGATATCTCCAGAAACCTTGGCTGTGTCCAGCATTTTTATATAAAGTCAATTAAGTTTTAGAGTACTCTGAGCAGATGGGTCATACAAACATTTTTGGTCATTCAACATACTCACAAAATACAACTGGCCAGTCATAACATAAGACATCCGGAGAAGGGGTAGGAGAGAGGGCTCTATGCGCCAAATTTTCCAGATTCTGCCATGTCGTATTATGGATCCTGGGATGCATCCTGCATCTAGTCCTCTTGTAGTATTTCTTGTTCTTCAGGGGTAGCAGCGCCATCATATAGGTATTGTCAGACATGGCAGGCAGGAACCCAGACAGGTTTGGAGTAATTCTGTGGAAAAACGCATGCAAAACCTCTTCCCATGATCAATAGGGGGTCAGGCTCTTTCCATATTTTATCGATTGGGTCTTTCCATTTGACCTTAATAGCTGGGAGGGTGGATGGTGTTTGCCAATGAAGAATAATAGGAGGTAGGTCCAAGTTATTGTAAATATTAAAGAGATTTAATGTAGTTAAGGCTTTTGCTAGTTGGATATTGGGGGGGTACATTTCTCCTTTATCTTTATTTAATTGAGTCTAAAGGGTTTGATGGGCCCTCTCGACAATGCCTTGTCCCTGTGGATAATAGGGAATGTCTGTGGTATGAGTAATGTTCCAGAGGGAACAAAAAAAATCTTTAAATTGTTTGCTGGTAAACATAGTCCCATAGTCAGTTTTCAGTTAAAGAGTTAAGCCCATTACAACAAAACTGGAGAGCATATGGCTTATAAGCTTTTTAGAGCTTTCTCCCATCTGAGCTGTCACCCACATAAATTTAGAAAAGATATCAGTTGAGACAAACACATATTTTTGTTTGCCAAAGTTTGCTATGTGGGTGACATCGATTTGCCAAAGAGCACTGACTTTTAAGCCTCGGGCGTTAACCCCAAGAGTTTGAATAGCAGGTGTTTTTATGAGACTTTCACAGGAAGAACATGTAGCAAGAATATGTTTCAACTGTGGTAAAGGAACATCAGGAAATCAAGCTCGAAGGCATGCCATCTTTATGAAACTTGGACCAACAATCTCTCTTCCAATGAAAACCTTTCTGACATCTAGGACAAGGTGTTTGTGGCCTCTGGCTCCCTGACTGAAGGCAGGGTTGCCCTGACTGGAGGCGTGGTTGCGGCTTATCTGGACATTGGTTACGCCAATGCCCTTGGCGACCGCACTGAAAGCAGGCCTCGTTTTGATTATGTGGGGTAACTGCATAAGCTTGTGAAATAATGGGTGCCCCGTAAGAGCCTGGTGTAATTTTCTGTGTCACTAAAATCCAATTATCTGGGTGTTGTTGTTTAAGACTGAGGCCTGCCTGATGGAATAGCGGAATCATACCATCCCAGACAATAGAACGCAGGAGGAGAGAGTGGACTTCAGTATTATAAATCTTTCTCTCTAAGGTTGACCGCACCCTGGCAATGAAGTTAGCTAAGGATTCATCGGTTTCTTGGTGAAGGGAGTTAATGGGGACTGAGGCCTCTCCTGTGGATAGGATTAACCTCTCCCATGCTTGTGTTGCACAGTTGCGTACCTGTTCAAAATAACTGACTGGAAACTTAGCTTCTGCCTGCTGAATTCCAGTTTAAAACTCTCCCGCTCCAAACAGTGCATCGAAATTCCATTCTAGGTGTTTCTGACTATTTTTCTGGCATTGTTTTGAGCATTCATCATGAAAACATGCCTCCCTTTGCAGGTAGGGGGTTCTGGGAGCGCAGCAAGAGCTAAGTCCCTTCAATCTTGGGGGGTATTAAGGTGTTGGAAAAAGCCTCGTAAAATGGACTTGGTCTATGGGGCATGAATCTCGTCCTCCTTCACTGCCTGCCTGAGTTTTCTGAGTTCTCTGGAGGAGTATGGATGCCACACCTGAGGGTTCTGTTTATTGGGGGCCACATTTACCGGGAAGGTGTGGACTTGGTGTGATGACGAGATATCAATGGGGGAAGGATTCACAGAAGTGGAAGCCGCTGGAGAAGCGGCTGCTGGAGAAACCGAACACGTATCTGCCGAAACAGAACTCTCGGGGCAAAATACAGAAGGCTTAGGGTGGCTAAGCGCCGAGAACATCTTCTTTAACTCTTGTATCTCAGCCTCAAGGTCTCTTAACCTTTTGGCAGGGTGTATTATATATATTCTGAAAGCTGCAAACATAGCCAAGATAACCCACAGTGCAGCCCCCAGTAAAAGCATCTCTGAGATAGAGAGCCTGTCCCATGAGAAAAGAATAGAATGTCTGGGACGCCTCCTCATAAAGCGGGAAAAATCCCATGGTGGGGGGAAACGTGAGGCCGCAGAGTCAGGCGGCTGCCCCTTACCTGTGTCTGGGCTTCAGCCTGGGGCACCTTGCGGGGCGTGAGTGTGGGACACGTTAGGTGCCAGGTATTCCTCTGTCACAGATGGAGTCTTTATAGACATTGACCCATCCTAATGCGATGACTAGATAGAAAGATAGGGAAAGATGTAGAAATATTGTGAGGAGATGGTGGAGCCTGGCAGAGCTTAGCCTATGAGATGAGTCCCTCTAGGTAAGTCTCTCTCTCTCTACAGAGGGGTTGAGCACGGGGGGACACATAAATCTCACAAGGTTGGTGGCCATGTAAGTCTTCCCTCCCCCACAAAAACACCCTACATCTTCCCCCCTGAGCATGGCATTCCTTAAAAACATTTAAGCCTGCTCCAGTCTAAATGTCCTATACTGTGGCCATTAGATATAAGGAAAGGGGGAGATGCTGGGAAATTGTGCACATGCAGTCAGATCAGCCATGTTGTCCCCTCAGACTATTGCTAGTTCCCACGAGAGTTGGGACTCGGAGCACCTGTTCCGCCATGTTGTGCCCTCAGGGCATTGTCAATTCCCCACGATAGTTGGAGTGTTTTGGCTACTCCTCCCCCTTCCCATTCTCGCGAGAGCTATTCCCATAAAAGTCCTTCTTCTTCCACCCCTCGCTCTCTTGCCCGCCTTTCACTTTGGTGATTAGACGCAGGGAAGGTAGCTGCACGAGGCGGCCATTTTTGCTACCTCCATGTGACCCAAACTGCTGCTCTCTCACCCAACTCTGAGGTGCCAGCACAAGTAAAGGATTATGTTACCTTCCTGCTCCAAACCTCCTTTTTCTGCATCCCACCACCACCGCAAGTGACAGAATTCCTTAATTATTCCAGATGTCCCCCCAGAGGTTCATTCAAGAGCCTGTGATTTCTATATCTCTAAGCAATAGCTTCAAGTTCCTTGCTGTTTCTGAGGGATTCTGGCATGGGCCCATTAAACCTGTCACATTTAGGGGGCAGGGCAGTAGCACAGCAGGTTAGGTGCACATGGCACAAAGCCCAAGGACTGGCATAGAGATCCTGGTTCAAGCCTCCAGCTCCCCACCTTCAGGGGGATTGCTTCACAAGCAGTGAAGCAGATCTGCAAATAACTGTCTTTCCCCCCTCTTCTCTGTCTTCCCTAACTCTGGATTTCTCTCTGTCCTATCCAATAACAACAACAACAACAACAATAATAATAGCAACAATGATAAACAACAAAGGCAACAAAGGGGGAAAAATGGCTTCCAGGAGCAGTGGATTCATAGTGCAGGCATCAAGACCCAGTCATAACCCTGGAGGCAAAAAACAGAAAGAAACAAAAAAAAACAAAAAAACCCTGTCACATTTGAAGCAATTGCAAATACAGTTCCATGTCTCTGCTTGAGTCTGTCTCTCCATAACCTCATAACTTCCTGTTACCACTGTAATGTGCAATTTACTAATTTTCAGACAGTGATTTCTTTTTCTTTACCAGAAATGACAGTTGTGTTCTGATGAAATTCATCGAAAAATTCCATATTTCAATATTTGTTTTCTAGAGAAGAGCCAACTTCTCAAGACTGCTTAGAAGCCATCCTGGAAGACCACCCTACAAATACTGTGTTCTATCTTCTTTTTCTTTCTTTTTTTTAAATTTTTTTATTTAAGAAAGGATTAATGAACAAAAACATAAGGTAGGAGGGGTACAACTCCACACAATTCCCACCACCCAATCTCCATAACCCACCACCTCCCATGATAGCTTTCCCATTCTCTAGCCCTCTGGGAGCATGGACCCAGGGTCGTTGAGGGTTGCAGAAGGTAGAAGGTCTGGCTTGTGTAATTGCTTCCCCGCTGAATATGGGCATTGACTGGTCGGTCCATACTCCCAGTCTGCCTCTCTCTTTCCCTAGTAAGGTGTGTCTCTGGGGAAGCTGAGCTCCAGGACACATTGGTGGGGTCTTCAATCCAGGGAAGCCTGGCCAGCATCCTGGTGACATCTGGAACCTGGTGATTGAAAAGAGAGTTAACATACGAAGCCAAACAATTTGTTGAGCAATCATGGACCCAAAGCTTGGAATAGTGGAGAAGAAGTGTTAGGGAGGTACTCACTGCAAACTCTAGTGTTCTTCTGCTTTCAGGTATATATTTTGCAGTAGTTTATGGGCACATGTGAACATAAGCTCTCACAGAAACTGGTGTATATCTAGGTTTTGGGACTTTGTTAGAAAGTGAACCACCTGAGATGAAATTAGAGTGTACTATAAAAGGAAAGGTCTCACCCGAGTAATGAAGCTGAAGGGTTGTCATTCCACACGTGAAGTCTCTGGACACAGTCTGAGGTGAAGCATGTTGAGGTGGCAATCGTTGCGTTGGTTAGGTTGTGATCGGCGGATGCAATATTATTTGGTTTGGATTGGGAGATGCATACGTGAAAGTGGGCCCTATCCAAGGGTTCCAGGACTGGGGGAAGTAGGGGCTCTATAGTGTAGATGTGAGGTTCCTGCTGTCTTAGGGTTCAAACAGACAATTGATAGTTAATGTTATCATAACATTATTTGGTAATTGGGTTAACTTTGAAAAGTCCTTTTGTTATGGTTTGCTGTACAGTATCCAGTATCTTGTATATAGCTGTGCTATTGGATGCTTCTAATCTGCTTGGTCTAGGCTTTTGAGAGAGTCTGCATATCAAATACACAGCCTATATATTAAAAAGATTGAGTTTGTGTTTTGAGAAACTTTGAGACATACAATTGATTTTCTCCCTCTCATATTAATTAACTAGTGATTTATATGTCTACATTTTGCTAGGAGTGTACATAAACACCATTCCCACCACCAAAGGACTGTGACACATCCCTCCCGCACACTCCCACCCCCCACTGGCCCAGGAAGCTGCATGTCTACCCCTCACCACTGGGTTTTTACCCAAAGTACTGGGTGCCGTACTTACAATTTGATCCAGTCCTGCTTTTAGTTTCCCTTTCAGATCTTCTTAGTCAACTTCTGTTGATGAGTGGGATCATCCCATACTCATCTTTATCTTTCTGACTTAGTTCACTTAACATAATTCCTTCTAGCTCTGTCCAAGATGGGTCAGAGAAGGTGGGTTCATTGTTCTTGATAGCTGTATAGTATTCCGTTGTGTATATATACCACAGCTTTCTCAGCCACTCATCTGTTGTTGGGCACCTGGGTTGCTTCCAGGTTTTAGCTATTACGAATTGTGCTGCTATGAACATAGGAGTACACACCTCTTTTTGGTTGGGTGTTATGGAGTCCTTGGGGTATAACCCCAGGAGAGGAATTACTGGATCATATGGAAGGTCCATGTCTAGCCTTCTGAGAGTTTTCCAGACTGCTCTCCACAGAGGCTGGACCAATTTACATTCCCACCAGCAATGTAAAAGGGTTCCTCTGTCCCCACATCCTCTCCAGCATTTGTTGCTGCTGTCCTTTTTGATGTATGACATTCTTACAGGAGTGAGGTGCTATCTTAGTGTTGTCTTAATTTGCTTTTCTCTGACAATCGGTGATCTAGAGCAGTTTTTCATATATTTGTTAGCCTTTTGGGTCTCCTCTGGAGTGAATGTTTTGTTCATATCCTCTGCCCATTTTTGGATGGGGTCATTTGCTTTTTCGGTGCTAAGTTTGCTGAGCTCTTTATATATTTTGGTGATTAGTTTCTTGTCTGATGTATGTCATGTGAAGATCTTCTCCCATTCTGTGAGGGGTCTCTCTGTTTGTTTAATAGTTTCTTTGGATGTGCAGAAGCTTTTCAATTTGATGTAGTCCCATTGGTTTGTTTCTGCTTTAGTCTTCCTTGCAATTGTGTTTGATTCATAAAAGATCTCCTTGAGGTATAGGTGGGAAAGTGTTTTACCAATGTTTTCCTCTAAGTATTTGATTGTTTCTGGTCTGACATCTAGGTCTTTGATCCATTTGGAGTTGATTTTTGTTTCTGGTGAGACAAAGTGGTTCAATTTCATTCTTCTGCATGTTTCAACCCAGTTTTCCCAGCACCATTTATTGAAGAGAGCCTCCTTTTTCCATTTGATACTTTGGGCCCCCTTATCAAAGATTAGATGCCCATAGGTGTTGGGATTTACTTCTGGGCTTTCAATTCTGTTCCACTGGTCTGTGTGCCTATTTTTGTTCCAGTACCATGCTGTTTTGATGATGATGGCTTTATAATATAGTTTAAGGTCTGGGAGTGTGATGCCTCCATTTCTGTTTCTTTTCCTCAACATGGTTTTGGCAATTCTAGGTGTTTTCATGTTCCAGATAAATGATTGTAGTGTTTGTTCTATTCTCTTAAAGAAGCTTGGTGGAACTTTGATGGGTATTGCATTAAATTTGTATATGGCTCTGGGGAGAATATTTGTTTTGATGATATTTATTCTTCCAATCCTTGAGCATGGGATATCTTTCCATTTCTTGGTATCAGTTTCTTTTTCCTTGAGTAGCGACTCATAGTTTTCAGCATACAAGTCTTTCACTTCTTTGGTCAACTTTATTCCTAGGTATTTGATTGATTTTGCTGAAACAGTAAATGGGAGTGACTTCTGGATGTCTTCTTCTTCAGATTTAGTGTTTGCATAAAGAAATGCCACTGATTTTTGTACATTGATTTTGTAGCCTGATACCTTGCTATATTGCCTAATAGCTTCCAGTAGCTTTCTGCTGGATTCTTTAGGTTTTTCTATGTATACTATCATATCATCTGCAATTAGTGAGAACTTGACTTCTTCCCTTCCAATGTGTATTCCTTTGATTTCTTTCTCTTGCCTGATTGCTATGGCAAGAACTTCCAATACTATGTTGAAGAGTAACGGTGACAGTGGACAGCCCTGTCTTGTCCCCAATCTGAGGGGGAATGCTTTCAGCTTCTGTCCATTGAGTATGATGTTGGCTGTAGGTTTGCTATATATAGACTCCACTATCTTGAGGAATTTCCCATCTATTCCCATTTTTTGTAGAGTTTTGAGCATGAATGGGTGTTGGATTTTGTCAAAGGCTTTCTCTGCATCTATTGAGATAATCATGTGGTTTTTGGATTTGCTTTTATTGATGTGGTGAATGACATTGATTGACTTACGGATGTTGAACCAGCCTTGCATTCCTGGGATGAATCCCACTTGGTCATGATGAACAATCTTTTTGATGTATTGCTGTATCCGGTTGGCCAAGATCTTGTTTAATATTTTGGCATCTATGTTCATCAGAGATATTGGTTTGTAGTTTTCCTTTTTTGTTCTGTCCCTATCAGCTTTTGGTATCAAGGTGATGTTGGCTTCATAGAAGGTGGAAGGGAGTATTCCTGTTTCTTCAGTCTTATGGAATAGCTTAAGAAGTATGGGTATTAACTGTTTCCTGAAAGTTTTGTAGAATTCGTTTGTGAAGCCATCTGGTCCAGGACTTTTGTTGTTGGGGAGATTCTTAATAATGGTTTCAATTTCTTTGTCTGTGATTGGTGCATTTAGATTTTGTAGTTCTTCTTGGTTCAGTTTTGGAAGTGCATAGGTTTCTAGGAATTGTTCCATTTCTTCCAGATTCTTTAGCTTGGTGGCATATAGTTCTTTATAGAAGTTTCACAGGATTCTCTGGATTTCTGTGGTGTCAGTTGTGATATCTCCTGCATCGTTTACAATTCTATTAATTTGAGTCTTCTCTCTTTTTTGTTTGATGAGTCTGGCTAGAGGTTTGTCAATTTTGTTTAATCTTTCAAAGAACCAGCATTTGGCTTCATTGATCTTTTGTATGGTTCTTTTATTTTCGATGTTGTTTATTTCTGCTAGAACTTTAGTGATTTCTGTCCTTCTGGTTGCTTTAGGGTTCCTTTGTTCCTCTTCCTCTAAGTCCTTGAGGTGTGCAGTAAGGTCGTTCATTTGAGCTTTTTCTTGTTGTTTAATATGTGATTGTATGGCTATAAGTTTCCCTCTCAGTACTGCTTTAGCTGTGTCCCAAATATTTTGATAGGTTGTGTCTTCATTTTCATTAGTTTCCAGGAACATTTGAATTTCCTGTTTGAGTGAGTCTTTGACCCAGTGGTTCTTAAGGAGCATGTTGTTTAGTTTCCAAATTCTGTGTCTTTTAATAATTTTCTGTTTGTTGTTAAATGTTAGTTTTACTCCACTGTGGTCTGAGAAGATACTTGGGATTATTTCAATGCTCTTGAATTTATTGATGCTGTCTTTGTGGCCTAACATGTGGTCTTATCCTTGAGTATGTGTTATGTGGATTTGAAAAGAAGGTGTATTCCAGTTTTTTGGGGTGGAGGAGTCTGAAAATGTCCAAGAGGTCTAGTCTGTCGATCTCTTCATTCAATTCTCTTGTATCTTTATTGGTTCTCTGCTTTGTTGATCTGTCTAAGTGTGAGAGTGGGGTATTGAAGTCTCCCACTATTATTGTATTACTATTGATGTATTTTTGAAATTCTTTCAGTAGATGCTTAATGTATTTAGATGGTCCCTCGTTGGGTGCATCGATGTTAATAATTGTTAAGTCTTCTTGGCTGATTGATCCTCTACTCATTATGTAATTCCTTGCCTATCTTTTATTACTTTATTTGATTTAAAATCTATCGTGTCTGAGATGAGAATGGCTGTTCCTGCCCTTTTTTGTGGTCCTTTAGCGTGTATGATAGTTTTCCATCCGTTCACTTTAAGTCTCTGTTTATCTTGCTGTGACAGATGGGATTCTTGCAAGCAGCATATGGTTGGGTTATGTTTTCTGATCCATCCCCCCACCCTGTGCCTTTTGATGGGTGAGTTTAAGCCATTGACATTTATTGATATTATGGATTTAATGTATTGTAGTGCCATTGTTCTAAAAAATATTTGTTTGCTCTGATATATTGCAAGTATTATAGTGATGTTCTTGTTTATAAGAGGTCTTTTAGTACCTCTTTCAGGGCAGGCTTGGTGATGGTTGCCTCCTTTAACTGTTGTTTATCTAAGAAGGTTTTGATCCCTCCATCTAGTTTGAATGAAAGTCTAGCAGGATATATTATCCTTGGTTGAAACCCTTTTTCATTCAGGGCTCGATAGATATCTTGCCAGTCCCTTCTGGCATTTAGAATTTGAGTGGAGAAGTCTGCAGATAATCTTATGGGTTTTCCCTTGTATGTGACTTTTTGTTTCTCTCTTGCAGCCTTTAGGATCCTTTCTTTATCCTTACTTCTTCTCATTGTGACTATGATGTGTCTTGGTGTCTTCAGGTCTGGGTTATTCTGTTTGGTACTCTCTGGGCCTCTTGAACCTTGATATCCTTTCTGTTATTCAGGTCTGGGAAGTTTTCTTGTATTATTTCCTCTAGAATGTTTGCTTCCCCTTTTCTCTTCCTCTGGCAGGCCAATTATACGAATATTACTTCTTTTGAGATCACCCCATATGTCTCTGTTGTTGTTTTCAGTGTCTCTCAATCTCTTTTTAAGCTCTTTCACCTCTTTCTTTGTTTTCTCTAACTTATCCTCTGTCTGACTAATTCTGTTTTCTGCTTCTGTTAGTCTGCTTTCCCTTGCCTCAGCTTCTTTCTTCATTACAGCTATTTCAGCTTTCAATTCTCTAATTGCCTCAAGATAATCTGTATTTTCATTGGGGGTCTCAACTGTTGTTTCCCTAATACTGCCATTTCTTTCCTCCAATGTTGTTTTCATTTCTGTGATTAACAAGTTTATTATTGCTTGCATACTTTTCTTATCTATGGTTACTTCTGGCTGATTTGTAGTTTCTTCTGGGCTCTTGTCTTCATTGGAGTAGCAGTTTTATTTGTTTTTGATCTACCCATTTTTTTTATTTATGTGTTTCTTTTTTTTTTATGCTCTGTTGTTCCTCAGTTGTTGTGTCTTGAGTACAAGCCACACTGTACTAAATACCTTTATGACAATTGCACTCACCAACCTCTGGAATTACAGTAGCAACTGAAGTAAGTATTGAAGTAGTTTAATCGTTACCAGTTAGCCAAACAATTTCTCCAGTCTGTGAAAAAATAGTAACCAAATCCTAGTGAAGAAAGAGAAAAGAAAGAAAGGATAGCAAGAATAGACAGTTATGCAAATCTACTATCCACTGTATATTCCTGGGGTAACAAGAGGGGAAAGGGAACTAGAGCAGAGATACACACATAGAGAGTCCACTCTGAGTCAGATTTCTTCCCCAAAATAATCCCAAATTCAGAAAGGCAAAGAAGAAGGAAGAAGTGTATGACAAGATTAAAAAAAAAAAGAGAGAGAGAGACAAGAGAGAGAAAAGGGAGAAGATAAGAAAAAGAGTTGTAATTAAAGAGCAGTGCAAGGAAATTCCCAAATGTGTATCAGTGAATTCAAAAAAGCACCCTGTTTGGTGGTGTGGGGTATCCTGCTAGGAGCTGGTCCCCAGGGATTGCTTATGGGGGGGGTGCCGGGAAGGAGGTATGCTTGAGAATTAAAAGGAAGAAAAAATAATTTTTTTCCCCTACTCTAATTCTTATCCCAAATTAAGTTATAGTCACCTCCTTGGTGTCACCGCTGTGGCCCCTTATTGGCTGGCCTGCTAAAGACAGAAAATCCTACTGTTTCCTGGAGGTGTGTTCAGAGCTCAGCGGCTAGCAGCTTCTCAGTCCGCCATCTTCCGGGAAACCCCTTCCTCCAGTCTTTTGTAAAGGATTTCTTGAAAATGAAAACTAGCTCCAAGTCCTTTGATCCAATGAGAGCTATACTTAAGAAGTCTTTAAGAAGTCTTTGGATCCGCCCTCAGGGTCGCAGTGATCCCTGGAGACTCCCAAGAGAAATCCCCCGAGCTATAGTGCTCCCTCCGGGTCCTCTGCCGGCCGCCCAGCAGCGCTCTGCAACTGGCAGAGGAGCCGCCTTCCCGGGCGGAGGACAATGCCCGGCGCATCCGCCTTGCCCACCGCCGCCTGGGAAGTCTGGAGCAGCCTGCCCGCTAGTCCGTGCCACCTTTACTCTAATTCTTAACCCAAATTAAATTATAGTCACCTCTTTGGTGTCACTACTAGGACCCCTTATTGACTGGCCTGCTAAAGGCAGAAAATCCTACCATTTCCAGAAGATGTGATCAGAGCACACGCTGCTAGCAGCTTCTCAGTCCGCCATCTTCCTGACACTGACCTCTTTCTTTTTTTCTTACCAGAGCACTGCTCAACTCTGGTTTATAGTAGACCAGAAGATTGAGCCTGGGATCTTGGAACCTCCAACATGAGAGTCTCTTGGCATAACCATTATGCTCTCTATCCCCTATTGTTCCTTCCCTGTATCCTACTCACCTATGCAAATCACTCTTTCATTTCCCTTTCCTCTTCCAGGAATTGGACTAGTAAATAAGTGCTCTGTTTGGCATAGAATAGCAGTCTTAATATTTCAGAAATAAATGTTCTTCCATTTAGGGCTGGTGAGATAGTTCACCTAGGAAAGTGCTTTTTAAATTTTCCCTATACATCAAACCCATGTTCAAGCCCAACCTACCACTGCACTGGGGGAAATTTTGATGCTGCAGCATTTTTCCCTCATGCATGTCTCTCCCTTTTTATCTTTAAAAAAAAAAAAAAAGAAACAGAGTAGTAAAACCATGGCAATGACTAAAACACACCAAAAAATAAATTTAGAAAAATCTTTCCATTATATGCACATCCTTATATTTATGTCTTTTTCAAAAGCAGCAATTATGGGAGTCCGGCTGTAGCGCAGCGGGTTAAGCGCAGGTGGCGCAAAGCACAAGGACCGGCATAAGGATCCTGGTTCGAACCCCGGCTCCCCACCTGCAGGGGAGTTGCTTCACAGGTGGTGAAGCAGGCCTGCAGGTGTCTATCTTTCTCTCCTCCTCTCTGTCTTCCCCTCCTCTCTCCATTTTTCTCTGTCCTATCCAACAACGACGACAACAACAATAATAACTACAACAATAAAACAACAAGGGCAACAAAAGGGAATAAATAAATAAAATAAATAAAAAAAAACAAAAAACAAAAGCAGCAATTATGTAAGTGCACTTACAAAGAAAAGAATGTATATCATAGCAAACACCTCTTCAGACACTTAATGTAAACTTCTTACATCCAGTCTAATAAATCACTCATGACTCAGCTAAATTACAATTTAAAGGAAGAAGCATGGGATGCACACAGACTACTACTGTATGTACATGACTGATGATATAAAATTATTCTTGTTCACTATAGCCATGTCAATTCTATCCTAATTAGGATGCTCTGAGAGCTTGAATATATGTGCTTGGCTTATGAATTTATGAGTATCAATAAAATGTGCCTAACTCTTGACTTACATTTATGAGCTATGTGATGAAATATTTTTTAAGACATCTATTGGACAGGAAATTGTGAGGCTGAATAATCTTGATCCTTGGCATTACTTTCTATTCATAAGTTTTAACAGGAACATAAAGAAATAAGAAATCTAAATTATAGGACTTACGGCTAACATAGTCTTAAAGATTAACATAACAATTCTACCTCTAAGAATTCACCTTAATAATAACATTTGTGTTAACATTATTTATTCATATGTTCACTGAAAAACTCAGTGTACCCATGAAAGAATAACAGTCACTAATACTGTTACAGAAGAAGGTGTAATGACATGGGAAATATATTTACAGAATATTCTTTTTTTTAAAAAAAAAAAAAGACATTGCTTTTTAATGTATAGGTATGTAGTTCCAGTTCTGGGCAAGATGGAACAGGCTGTCATCTGTCTGTCTCACCAAGTTCAACTAAAACTCTGAGCAGAATATAAAATCAACTGAGAACTTTGAAGCATATATAGTAGGTAGATTCAGAAATTAAAGTGTAAACTTAAACTAACCCATGGGGTCTGGAACTTGTTGGAAAATCATATTCACTGACAAAACTATGATAGTTTCAAAATATAGGACTATTTTTGTGTTCTTTATTATTTTTATTGAGATTTGATAGTATTTGTCTTTCAAGGTCTATTTCATCAGAATTCAGCATTTCTATTTCTATCTGTAGAATCTATAGTAATAAGTACACTTCATTCCTAATATTGTTGACTTAAGTCCTATGTTTTTTTTTTCTTCAGCAGTCTAAGGGTTTCTCAGATGGTGTGTGTATTTCTTTTTTTTAATTTTTTTATTTATTTAAAAAAGGAGACATTAACAAAACCATAGGATAAGAGGGGTACAACTCCACACAATCCCCACCACCAGATATCCATATCCCATCCCCTCCCCAGATAGCTTTCCTATTCTTTATCCCTCTGGGAGTATGAACCTGAGGTTATTGTGGGATGCAGAAGGAGGAAGGTCTAGCTTCTGTAATGGCTTCCCCACTGAACATGGTCATTGACTGGTCAGTCCATACTCCCAGCCTGCCTCTCTCTTTCCCTAGTAGGGTGGGGCTCTGGGAATCAGAGCTCCAGGACACATTAGTGGGGTCTTCAGTCCAGGGAAGTCTGGTCAGCATCGTGCTGGCATCTGGAACCTGGTGGCTGAAAAGAGAGTTAACATACAAAGCCAAGCAAATTGTTGAACAATCATGGACCTAAAGGCTGGAATAGTGCAGATGAAGAGTTGGGGGGGGGTCCTCCATTATGTAGATAGCTAGTATGCTTATTTTAGTTATATTTCAAAGGGCCTGTAGCTATACTAGTTTTTTTTTCCTCTGAGCCTGAAATCTGATACGCAGGTGGATCCAAGTTATTCTCTAGTGTGTGTGTATTTCTTTATTAGTGATTTAATAATGATTAATAAGATTGTAACACAACAGGGGTAGAAATACAGACAGTTCCTGAAATCAGAGTTCTGTGTCCCATCTCATCCATTGGAAGGTTCCCTATTTATCCATCTGGGAGTATGGACCAAAATTCTGTATGGGGTGCAGCAAGTGGAAGGTCTGGCTTCTATAATTACTTCTCCACTGAACATTAACATTAGTAGGTCAATCCATACCCCCAGTCTATTTCTATCTTTCCCTTGTGGGGTAGGGCTCTGGAGTGTTGTGGTTCTGGAATACATTGGTGAGGCCCTCTGTCTAGGAGGTCAAGTTGGCATCATGCAAATTGGTGTCATCTGCAACTTGGTGGCTGACAGGTGGTATGATATAAAGCAGATTGTTTAATAAATAGGCACTGAAAGAGGTAGGGTTAGAGCAAATGAAACTAGGGGTCTTCATATGGGAAGAAACTAGAAAGTTTATTTTAGGTATCTTCCAAGGGAACCATGACTTTACTAATTTTTGCATGATGTTAATAGCTAGCATGATGGTGGACTAAAAGTATTGTCTGGAAGCTGGTGTCAAAGCTGAGAATAGGGCTAGAAAGCTTGATTATAGAATATGAGAAGAGGATGTAAATACCATTAACTATTGACCCCATCGATTTGACCTAAGGTCCATGTTTATTCATATTTAGCAAAGAAGCCTGTGTAACCTCTTAGTTCCTGTCAGGCTCAAAGTCTGTGGTCACAGCTAGGAACATTATTGGCTGCATGCACTCTAGGACTAGTATTCCTCTCTGGAAGACTAGGTTGACCTAGTCTCCCTTTGAAAAGTGGGCCAGTTCCTGCCATTGCTGCTCTACAATGAGGGCAAGGTCTTAGGCCTACAAGAGGGCTTATGATGATGTTCCTGATGAAAATGACTACTGATGGTGAAGGGAGGGTTCTATTAGAGTTCTAGGTCCATCATATCTAGGTGGAAATCCAAGGATTCCCTGACTAGAGCCCCAGTTGATGGGGTGGCTTGGAATTGACCAAAAAGGCCATCATTAAAGTTTGCCAGTCTCTTTCCCTTATCCAGTTTAGTAGTCCTTACTTTAACTGATGAGCTTAGACTTAAAGTGATTGAGGGAAGATGAAGTAGCAGGTAGGAAAGGAGGGTTTCTAGACCTATGTAGTAAATATTTGATTATGTACTTTATGGTGTTTTCTTTGGATCTTTCTACTTGCTTGCTGAACTTACTGAGTCTAAGTCTACTTTCAGCAGATTACTAAATTCTTTTACTTTGAGGTACATATTTTCTTTTTTTAATTAAATTTTTTAAATTCTCTTTTTTTATTGGATAGATACAGACAGAAATTGAGTAGAAGGGGAAGGAAGGAGGGAGGGAGAGAGAGAGACCTGCAGTACTGCTTCATCACTTATGAAGCTTTCCCCCTGCAAGTGGGGTTCGGGGGCTTGAATCTGGCTCCTTGGGCATTGTTACACATGTGCTCAACCACTCAATCAGGTTCGCCACCACCTGGGCCTGAGACATATTTTCACCTAACTTACCTAACATTTGTATATGTACCCTGTTTCTTAGGCCCTGTTCTACATCTAGAGTCTGTAACTTTGTTAGGGAATATGCCATTTGAAATGGAATTAGGGAGTTCCACGTGTTAGGAAAGATCTCATCAGTTTTTGAATTTGGAAGGTTGACATCTCAGACTCAGAATCTCTGGATATAGTCTGAAGTAAAACATGGCATGTAAGCACTGGTTATATTGTTTTAGTTGAAGTCAGCAGAGGCAGTACCCAGGGGAAGAGATCAAGAGGAGAAGCATGAAGAAATAACAGCATAGTCCCCAAAGTTTCCAAGATTGGGAGAAACATGGATGTTGAAGAGAATGAGGAAGGTTCCTTGCAATCTTAGAGTTTAAGACCACAATAGATAATTATTATTATAACCAAGTTTTTTTTTGGGGGGGGCTTAGTTTAGTTTAAAAGTCCTCTGGTTAGGATTTACTGTACCATGAAACCCCTCACCATGATTTATGTCATTTAATTCTATTTACAAATAACTGTATCTTAGCTACTGACAGGGCCAGTTGCTTCTGATCTACCTGGTCTAAAATTATAGGTGATTTAATATATATATATATATATATATATATATATATATATATATATATGCTGTTATTAGAAACGCTTTAACAATTTAATCCCAGTGTCTGTGCTCATTCAATCTACAATTTTGAAACCTGAAATGCTTAGCATATATGCTCAGAACCGAAATTCATATATTTAAAGAACCTGAGACACTCAGTCTTATTTCCTGGCATATTAAGTAAATAGTGATTTATAAGACTATAGGTTAATTGGGAGTATAGCTACTGGTTCACATCACCATAGATCATGTCCCTCCCCTCAGCCTGCTACAAAAGAGTTTAAAATCTACCCCTACCCTCCAACCCTAAAGTCTTCTACTTTGGTGCTATACTCCGAACCACTCCATGTTCTTCTTTGTGTTTCTCTTTCTGCTTTTCTTTCTCAAGTTCTGTTTATGAGTGGGATATTCCTATATTCATCTTTCTGTTTCTGGCTTGTCTTAGTTAACATAATCACTTCAGGTTCCATCCAAAATGGGGTAAAGAAGGAGGATTCGTTATTAATAGCTGAGTAGTATTCCATTTTGTATATGTACAATTTTCTCAGTCACTTTTCTGTTGTTGGACACCTGGGTTGTTTCCAGGTTTTGGCTATCATAAATTGTGCTGCTATGAACATAGGTATATATATAAATCTTTTTGGATGAGTGTGTTTGGTTCCTAGGATATATCCCTAGGAGAGGAATTACTGGATCATAGGGAAGGTCCATTTCTTTTTTTTATTTATAAAAAAGAAACACTGACAAAAACCATAGGATAAGAGGGGTACAACTCCACACAATTCCCACCACCAGAATTCCATATCCCATCCCCTACAATAGCTTTCCTATTCTTTATTCCTCTGGGAGTATGGACCCAGGGTCATTAGGGGGTGCAGAAGGTGGAAGGTCTGGCTTCTGGAATTGCTTCCCCACTGAACATGGGCATTGGCAGGCCAATCCATACTCTCATCCTGTCTCTCTCTCTCTCTCTCTCTCTTTCCCTAGTGGGGCAGAGCTCTGGGGAAGTGGGGCTCCAAGACACATTGGTGGGGTCCTCTGTCCAGGGAAGTCCAGCTGGCATCATGGTAGCGCCTGGAACCTGGTGGCTAAAAAAAAAAAGAGTTAATATATAAAGCCATACAAATTGTTGACTAATCATGAACCTAAAGGCTGTAATATTCCAGATGAAGATTTGGGGTCTACGTTTTGGAGATAGCTAGTATGCCTATTTTAGTTATATTCCTTAGGGCCCATGACAATACTATTTTTTTTCCTGAGCTTGACATCTGATATGCGGGTGGACCCAAGTTGTTGTCTGGGGAGATGATGTCATGGCTGGAAAAAGGGCCAGAAAACTGGATCAGGGAAGAGAGTAGCTCTCAAATATGGGAAAGGTGTATAAATATTGTTGACTGTAAACCCCATCAATTTGATCTGGGGCCCATATTCAGCTTAGGAGCCTGTGTAACCTCAGCATCCATGTAGGTCTGAACTCATATTCTGTGGTCATGAGTAGGAACATTGCAAGCTTCTTCGATTTCAGGACCCATCTTCCTCAGGTGGTAGATGTATGTTGTCTAGCCTCCCTTTGGAGAATGGAACATTCTCTACCATTGCCCTCCATATAGAGGGCAAGGTCCTTTGGAAGGTTTAGGCCCATCATATCTGGGTGGTGATCCCAGGACTCCTTGACTAGGGTCCCATGTGATGGCGTGGACCAGGCAGTTTTGATTACAATTGCATTATAATATAGTTTGAGATCTGGGAGTGTGATACCTACATTTCTCAAGATTGGCAATTTAAGTGACTTCTGGTTCCAGATTAATGTTTGCAATTTTTGTCCTAATCTCTTACAGGAAATTGGTGGGACCTTGATGGGTATCACATGTCTCTGGGTAGAATATTCATGTTCATTTTGATGATGTTAATTCTTCCAATCCATAAGCATGGAATATCTTTCCACTTCTATGAATCTTTTTTCTATTTCCTTACATAGTGACTCATAATTATCAGTATACAAGTCTTTCACTTCTTTAGTTAGGTTTATTCCTAGATATTTTATCGATTTTGCCATGATAGTGAATGGGATTGATTTCTGGATATCTCTTCTTCTGATGTAGGTGTTTGTGTGAATAAGTGCCACTGATTTTTGTATATTAATTTTGTTGCCTATACTGCCTGATAATTTCCAGAAGCTTTGTTCTGTAGGTTTCTGATATATGCTATCATTTTATCTGCAAATAGTGCAAGTTTGACTTCTTCCCTTCCATTCTGTATCTCTTTAATTCCTTGCTCTTGCCTGATTGCTGTTATGAGAACTTCCAATACTATGTTGAATAGTAATGGTGAGAGTGGGCAGCCCTCTCTAGTACCTAATCTGAGTAAAATGCTTGTAGCTTCACCATTGATTGTGATGTTCCCTGTAGGTTTGCTGTATATAGGAATTTTCCATCTATTCCCATTTTTTTAATATAATTTTGATCATGAAGAGATGTTGGGTTTTGTCAAAGGCTTTCTCTGCATCTATTGAGATAATCATGTGGTTTTTGGTTTTGCTTTTACTGATGTGGTGAATCACATTGATAGATGAAGGTATAACCAACCTTGCATTCATGGTATAAATTCTGCTTGGTCGTGATGAACAATCTTTTTAATATACTGCTGTATCTAGTTGGCAAAGATTTTGTTTGGTATTTTAGTATCTATGTTCATTGGAGATATTGGTCTGCAGTTTTCTTTTTTTGTTGTGTTTTTACTGGCTTTTGGTATCAGGGTGATGTTAGCTTCCTGTAAGGTGGAGGGAATATTCCTGTGTCTTCACTCTTTTGAAAAAAGAGTAGAGGTATTAAAAGTAGAGGTATTAACTCTTCCTTTAAGGTTTTGTATAGTTCCTTTGTAAAGCCATCTGGTTTTGGACTTTTATTCTTTTTTATTTATTTATTTATTTATTTTTATTTAAGAAAGGATTAATTGACAGAACCATAGGGTAGGAGGGGTACAACTCCACACAATTCCCACCACCCAATCTCCATATCCCACCCCCTCCCCTGACAGCTTTCCCATTCTCCATCCCTCTGGGAGCATAGACCCAGGGTCATTGTGGGTTGCAGAAGGTAGAAGGTCTGGCTTTTGTAATTGCTTCCCCACTGAACATGGGCGTTGACTGACTGGTCGGTCCATACTCCCAGTCTGCCTCTCTCTTTCCCTAGTAGGGTGGGTCTCTGGGGAAGCTGAGCCCCAGGACACATTGGTGGGGTCTTCAATCCAGGGAAGCCTGGCCAGCATCCTGATGGCATCTGGAACCTGGTGGCTGAAAAGAGAGTTAACATACAAAACCAAACAAATTGTTGAGCAATCATGGACCCAAAGCTTGGAATAGTGGAGAGAAAGTGTTAGGGAGGTACTCACTGCAAACTCTAGTGTACTTCTGCTTTCAGGTATGTATTTTGCAGTAGTTTATAGATACGTGTGAACATATGCTCTCTCTCACAGAAACTGGTGTATATCTAGGTTTTGGGACTTTGTTAGAAAGTGAACCACCTGAGATGAAATTAGAGTATACTATGAAAGGAAAGGTCTCACCCGAGTAATGAAGCTGAAAGGTTGTCATTCCACACATGAAGTCTCTGGACACAGTCTGAAGTGAAGCATGTTGAGGTGGCAATCGTTGCGTTGGTTAGGTTGTGATCGGCGGATGGAATATTTTTTGATATGGATTGGGAGAGGCATACGGGAAAGTGGGCCCTATCCAAGGGTTCCAGGACTGGGGGAAGTAGGGGCTCTGTAGTGGAGATGTGAGGTTCCTGCTGTCTTAGGGTTCAAAAAGACAATCTATAGTTAATGTTATCATCACATTGTTTGGTAATTGGGTTGACTTTGAAAAGTCCTTTTGTTATGGTTTGCTGTATGGACTTTTTTTTTTAATTCTTGAGAAGGATTTTGATAACTGTTTAAATTTCTTTGCTTGTGATTGGTTCATTTAAGTCTTGTAGTTCCTTTTGGTTCATTTTTTGGAAGGTTATATGTTTCTTTTTTTCCCCTCTCATTATTTATTTAAAAAAATTTTTCCTTTATTGGAGGATTAATGTTTTATATTTGACAGTAGATACAATAGTTTGTACGTGCATAAGATTTCTCAGTTTTCCAAATAATAATACAACCCCCAACTAGATATCTGTCACCCTTTTCCAGGACCTGCACTCTCCCCTCAACCCCAGAGTCTTTTATTTAGGTGCAATATACCAACTCCAGTCCAGGTTCTGCTTAGAGTTTCCTTTTCTGACCTTGTTTTTCAACTTCTGTCTGTGAGTGAAATCATACTTCTGCCTGTGAGTGAAATCATCCTTCTGTTTATGACTTATTTTGCTTAACATAATTTCTTCAAACTCCATCCAAGATGGGCTGAAAACAGTGAAGTCACCATTTTTATTAGCTGAGTAGTATTCCATTGTGTATGTAGACCACAACTTGCTCAGCCACTGATCTGATGATGAACACCTGGGTTGCTACCAGGTATTGGATATTACAAATTGTGTTGCTATGAACAAGGGTATACAAAAATCTTTTTGGATAGGTATGTTGGGTTCCTTAGGATATATCCCAGGAGAGGAATTGCAGGATCATAGGGCAGGTTCATTTCTAGCCTTATGAGAGTTCACCAGATTGCTCTCAACAGGGGTTGGACCAATTTACATTCCCACCAGCAGTGCAGGAGGGTTCCTTTGTCCCCACAACCCCTCCAGCATTTATTACTGCTACTTTTTCTGATATATTATATTTTCATAGGCATGAAGTGGTATCTCATTTTTGTCTTTATTTGCATTTATCTGACAATCGAAGACTTGGAGCATTTTTTCATGTGTTTCTTGGCCTTTTGGATC